>NC_091367.1:7784110-7789110 GCF_038502225.1 Cherax quadricarinatus
AACAATTAACCCCAGAGGATTTGCCACCCAGGATAACCCAAAAAAGTCAGTGTCATCGAAGACTGTCTAACTTATTTCCATTGGGGTCCTTAATCTTGTCTCCCAGGATGCAACCCACACCAGTCGACTAACACCCAGGTGAACAGGGAAAAATGCCTGGAACTAGTGCTCATATTGGTGAATTTAAAGCCAGCAAAGGTTGGTTTGAGAGATTTAAGAATCGTAGTGGCATACACAGTGTGATAAGGCCTGTTCTGGAAGAAAATGCCAAACAGGACCTACAGTACTCAGGAGGAAAAGGCACTCCCAGGACACAGTGTCTCATCAGTCATTGCTGCATCTTCAATAAAGGTAAGTGTCATTTATTCTTCATTTAGTAGAGTAGTACATGCACAATATATATTGTGCATGTACTACTCTACTATTGTGCATGTATCCTTCTCTTTGTGTGTAGGAAAATGTATATTTCATGTGGTAAAATTTTTTTTTTCATACTTTTGGGTGTCTTGCACGGATTAATTTGATTTCCATTATTTCTTATGGGGAAAATTCATTCGCATACCGAACGTTTCGCATAACAACCAGCCCTCTTGCACGGATTAAGGTCGCTATGCGGGGGTCCACTGTATATATATATTATATATATATATATATATGTATATATATATATATATATATATATATATATATATATATTTTTTTTTTCAACAAGTCGGCCGTCTCCCATATATATGTTGTGTATCTTTATACGTATATGCTTCCAAGCTGTTGTATTCTGAGCACCTCTGCAAAAGCAGTGATAATGTGTGAGTGTGGTGAAAGTGTTGAATGATGATGAAAGTATTTTCTTTTTGGGGATTTTCTTTCTTTTTTTGGGTCACCCTGCCTCGGTGGGAGACGACCGACTTGTTGAATATATATATATATATATATATATATATATATATATATATATATATATATATATATATATATATATATATATAGAGAGAGAGAGAGAGAGAGAGAGAGAGAGAGAGAGTGAGAGAGAGAGAAATACACAGAGAGAGAGATACACAGGGAGAGAGATATACAGAGAGAGAGATACAGAGAGAGAGATACAGAGAGAGAGAGATACAGAGATAGAGATACAGAGAAAGAGAGATAGAGAGAGAGAGAGATGGAAAACAATAGAGAGAAGGGAGTAGAAACTGAACATACAAGTAATCGTATTATTATTAACATGGTAGCCACCATAACAAATACTTACTTTGTCTCCAAAGGCTCCCACAAGGCTGGCAAGATAAAGGCTCACTAGCACCGTGATCGCTCGATCATATCGATCTCTCTGACCAGTTATCTGTTTGCCATCGAGAAAAAAAACTTGAGTTTGATAACAGACAAACTGTTGACAAGCTTTCAGAAAGTTTTCAATATGTATATTTTTATTTTTTATACATATAGCTTGAAGTGTGACTGATCACTAATAAATAAATAAATAAATAAATAAATAAATAAATAAATGAGAGAGAGAGAGAGAGAGAGAGAGAGAGAGAGAGAGAGAGAGTGTGTGTACACTCACCTAGTTGTACTCACCTAGTTGAGGTTGCAGGGGTCGAGTCTGAGCTCCTGGCCCCGCCTCTTCACTGATCGCTACTAGGTCACTCTCCCTGAACCGTGAGCTTTATCATACCTCTGCTTAGCTTGAGTGTGTGTGTGTGTGTACACTCGTATAATTGTGGTTGCAGGGGTCGAGACTTAGCTCCTGGCCCTGCCTGTTTGTGTGTGTGTGTGCGTGCATGTGTGTGTGTGTGTGTGTGTGCGCGCGTGTGTGTGCGTGTTCGTGCGTGTGCATGTGCATGTGCGTGTGCATGTGTGTGTGTATGTGCGTGTGCATATTAGTTACCATTTTGTCCTAGGCACATGTCGATTAGACACTAGGCCTGTTTTATCGGTGTACTCACCTATTTGAGGTTGCAGGGGTCGAGTCATAGCTCCTGGCCCTGCCTCTTCACTGATTGCTACTAGGTCCTCTCTCTCCCTGCCCCATGAGCTTTATCATACCTCGCCTTAAAACTATGTATGGTTCCCGCCTCCACTACTTCACTTTCTCGGCTATTCCACGGCTTGACTACTCTATGACTGAAGAAATACTTCCTAACATCCCTTTGATTCATCTGAGTCTTCAACTTCCAATTGTGCCCTCTTGTGTCTTTGTCCCATCTCTGGAACATCCCGTCTTTGTCCACCTCGTCTATTCTGCGCAGTATTTTATATGTCGTTATCATGTCTCCCCTGACCCTCCTGGCCTCCAGTGTTGTCAGGCCGATTTCCCTCAACCTTTCTTCATAGGACAATCCCCGTAGCTCTGAGACTAGTCTTGTTGCAAACCTTTGCACTTTCTCTAATTTCTTGACGTGCTTGACTAGGTGTGGATTCCAAACTGGTGCTGCATACTCCAGTATGGGCCTGACGTAAATGGTATACAGAGTCCTCATCCGATTTGATTCTTCTCATTAACTTCACATCATCCGCAAACAAGGACACTTCTGAGTCTATCCCTTCCGTTATGTCATTCACATATACCAAGAACAGCGCAGGTCCTAGGACTGACCCCTGTGGAACCCTGCTTGTCACAGGCGCCCACTCTGACACCTCGTAATGTACCATGACTCGTTGTTGCCTCCCTGTCAGGTATTCTCTGATCTATTGCAGTGCCTTTCCTGTTATGTGTGCCTGATCCTCTAGCTTTTGCAGTAACCTCTTGTGAGGAACTGTGTCGAAGGCCTTCTTGCAGTCCAAAAAAATGCAGTCGATCCACCCCTCTCTCTCTTGTCTTACTTCTGTCACCTTGTCATAAAACTCTAGTAGGTTTGTGACACAGGATTTTCCCTCCCTGAAACCATGCTGGTTGTCAATTATACACTTGTTTCTTTCCAGGTGCTCCACCACTCTCCTCCTGACGATCTTCTCCATGACCTTGCATACTATACACGTTAGTGATACAGGTCTGTAGTTTAGTGCCTCATGTCTGTCTCCCTTTTTAAAAATTGGGACTACATTTGCCATCTTCCATACCTCGGGGAGTTGCCCAGTTTCAAATGATGTGTTGAATCTTTGTTAATGGTACACACAACATCTCTGCTCCCTCTTTAAGGACCCACGGAGAGATGTTGTCTGGTCCCACCGCCTTTGAGGTGTCAAGTTCACATAGCAGCTTCTCCACCTCCTCCTTGGTTATATGTACCTCATCCAGCACTTGCTGGTGCACCCCCCTGCTCTGATTTCCTGGACTCCTACTGGTTTCCACTGTAAATACTTCTTTAAATCTCATGTTGAGCTCCTGACATACCTCCCGGTCGTTTCTTGTGAATTCCCCATCACCCTTCCTCAGTCTGATTACCTGGTCCTTGACTGTTGTTTTCCTCCTGATGTGGCTGTACAACAGCTTCGGGTCAGTCTTGACTTTCGATGCTATGTCATTTTCGTATTGCCGCTGAGCCTCCCTTCTTATCTGTGCATATTCGTTTCTGGCTCTTCGGCTAATCTCTTAATTTTCCTGAGTTCTCTGTCTTCTGTACCTTTTCCATTCTCTAGTACACCTAGTTTTTGCCTCCCTACACCTTTGGGTGAACCAAGGACTTGTTCTGTTCTTCCCATTATTTCTGTTTCCCTTGGGAACAAACCTCTCCTCTGCCTCCTTGCATTTTGTTGCGACATAGTCCATCATTTCTTGTACTGGTTTTCTTGTCAGTTCCCACTCCCACTGAATGTCTTGAAAGAAGTTCCTCAAGACTGAGTAGTTCCCCCTTTTGTAATTTGTTTTTTCCCACCCTATTCCTACTGCTCTCTCCACTTGGAGCTCAACTATGTAGTCGAAGCACACAACCACATGATCACTAGCTCCCAGGGGCCTTTCATATATGATATCCTCGATATCAGAACTACTCAAGGTGAATACAAGGTCCAGTCTTGCTGGTTCATCCTCTCCTCTCTCTCTGGTAGTGTCTCTTAACATGTTGATGCATGAGGTTTTCCAGTACCACATCCATTATCTTGGCTCTCCATGTTTCGGGACCCCCATGGGGCTCCAGGTTTTCCCAGTCAATCTCCTTGCGATTGAAATCACCCATAACTAGTAACTTTGCTCCCCCGTGTGTGCTCTCCTGGCCACCTAGGCTAGTTTGTCGACCATTGCTCTGTTGCTCTCATCGTATTCTTCTCTTGGCCTCCTGCAGTTCTGTGGTGGGTTGTACATTACTGTAATTATCACCTTATGTCCCTCAGACTGGATTGTTCCTACTAAGTAGTCCCTTTTGCCCGTGCCGTCCATTCCTTCCATTTTCTCAAACCCCCACTGGTTTTTAATGAGCAGTGCAACTCCTCCTCCCCCTCTCCTCCCTCTGTCTTTCCTGAGGATTTGATATCCGGATGGAAAGATTGAATCTGTTATTATTCTGGTGAGTTTTGTTTCTGTGAGTGCTATTATGTCTGGGGTTGTCTCCTTGATTCTTTTGTGCCACTCCTCATACTTATTTGTTATTCCATCTGCATTTGTATACCACACCTTCAACTTCTTTTCTAAGATTGTGGTCTGGGAGGTGTATTGGGGTTGGGGAAGTGGGAGACCTGATAAGGAACTATGGGTGGTTGCTGTGGGGGTGGAGTTTGTAATGCAGTGGGTGGGGGCATTGGATGTGGCATGGGTGTTTTGGTTTAGAGTGTTTGGTTGCACTGGGGTTGACCTGGTGGGGAGGCTTCTATAGGAAGTTGTGAGGGAGGCTGTATTTGATCTTCCTGTGTCTGGGATCTGTCTGTTTTCTCCATCCCCTCTCTTTCCTCCTTTCGCCTTTGTACCATCTCTCTCAGTTTCTGCCTTTCTGCTTGTGTTCTGTTGCGGTCGAGATACACCTTCCTGTATGCCGGCATGTCCCTTAATCGTGCTTTCTCCTGCAGGATCCTGTTCCGAGTCGATTCTGCCTTGAAGGTCACTTTCACTGGCCGGGTTCTTTTTTTTACAA
>NC_091367.1:7794110-7871740 GCF_038502225.1 Cherax quadricarinatus
TCCAACAGCACGTCAAGTATTGAAAACCATTTGTCTCCATTCACTCCTATCAAACACGCTCATGCATGCCTACTGGAAGTCCAAGCCCCTCGCACACAAAACCTCCTTTACCCCCTCCCTCCAACCTTTCCTAGGCTGACCCCTACCCCACCTTCCTTCCACTACAGACTGATACACTCTTGAAGTCATTCTGTTTCGCTCCATTCTCTCTACATGTCCGAACCACCTCAACAACCCTTCCTCAGCCCTCTGGACAACAGTTTTGGTAATCCCGCACCTCCTCCCAACTTCCAAACTACGAATTCTCTGCATTATATTCACACCACACATTGCCCTCAGACATGACATCTCCACTGCCTCCAGCCTTCTCCTCGCTGCAACATTCATCACCCACGCTTCACACCCATATAAGAGCGTTGGTAAAACTATACTCTCATACATTCCCCTCTTTGCCTCCAAGGACAAAGTTCTTTGTCTCCACAGACTCCTAAGTGCACCACTCACTCTTTTTCCCTCATCAATTCTATGATTCACATCTTTCATAGACCCATCCGCTGACACGTCCACTCCCAAATATCTGAATACGTTCACCTCCTCCATACTCTCTCCCTCCAATCTGATATCCAATCTTTCATCACCTAATCTTTTTGTTATCCTCATAACCTTACTCTTTCCTGTATTCACCTTTAATTTTCTTCTTTTGCACACCCTACCAAATTCATCCACCAATCTCCACAACTTCTCTTCAGAATCTCCCAAGAGCACAGTGTCATCAGCAAAGAGCAGCTGTGACAACTCCCACTTTGTGTGTGGGAGACAACTAGTGTTAAAAATATATAAGGTATGGAAAACACCATGTAAGCCTGTTTAAGCAACATTCTCATGTTCAGTTATATGGTTTAACATGTCTGGACTGGCTCTCACCACTAACTTAGGTCATGGAAGAATAACAAGAATTACTCCTGGTTAAGTATAATTCAAAAGTTTAGGTTTTTTACTTACTGTACATATCTAGATTTCTTGAAAGTGCCTTCACTGTCTGTCCCACCTCCAGGACTCAAGTCAAGTTTACCAGTTTTCCTGAATCTCTTCATAAATGTTATCCTACTCACACTCCAACCACATATCCAGCATTTACAACCACTTGTCTCTTCTCACTTCGATCTAACATACTCACATGAGCTTGCTGGATGCTCGAGCCTCTAGCACTCAAAACCTCCTTACATCCTCCTTCCAAACATTCCTTCCTTCCATCTGAGATTTATACAACCTCTGGTAATCTAAATGGTGATGTCAGCACTTCTAGCATGATAAGTGTTTGAATGAACAATGATGAATTTGTTTCTTTGGCTCACCCTACCCTAGTGGGAAAAAGGCCATCAAGGCAGAGAAAAATTTAACAAAATTCACACCTTGATATACCTACCTCTGAATTGTGGGCATATTCCAAGAAAAATTTCTCAAGGAAGTCTCGCAGCCACAATGAGTGAGTGTTGCATTCTGGACCACAAGAAACAATTGGGTATACAGCCACAAATGCATCCACAAATGCATTGAGAGAGAGTGTACCTTCTCCAATGAGAGAGACAAAGACTTCTGTAAATACCTCTTTCTTGTGTTCAGCCAAAACCTGAGTTAGAATGATGCTCATTACAAAATGCCGCAAAGAAAATGCGTTTCATTTTTTGACTTGTACAAAAGTAGTTTTCATCCTAGTTTAAGTCTGTCTGAAATGCTGTGCATGCTATAGATTTTCAACAAAAATTTTATTATTTATACACAGGTAAAAAAAAATTGTATGGTATTAAACTAATGTATAATTTGCATTTTTCCATCAGTTCACAAAATAGCAATTATGGTATGTTCTCTTCAATATACTGTACCAATTATAAAAAAAATTCTAAGAATTTATCTCCAATTTTTGGGCTTGTTATCAACTGTTCCAGCCACAGTACTGTGATTCATATTCTTCTATCAAAAATAAGTTGAAGAGATATGTAAGCAGATAATTTATCAAAGTTACAGTAGTACTTGAACCAGTGGAGAGAGTCTAGTAGCCCCATCTTCAGTGATGAGTAGTAGGCGCGAGTGTTGAAGCAATACCACCACCAGCTGGTAGGCTCGAAGGGAGGCCAGAACTGTTGATACCTGCGAGATAAGAAAGCCAGAAATCCTGTGAAAAAATTCACCTTGGAAACAACAATGATAATTTATTTAATATTATGCATACTCCTTTTGATAACCTGTTGGGCTTATTACGTACTATTGTAGAGATGATGTAATTTTAGTAAAGACTCAATCTTGAGGAAAAAGGGAGAGAGTGGATATTAATGTCTAGCATGAACCAGTAGACTTACTGCAGTATTCCCCTGTTCTTATAACATTAATGTACCCCACCTAATCCATTACTTTTGTAACAAAATTAACTTTGCTCTTGCTGGTTGTCTATTTTTTTTTAAGTGCCTGGGATGGCATGAAGAGAGGATGACTACTAGGGTATAGGGTAAACAAAACATATACAATACCTATGCAGTTTGTCAAAACTACTGATGAAGCAGCTGTGGGAGGATGACCCTTGCCATGGGTTATGTGAATTACAGAAGGTTGTATAATTTGATCCAGGCAAACACCAGATGAGCCTGGCCCATGGCCAGGCTCCAGGAGTAGAAGAACTCTTGGAACTTATCAAAACATTTGCCTCCAGCACAGAAATACTTATTGATCCTGTGTATTATTCAGTTGCTTATGAGGTTTAATTTAGAGTTTATCCAAAAGCTTGCATTATCATTTTTTTTTGAAGACTGCATTACTTTACAGGTATCAATATTTAAGTTTGTTTATCACATACTATTTATTCAATTAAATGCCTTATGTTTTCTAAATCACTTTGGAGTCTATAATGTTTAAATAAGATAATATGACCTGTCTCCCTAAATACTTAAAGAAAAGTCCATTATCACGTACGTAAACAAGAACAGACAAGATCTAAAGCCTGACCCTGTGGTATACCAAATGCTATGCTACATTATAATGAATTTCCATTTATGATTATTCAATGATTACTTCCAGAAAGCTGACCTTGAAGCCATCTTTGTGCACAACCATCTATACCTCATAGTACAATCCAATGGACTAAGATCAAATCCTAGGTGGGAAGAGAAAGAGTGGCAATTTCCCAAAGGTCTGCTACCCTTGTTATCCCTCAGTAAATAGATACTGTTTTGAGTTGTATCCTGGATAAGGACCTAAATAAGGCCCTAATGGAAATAAGTCATACTGCTTGGCTTTCTTATTGTGATTTCTATTTTAAAAGAACTCTCTGATATGGACTTTATCAAAATCTTTCCTCAATTTTTTCTTTTTATTAACACATCGGTTGTCTCCCACCGAGGTAGGGTGACCCAAAAAAAATAAAAACTCTTTCACTATCATTCAACACTTTTGCTATCATTCACACATAGTCCCTGTCTTTGCAAAGGTGCCCAGATATAACAGCTTAGACGTCACTCCAAATAGCCAATATCCCAAACTCGTCTATTAAAGTGCAGGTATTGTACTTCTCACCTCCAGGACTCAAGTCCGACTAACCAGTTTCCCTGAATCCCTTCACAAAATATTACCCTACTCACACTCCAACAGCTCAACAGGTCCCAAAAACCATTTGTCTCAATTCCTGAAATATATACATATAAAAGTGGGAGATGGGATATTTGCTGTTTGGAGTGACATCTGAACTGTCATATATGCATACTTCTGCAAACACAGTGATTATGTGTGAATGATGGTGAAAGTGTTTCTTTCTTTTTTAGGTCACCCTGCCTTGGTGGGAGATTGTTGACGTGTTGAAAAAAAAAAAGTAATATACCTGTACAAGTACATGTACTATTAATATACCTGTACAAGTACATGTACTATTAATATACCTGTACTATTACCAGTAATATACCTGTACTATTACCAGTAATATACCTGTACTATTACCAGTAATATACCTGTACTATTACCAGTAATATACCTGTACTATTACCAGTAATATACCTGTACTATTACCAGTAATATACCTGTACTATTACCAGTAATATACCTGTACTATTACCAGTAATATACCTGTACTATTAACAGTAATATACCAATTTCAGTACCAGTAATATACCTGTACCAGTCATATATGTACCTATATTAGTATCAGCAATGGACCAATATTAATACCAGTAATATACCTGTATTAATACCAGTAATGCACAAATATTAAAACCATTAATATATGTACTTGTATTAGTACCAGTAATATACTTGTATTAGTACCAGTAATATACTTGTATTAGTACCAGTAATATACTTGTATTAGTACCAGTAATATGCTTGTATTAGTAACAGTAATATACCTGTATAAAAACCAGAAAAATGTCTAGTCCTATTAATATACTACCTGAATAGCACTAGTAATATATGTAACTGCATTATTATCAGTAGTAATAACATACTGGACATAATATGGCAATACAGTGAGATGTGGAAGAACAAATACAGAACAACTGTGCTTAGTTACTACACCTGTTCTGAAGAGCCACGATCCAGGAACACCAAGGCCAAGGCCAAAACATCTGTTGGTCGAGGTTCTGCCGTTTTAGACAACTCTTGCTTAATTATCCCTAACACCTGAAAATACCATCATATTATAAGCTACACAAGAGCCAGGCTATTAAATAGTGTAAGAGTATAAACAGTACGAGACAATGGAGCTAAACTCTTCTCCAGGCTGAAGGACTGACCACCTTACTTTTTTCTTCAAGGTTGATGGACTGATATGTACATCATCTTCATTTCATCACTACTGCTCCCTCTGTATTTGACTGAAGAAGCCTACTGTGTAGGCAAAATGTTTCATCAATAAAGATATCCAACTGTTGCACATGTGTCTTAATCTTCTACTTGTCAGTTTTTATACCATTTTCAACATAAACAGTATGGTTTCAGATAAGTGTCTAGACATTTCTAATCAACAAAATTTTTATTATACAGAATCTTAAACTTATGGCAAAATGAAAGGGGGTAAGGCAGCCGGGATTGATGGGATAAAGATAGAAATGTTAAAAGCAGGTGGGGATATAGTTTTGGAGTGGTTGGTGCAATTATTTAATAAATGTATGGAAGAGGGTAAGGTACCTAGGGATTGGCAGAGAGCATGCATAGTTCCTTTGTATAAAGGCAAAGGGGATAAAAGAGAGTGCAAAAATTATAGGGGGATAAGTCTGTTGAGTGTACCTGGTAAAGTGTATGGTAGAGTTATAATTGAAAGAATTAAGAGTAAGACGGAGAATAGGATAGCAGATGAACAAGGAGGCTTTAGGAAAGGTAGGGGGTGTGTGGACCAGGTGTTTACAGTGAAACATATAAGTGAACAGTATTTAGATAAGGCTAAAGAGGTCTTTGTGGCATTTATGGATTTGGAAAAGGCATATGACAGGGTGGATAGGGGGGCAATGTGGCAGATGTTGCAAGTGTATGGTGTAGGAGGTAGGTTACTGAAAGCAGTGAAGAGTTTTTACGAGGATAGTGAGGCTCAAGTTAGAGTATGTAGGAAAGAAGGAAATTTTTTCCCAGTAAAGGTAGGCCTTAGACAAGGATGTGTGATGTCACCGTGGTTGTTTAATATATTTATAGATGGGGTTGTAAGAGAAGTAAATGCGAGGGTCTTGGCAAGAGGCGTGGAGTTAAAAGACAAAGAATCACACACAAAGTGGGAGTTGTCACAGCTGCTCTTTGCTGATGACACTGTGCTCTTGGGAGATTCTGAAGAGAAGTTGCAGAGATTGGTGGATGAATTTGGTAGGGTGTGTAAAAGAAGAAAATTAAAGGTGAATACAGGAAAGAGTAAGGTTATGAGGATAACAAAAAGATTAGGTGATGAAAGATTGAATATCAGATTGGAGGGAGAGAGTATGGAGGAGGTGAATGTATTCAGATATTTGGGAGTGGACGTGTCAGCGGATGGGTCTATGAAAGATGAGGTGAATCATAGAATTGATGAGGGAAAAAGAGTGAGTGGTGCACTTAGGAGTCTGTGGAGACAAAGAACTTTGTCCTTGGAGGCAAAGAGGGGAATGTATGAGAGTATAGTTTTACCAACGCTCTTATATGGGTGTGAAGCGTGGGTGATGAATGTTGCAGCGAGGAGAAGGCTGGAGGCAGTGGAGATGTCATGTCTGAGGGCAATGTGTGGTGTGAATATAATGCAGAGAATTCGTAGTTTGGAAGTTAGGAGGAGGTGCGGGATTACCAAAACTGTTGTCCAGAGGGCTGAGGAAGGGTTGTTGAGGTGGTTCGGACATGTAGAGAGAATGGAGCGAAACAGAATGACTTCAAGAGTGTATCAGTCTGTAGTGGAAGGAAGGCGGGGTAGGGGTCGGCCTAGGAAGGGTTGGAGGGAGGGGGTAAAGGAGGTTTTGTGTGCGAGGGGCTTGGACTTCCAGCAGGCATGCGTGAGCGTGTTTGATAGGAGTGAATGGAGACAAATGGTTTTTAATACTTGACGTGCTGTTGGAGTGTGAGCAAAGTAACATTTATGAAGGGATTCAGGGAAACCGGCAGGCCGGACTTGAGTCCTGGAGATGGGAAGTACAGTGCCTGCACTCTGAAGGAGGGGTGTTAATGTTGCAGTTTAAAAACTGTAGTGTAAAGCACCCTTCTGGCAAGACAGTGATGGAGTGAATGATGGTGAAAGTTTTTCTTTTTCGGGCCACCCTGCCTTGGTGGGAATCGGCCGGTGTGATAATAAAAAAAAAAAAATAACTTATTCTAACAAATCAAATACAATATTAAAAAAAAAACTAAAGATGTTAGATTAGGGTACAGTCCACACTGTTAGATGACAATATTTACAAACCATGCATAGTTTGAAGGGACATCTAAACTGTTGTATCTGAGCGCCTCTGTAAAGACAGTGATTACGAGTGATGGTGAAAATATTGAATGATGACGAAAGTTTTTTCTTTCTTTTTCTGTTTTTCTTTCTTTCTGGTTTATCCTGCCTCGGTGGGAAGTGGCTAACATGTTAAAAAAAAAAAAAAAGCACAGAAAGTCGTCATATGTTTTTGATGTACAATGGAACCTCAAATTTCGAACTGAATCAGTTCCAGGAGCTAGTTCTAAAGTCGAAGCAATATTTCCCATAAGAACTAATGGAAATACAATTAATCTGTTCCAGAAACCCAAAAATATTCACAAAAAAATACATTTTATAAACAGTATTACATGATAGTTTTACATATACACAACAAATATAGTGTACAATATTAATAAATTTAAATAAACATATAAAATAACATTTTTATTTACCTTTATTGAAGATTGGTGATGGCATCTGGAAGATAGGGAGGAGTAGAGAGGGAGTTGGGGTTAGTGTTTGGAAGGGGAATCCCCCTCCATAAGGACTTTAGGTATCAAAGCCCTCTCTGGGGTTACTTCCTTTCTCTGTCTTTTAATGCCACTAAGAGCAGCTTCAGAGTCACTGGTCCCCTCTCTCACAAAATAACTGTCCACAGTCCTCTGTTTCTGGTGCCTCTTTAAGATTTCCCTAAAATAGGACATGTTTCTCTCACTGAACTTGCTGCAAAGATGGCTTGTTTCAGTTTGCTCAGAGTGGTACTTCTCCACAAACATTTGGACATCATTCCACTTGGCACAAATCTCCTTAATCTTTGAATTGGCATGCAACTTCCTTGCCTTTTCACAAATAACTGTCTCTGAAACACTATCACCTGCCATCTCTTTATCCTTGATCCACACCAGCAACAACTTCTCAACCTGATCGATTGTCTGTGGTCTTTTTTTGGTTAGCATATCAACACCTTTTCCTAGGTAGTAGGTTGGAAGACAGCAACCACCCAGGGAGGTACTACCATCCTGCCAAGTGAGTGTTTTTTTGGGTCCATGGTAGCTTATTTCACAGTCCCACAAGCACTAAATACAATGAATTAATTGTAAAATGTGTGACTGAGACTGCAGGCTAGTGTTCACTCAAGCATCAACAAAGCCAGACTGGCTCACGGCGCCTGCGTTGGGACACGGACAGAGCGGGCTGGTGGACAGGTCCGGTACCCGGCAGCTCGAAAGAAGAGGCGAGTTTGATAATAGGGACAAAGTTGGTTCAAGAAATGCGGTCGAAAGGCGAAGAGTTCGTTAAGCGATACGTTTGACATTTGAGGTTCCACTGTACAGTAATTATTTTGCTCTGTTATTCTCAAGGGATTCCTCTCTGAGACTTCAGTCATGTCATTCATACAGCAAGGCTTTTATTCATTATAATTTTCAAAACAGTGTTTAATTTTTCTTGTCCCTTCCTCAAAGCTGAGGATTTGTAAATATAAAAAATAAATTAAACAGTTTGTATATTATTACTTTATACCTTCATGTTACAGAAATATTTGAGAAATATCCTCATTGTCTGTATGTGAATGGAGGATGTTATGCACTGTGACATACTGGATTGTTGTGAGGCTTGTGTAATTGTGTATTAAGCGTAAGTTTGGTTAAAGAAACAAGACTCTAAGGTATGTGGCATTACGTTATGGCAGAAGAAAAGGTGGGATTTAGTGTTGACATTTTTGTCCAATTCTGGTGTTCCCATGAGATGTATACTATAGCCAGAAAATACTGTACATATACGAAAATGCCTTGAGAATGTTATTTCAAGATATTCAACATGATAACCTTAACCCTGCCTTGGTGGGAAACAGATGAGATTTAAAAAAAAAAAATTACGACAGATAAAACCAATGTGCACTGCCATGTAAGAGTGGTGATGATAATTTCAAATTTGCCACTGCTACAAGTGCCAAGTCAAGCTGTCCCAGAATGTCTCTTTGGGGTCATCCTATGAATTTCTTTCATGTGTGGATATTGTGATACCCTTTAACATGTATCATAATTAATCTTGCTCTCTAGTCTATTGTGTCTAGTATAGTATAAAGAGAAGTTCTTCAGGTAAAGTAAGGAATTTGCATAGCCTGAGTACATTACTCCTGTCTTAAAGCTGACTAAATGTCTTTGCCAAGCCTCTTTTATATGTAATATGTTATGGGGAGCTGGAGGTACTGGGTGTATGGCAGGAATATTTTGAGGCATTTTTAAATGTCAATGATAAAAGGGAGGCAGTGATTTCATGCACTGGAGTGAAGAAGAGAAGGATGTAAGTGTGGAGGAGGTGCGTGAGGCATTATGTAAAATGAAAGGGGTAAAGCAGCAGGAACTGATAGGACCATGACAGATATGTTAAAAGTAGGGGGAAATATTGTGTTGTAGTTGGTATTTTTGTTTAATAAATGTATGAATGAGGGGAAGGTACCTAGGGATTGGCAGAGAGCATGTATAGTTCCTCTATATAAAAGGAAAGGGGACAAAAGAGATCGTAAAAATTATAAAGAAATAAGCTTACTGAGTGCTAGGTAGTAGGTTGGTAGCCAGCAACCACCCAGGGAGGTACTACCGTCCTGCCAGGCGAGTGTAAAACAAAAGCCTGTAATTGTTTTACACGATGGTAGGATTGCTGGTGTCCTTTTTTCTGTCTCATGAACATGCAAGATTTCAGGTATGTCTTGCTACTTCTACTTACACTTAGGTCTCATATATCACATACATGTACAAGCACATATATACACACCCCTCTGGGTTTTCTTCTATTTTCTTACTAGTTCTTGTTCTTGTTTATTTCCTCTTACCTCCATGGGGAAGTGGAACAGAATTCTTCCTTCGTAAGCCATGCGTGTTGTAAGAGGCGACTAAAATGCTGGGAGCAAGGGGCTAGTAACCCCTTCTCCTGTATATATTACTAAATGTAAAAGGAGAAACTTTCGTTTTTCCTTTTGGGCCACCCCACCTTGGTGGGATACGGCTGGTGTGTTGAAAGAAAGAAAAGGTGAAACTTTCATTTTTCCTTTTGGGCCACCCCGCCTCGGTGGGATACGGCCGGTGTGTTGAAAGAAAGAATATGATAGAGTGGATAGAGGAGCAATGTGGCAGATGTTGCAAGTATATGGAATAGGTAGTAAGAGTTTTTATGAGGATAGTGAGGCTCAGGTTAGGGTGTGTAGGAGAGAGGGAGATTACTTCCCAGTAAAAGTAGGTCTTAGACAGGGATGTGTAAAGTCATCATGGTTGTTTAATATATTTATAGATGGGGTTGTAAAAGAAGTAAATCCTAGGGTGTTGGGAAGAGGAGTGGGATTAAATAATGGGGAATCAAGTACAAAATGGGAGTTGACACAGTTACTTTTTGCTGATGATACTGTGCTTATGGAAGATTCTAAAGAAAAGTTGCAAAGGTTAGTAGATGAGTTTGGGAGGGTGTGTAAAGGTAGAAAGTTGAAAGTGAACATAGATAAGAGTAAGGTGATGAGGGTATCAAATTATTTAGATAAAGAAAAATTGGATATCACATTGGAAAGACAAAGTATGGAAGAAGTGAATGTTTTCATATATTTGTGAGTTGACTTGTCAGCGGATGGATTTATGAAGGATGAGGTTAACCACAGAATTGATGAAGGAAAAAAGGTAAGTGGTGCATTGAGGTATCGGTGGAGACAAAAAAAAAAAGTTATCTGTGGAGGCAAAGAAGGGAATGTATGAAAGTATAGTGGTACCAACACTCTTAACCCTTTGACTGTCGAAGGGCCAAATCCTGAAGTTGCTTCTGGTGTCGCAAAATATTCGAAAAAAAAAAAAATTATTTTTTCTTATGAAATGATAGAGAATCTTTTCCCGATTGTAAAGACACCAAAAAAACGAAATTTGATGGAAAACTGACGGAATTACTCTCTCGCGAAGTTAGCGACTTCGGCGATATTTAAAAATCGGCAATTTCGCCCACTTTGAGCCCTATTTTCGGCTAATTCCATTATTCCAGTCAACCAATCTCATAACTATTTCTTCAGAACTCTATTTTTTCTATCGATTGAGTACAAGAAACTGCCCATTTACCGATTTCAACTACCCAATAACATGGTCAGAAATTTGCAATTTGGCCAATTTCACGAAAATTAAAAAATACGACAATTTCAAAATAAGGTCCAGAATGAACAATGCAGACATTCCTGGCTCTAAAATAACATTTTCTTTGTTCATCAGTCATGTCTCCAGGTCCCTGTGATATTACTCTTGCTTTTTATTTTGAAATTTTATTCAAACAAAAAATAGAAGATTTACTGTTATGCAGACTACTGCAATACTGTAATAATTGTAAAAATTACATCAACCCATTCATGACTGCGTATTAGAATAGCTATTTGGACATTTATTGGACAATGACATCATTTGTTTACTTTTGAACATCGGCAAAAATCAAACATTTCCTGTACTTTGTGCTCCATTTCCAGGTTCTTTTTATAGTAAAATTAATCAAAATCACCTCCATTTCTATAATATAGTTTCCATTCTATCAAATGAGACCAAGAAAACGAGAATACAACCACAAATACTATACAAAAATAGACCACAAAGTCGGCATTTTAATTAAAAAAAAATGTCGGAGTTTTTTTTTTCTCATTATGCACTGCGTGCTCCAGGATTTTTTTTATGTGGTGCACACTGACCACACAGACCCATTCTCTCACATGTGGGCCTACTAGCTTTCTCCTGCCTGATTTGAAGCCGCTAGAATTTATGAGTATATATACGTCAAACACGGTACCTCGCAAACGTATATATACGGCCGCGACAGTCAAAGGGTTAAATGGGTGTGAAGCTTGGGTTGTAAATGCTGCAGCAAAAAGGTGGCTGGAGGCAGCAGAGATGTCCTGTTTAAGGGCAATGTGTGGTGTAAATATAATGAAGAGAATTTGGAGTGTGGAAATTAGAAGGAGGTGTGGAATTACTAAAAGTATTACTCAGAGGGCTGAAGAGGGGTTGTTGAGGTGGTCTGGTCATTTAGAGAATAGATCAAAGTAGAATGACTTGGGGAGTGTATAAATCTGTAGGGGAAGGAAGGAGGCATAGGGGTCCTCCTCGAAAAGGTTGGAGGAGGGGGTAAAGGAGGTTTAGTGAGCGAGGGGCTTGGACTTCCAGCAAGCATGTGTGAAGTGTTAGATAGGAGTAAATGGAGACGAATGGTTTTTGGGACTTGATGGGCTGTTGGAGTGTGAGCAGGGTAATATTTAGTGAAGGGATTCAGGGAAACCAGTTATTATTGATTTAGCCAGACTTGAGCCCTGGAAATGGGAAATACAATGCCTGCACTTTAAAGGAGGGATCTGGGATATTGACAGTTTGGAGGGACTTTTAAACTGTTGTGTCTGAATGCCTCTGCAAAGACAGTGATTATGTATGAGTGAGGTGAAAATGTTGAATGATGATGAAAGTATTTTCTTTTTGGGGATTGTCTTTCTTTTTGGGTTGCCCTGCCTCGGTGGGAGACGGCCAACTTGTTGGAGCAAAAAAAAAAAAAAATTACATTAAGAAGTCATGCTATCTTCTCTTTATTATACATTTACCTTATCCTTCTTGTAATCAACAAGGCAACTGGATTTCAGGATGATAGTGGAAACCTTATCAGGGGCAGCCTTCTCAAACATCTCTAACACACAGTTAGCCTAAAGATAGATAAGATTCCATTATTATTTTGAAAAATATTTAATAAATACTTAATACTATATAATTAATTAGTAATTGTAACAAATAGTTCCCTAGAAGAATAAACTGTCTGGAGTCTTGATATGTAAGATAGATTCCTTGACAAACTATTCTTTTCATGAATCCCAAGAAAATTCCCTACCTGTGCAGATGTCAGTACAGGAGTGTTAGGGTGTAGCAGCAAAGCAGAAATCACAGCAACAAGACCTGGACACTGCAAATCAAGGCGTTCAATCACTGCATCTGGGCTAAGACTAGACACCTGGTAGTACTGCGTTGCTTGTTTCCACTCTGCCTCAGTATCACACCTGAAGATTACATCAATTAGATGAAAAGGAAGTAGTTAATTTTTTTTTTTTCAACAAGTCGGCCGTCTCCCATCGAGGCAGGATGACCCAAAAAAGAAAGAAAATCCCCCAAAAGAAAATACTTTCATCATCATTCAACACTTTCACCTCACTCACACATAATCACTATTTTTGCAGAGGTGCTCAGAACACAACAGTTTAGAAGCACATACGTATAAAGATACACAACATATCCCTCCAAACTGCTATAATCATTCTACCTTGGTGGAAGATTTCTGGTGGAATTAAACAGCAACTATACTGTTATTAGAGAGAGCAAGTCCTTCAAAAATGGCAATATGTTAAAAAACAATTATGTACACATGGTAAACATAGTTGAATCTCATTTTCCCGAACTTTCTTATGCCAAAAATTCACAATACTGAACTGAACGTTTCAAAATGAGTAAGTCATACTATTAACCATACCATGGGTGGGGTTAGAACCCGCGATCAGAGAGTCAAGTCATGTTATTCTCTTAGAACCCATAAAAAATAAGTAAGAATAAGTTTTCCTAAAAGTTGAATCTGGAGATGGGCTGCCAAATTCTGGTCCAGTATTGGAAAACACTTGTGTTCTACCCTTTACCTCCTCAATGCTCAGAATACCCTGGGGTCAGGGTGTATGTATTTGCCTATTCCTATATGCCTGTACTTAATAGAGCCCAGTCTTGGATGCAACAATGCATTAAAAGGTTTCCCTGTTACCAGTATTATAATTTTTATTTGTCACCTTATGCCAATGTTTACCTGTCATTAATGAGATGCAGTATTTAAACAGCATGACTTCTTACTGGAAAAAAAAAAAGTCTTACTTTTTCTCTATTCACTGAAGTGCTTTTACAACGCAACAAGCGTACCATTTAAGTTAAACACTCACAAATGCAATGAATCAGTACATCTTTATTACAACAATAAGAATCTGAATGAATACCAAAAACACCAAGAAGAAAATAAACAGACAGGGCAATAACACTGAGAGAAAGTCATGTAATTCACATCTAGTGATGACTGACAGTGAAGACATATTAAACATACTAAAGTGATAATTTCCCCAGTATACAATAATCAGTCAAGTTACTATCCATTTTGTTGGTATTATAGAGACTAAAACAGACCTCCAAATTAAGGGGATGCACAAGAGCTTCAGAACCTTGCATTTATCTACAGTGAACTGCATCTGCTACTTTTCTGACTAAATTCCTGGTCAGAAAAGTGGCAGATGCAGTTCAATGTAGATAAATGCAAGGTTCTGAAGCTCGGGAGTGTCCATAACCCTAGCACTTATAAGTTAAATATCGTAGAACTTAGCCATACAGATTGCGAAAAGGACTTGGGGTTATGGTAATCAGCAACCTTAGATCAAGACAGCAATGCCTAAGCGTATGTCATAAGGCAAACAGATTACTGGGATTCACATCAAGAAGTGTAAGCAACAGAAGTCCCACGGTTATATTACAGCTTTATACATCATTAGAAAGGCCTCACCTAGATTATGCAGCTCAGTTCTGGTTTCCATATAACATTCAGCGTAGAATGACTAAATTAATACATAGCATTAAAAATCTTCCATGTGAAGAAAGGTTGAAGACCCTTAAATTACATTCACTTGTAAGACGAAGAATGAGGGGAGACGTGATCAAAGAGTATAAGTGGAAGATGGGTATTAACAAAGGGGATATAAATAAGGTTTTGAGGATATCCCTCCAAGAAAGACCCCACAATAATGGATTCAAATTACGTAAGTTTAGATTCAGAAAGGATAAAGGAAAGTACTGGTTTGGTAATAAGGTAGTTGATGAGTGGAACGGTCTGCCAAGTAGGGTTATCAAACCTAAAACCTTGGGTAGTTTCAAATTTAGGTTGGATAAATACACGAGTGAGAGGGGTTGGATTTGAGAGGGACTTGCACAAGAGTAAATAGAATTGTCAAAGCTTTTTGCTTGGGTAGCGTTTATTCTGTTAGTGGGTTGGAGTTGTGAGGGACCTGCCTAGTATGGGCCAACGGGCCTACTGCAATGTTCCTCCTTTCTTATGTTATGTTCTTATAATGCATATGCATTGTACACAGATAAATAAGCTAACTACTGAAGACTTACTGGGCATAATAATCCCCAAGTAATGCAGAGGAGTCCTGCAGTAGAGAATAGAGATCTTCTTCAGCTTCCTGAACTTGAGGAATCTCATGGTGGAGAGCTGTGGTTAGGACCAAGTGAGCCTCCAAGAGAAGGTGTAGGTAGGTGGATGGGGAGGCAGACCTGTGACTGCGACCTACTCGTACCATCTCCTTGTACAGGCTAGCAGCACTTGGCAAATGAAGGGAGTAGACCGTGTGTGATTTGTCTCCACCTCTGAAAGGGAAATGAATTACTAAGAGATCATCACATAGGGGTTCTCATGATAATGTAATATTAGAAAAAATCTTTAAAACATGTGGAAAAACTAATCTGTTAAAAAACTGCCACCAGAAAATTACGAAGCTCTCACATTTAAATCCTTATCATATTAAAATAAAAAAGGTAGTAGGCAGGTAGACAGCAACCACCCAGGGAGGTACTACCATCCAGCCAAGTGAGTGTGAAATAGAAACCTTAAACTGTTTTACATGATGGTAGGATTGCTAGTGTTTTTTTTTCTGTCACATAAACATGCAAGATTTCAGGTATGTCTTGCTATTTCTACTTACACTTAGGTCACACTACACATACATGTATAAGCATATATATACACATCCCTCTGGGTTTCTTCTATTTTCTTACTAGTTCTTGCTCTTGTTTATTTCCTCTTATCTTCATGGGGAAGTGAAACAGAATTCTTCCTCCATAAGCTATGCATGTTGTAAGAGGCGAATAAAATGCTGGGAGCGAGGGGCTAGTAACCCCTTCTCCTATATACATTACTAAATTTAAAGAGAGAAAATTTTGTTTTTCTTCTTAGGTCACCCTGCCTTGGTGGGATATGGCTGGTTTACTAAAAAAAAAAAGTAAGTAAAAAATTTACACTAACCCAAATCTGGAGTCAAAGCAGAACTTATGGGAATAACACACAACATATACCTGCACATCCATTATATTTACAGAATGTCTTAATCCATGAGATTCAATGCAAAAAGGGGCCTCTAAATGTAGAATAAATTTCCCACAAAATATTTTTAACTCATTTAATTTTTTGACTGTCCATCATGTAGAACCAAATAACTAACGCCAGGGTCTGTCATGCAAATCTACATCATGAGCTCATCTCATTCAGATAAGCTGTGAGTGTTAAATTTTGGCTTAGATATAAGAAACTGGGTTTATGCATTGAGTGTGCACAAGACAAAAATAATCCTACCTCGTGTGATCCCTGATGGTTAAAAATAGTGACTTTGAGGGGTTTTCAGGCTGATTTTTGTAGTTTTATTAGCTGTTTCTTAGTATAATTTGATAGAATGGAAGACATTCTACTGAAGTGGAGAAGATTTTAGTTGGTTCCAGGACCAGTAGTAGCTTTCAACCAGCCTCAAAATGGCAGAAATGTTCAATTTTTGCCAAATATTCCTGAGGATGGGTAAAGCCTTCCCTACACCACCAGTCTGTTTTATGCATTTTTACTAGGTCTGATTCAATTACTGGGACACTGGAAACCATGACAAATTATTCCTCATTATATTTTATTATCTGAGAAATAGGGTAAATCTCATTTTTTTTGTGTGATGATGTACGTATTCAAAATAGAAGGCAAGTGTAATATAGAAAAGGCTTGGGGATATTATTACTGCACTGAGAGAATGTTGTTTTAGTGCCTCGAATGTTTACAGTGGTTATTTTGGACTCTGTTTTTAACCCTTTGACTATTGCAACCCCGAATCCTGAAGTGTCTCCTGGTGTCGCGCAAAAAAAAAAAAAAAAAAAAAAAAAAAAAAAAAAAAAAAAAAAAAAAAAAAAAAAAAAAGTCTTACGAAATGATAGAGAATCTTTCCCGATGACAATGACACCAAAAACTATGAGATTTGATGGAAAACTTATGGAATTACGCTCTTGAAAAGTTAGCAACCTCGGCAACATTTACTCATCGGTGATTTCGCCCACTTTGAGCCCTATTTTCGGCCAATTTCATTGTTCCAGTCCACCAAACTCATAGCTATATCTTTAGAACTCCATTTGTTCTATCGATTGAGTAGAAGAAACTGTCCATTTACCGATTTCAACTACCCAATAAAGTGGTCAGAAATTGGAAATTTGATCAATTTCATGCAAATTAAAAAATATGTCAATTTGAAAATAGGGTCCAGAATGAACAATGCAGACATTCCAGGCACTAAAATAACATTTTCTCTGTTCATCAGTCACATCTCCCAGCCCCTGTTATAATACTCTTGCTTTCTATTTTGAATTTTTATTCACACAAAAAATAGAATATTTACTGTTATGCAGACTACTGCAATATTGTAATAACTGTATAAATAATGTCAACCCATTCGTGACTGCGCATCAGAATGGCTAGTTGGACATTTATTGGACAATGACATTATTTATTTACTCCTGAACACCGGCAAAAATCAAACATTTCTGCCACTTTGAGCTCCATTTCAAGATTCATTTCATAGCAAAAAAAAAAAAAAAAAATCAAAATCACTTCTATTTCTATAATATGTTTTCCATTCTATCAAACGAGACCAAGAAAACAAGAATACAACTATAAATACCATATGAAAATACACCTCAAATTTGGCATTTTAATCCAAAAATACAGTTTTTTTTTTTCTCATTATGCACTACGTACTGCAGGATTTTTTTTTACAGTATACAGTGGATCCCCGGTTTACGATCAGCTCCCAAATGCAACCAATTATGTAAGTGTATTTATGTAAGTGCGTTTGTATATGTATGTTTGGGGGTCTGAAATGGATTAATCTAATTCACAATATTCCTTATGGGAACAAATTCGGTCAGTACTGGCACCTGAACATACTTCTGGAGTAAAATAATATCGAAAACCGGGGGTCCACTGTACTGCGCACAGACCACACAGACCCATTCTCTCACATGTGGGCCTACCAGCTTTCTCCTGCTTGATTTGAAGCCGCTAGAATTTTTGAATATGTACTATATGTCAAACACACTGGCTCGTAAGATGTACATATATGACCAAAACAGTCAAAGGGTTAAACTGGAATTTTAATTTTGTGTAAAATTGGCCAAATTAAAAAATTCTGTCCACTTTATATGGTAGTTTTGATAAATGAATGGGCAGTTTCTTGTACTCAGTTGATAGAACAGAAGGGATACTAGCAAAATATCTAAGAATTTGGTCAAATTGAGCAATGAAATTGGCTTAATTAAAATTGGCTTCAAAGTAAGCAAAATTGCTGATGAATAAAATGCACCTAGACTGCTAACTTTGCACCTGCATAATTCCACAAGTTTTCCATCTTTTTTAATTTTTTTCCAACAAGTCGGTGGTCTCCCACCAAGGTAGGGTGACCAAAAATAAAGAAAATCCCCAAAAAGAAAATACTTTCATCATCATTCAACACTTTCACTTCACTCACACATAATCACTGTCTTTGCAGAGGCACCCATATATATAAAACATACCCCTCCAAACTGTCAATATCCTAAACTCTTCCTTTAAAGTGCAGGCATTGTACTTCCCATTTCCAGTACTCAAGTCCAGCTATATAAAAATAACCAGTTTCCTTGAATCCCTTCACTAAATATTACCCTGCTCACACTCCAACAGCTCGTCAGGTCCCAAAAACCATCATATTTTTGTATTTTTGGGGTCATTACCTTCAGGAAAAGATTCTCTACCATTTCAGAAGTATACACGATATGATGTAGGGCGAAATGACAGTAGTTTGTTGGATTATGTATGGTAGATAAAAGACTGTTGAGTAGACTTCAGGATGTACATGTTTATAGAGGGGCCACAGATATATCAGATCACTTTCTAGTTGTAGCTACACTGAGAGTAAAAGGTAGATGGGATACAAGGAGAATAGAAGCATCAGGGAAGAGAGAGGTGAAGGTTTATAAACTAAAAGAGGAGGCAGTTAGGGTAAGATATAAACAGCTATTGGAGGATAGATGGGCTAATGAGAGCATAGGCAATGGGGTCGAAGAGGTATGGGGTAGGTTTAAAAATGTAGTGTTAGAGTGTTCAGCAGAAGTTTGTGGTTACAGGAAAGTGGGTGCAGGAGGGAAGAGGAGCGATTGGTGGAATGATGATGTAAAGAGAGTAGTAAGGGAGAAAAAGTTAGCATATGAGAAGTTTTTACAAAGTAGAAGTGATGCAAGGAGGGAAGAGTATATGGAGAAAAAGAGAGAAGTTAAGAGAGTGGTGAAGCAATGTAAAAAGAGAGCAAATGAGAGAGTGGGTGAGATGTTATCAACAAATTTTGTTGAAAATAAGAAAAAGTTTTGGAGTGAGATTAACAAGTTAAGAAAGCCTAGAGAACAAATGGATTTGTCAGTTAAAAATAGGAGAGGAGAGTTATTAAATGGAGAGTTAGACGTATTGGGAAGATGGAAGGAATATTTTGAGGAATTGTTAAATGTTGATGAAGATAGGGAAGCAGTGATTTCGTGTATAGGGCAAGGAGGAATAACATCTTGTAGGAGTGAGGAAGAGCCAGTTGTGAGTGTGGGGGAAGTTCGTGAGGCAGTAGGTAAAATGAAAGGGGGTAAGGCAGCCGGGATTGATGGGATAAAGATAGAAATGTTAAAAGCAGGTGGGGATATAGTTTTGGAGTGGTTGGTGCAATTATTTAATAAATGTATGGAAGAGGGTAAGGTACCTAGGGATTGGCAGAGAGCATGCATAGTTCCTTTGTATAAAGGCAAAGGGGATAAAAGAGAGTGCAAAAATTATAGGGGGATAAGTCTGTTGAGTGTACCTGGTAAAGTGTATGGTAGAGTTATAATTGAAAGAATTAAGAGTAAGACGGAGAATAGGATAGCAGATGAACAAGGAGGCTTTAGGAAAGGTAGGGGGTGTGTGGACCAGGTGTTTACAGTGAAACATATAAGTGAACAGTATTTAGATAAGGCTAAAGAGGTCTTTGTGGCATTTATGGATTTGGAAAAGGCGTATGACAGGGTGGATAGGGGGGCAATGTGGCAGATGTTGCAAGTGTATGGTGTAGGAGGTAGGTTACTGAAAGCAGTGAAGAGTTTTTACGAGGATAGTGAGGCTCAAGTTAGAGTATGTAGGAAAGAGGGAAATTTTTTCCCAGTAAAAGTAGGCCTTAGACAAGGATGTGTGATGTCACCGTGGTTGTTTAATATATTTATAGATGGGGTTGTAAGAGAAGTAAATGCGAGGGTCTTGGCAAGAGGCGTGGAGTTAAAAGATAAAGAATCACACACAAAGTGGGAGTTGTCACAGCTGCTCTTTGCTGATGACACTGTGCTCTTGGGAGATTCGGAAGAGAAGTTGCAGAGATTGGTGGATGAATTTGGTAGGGTGTGCAAAAGAAGAAAATTAAAGGTGAATACAGGAAAGAGTAAGGTTATGAGGATAACAAAAAGATTAGGTGATGAAAGATCGAATATCAGATTGGAGGGAGAGAGTATGGAGGAGGTGAACGTATTCAGATATTTGGGACTGGACGTGTCAGCGGATGGGTCTATGAAAGATGAGGTGAATCATAGAATTGATGAGGGAAAAAGAGTGAGTGGTGCACTTAGGAGTCTGTGGAGACAAAGAACTTTGTCCTTGGAGGCAAAGAGGGGAATGTATGAGAGTATAGTTTTACCAACGCTCTTATATGGGTGTGAAGCGTGGGTGATGAATGTTGCAGCGAGGAGAAGGCTGGAGGCAGTGGAGATGTCATGTCTGAGGGCAATGTGTGGTGTGAATATAATGCAGAGAATTCGTAGTTTGGAAGTTAGGAGGAGGTGCGGGATTACCAAAACTGTTGTCCAGAGGGTTGAGGAAGGGTTGTTGAGGTGGTTCGGACATGTAGAGAGAATGGAGCGAAACAGAATGACTTCAAGAGTGTATCAGTCTGTAGTGGAAGGAAGGCGGGGTAGGGGTCGGCCTAGGAAGGGTTGGAGGGAGGGGGTAAAGGAGGTTTTGTGTGTGAGGGGCTTGGACTTCCAGCAGGCATGCGTGAGCGTGTTTGATAGGAGTGAATGGAGACAAATGGTTTTTAATACTTGACGTGCTGTTGGAGTGTGAGCAAAGTAACATTTATGAAGGGATTCAGGGAAACCGGCAGGCCGGACTTGAGTCCTGGAGATGGGAAGTACAGTGCCTGCACTCTGAAGGAGGGGTGTTAATGTTGCAGTTTAAAAACTGTAGTGTAAAGCACCCTTCTGGCAAGACAGTGATGGAGTGAATGATGGTGAAAGTTTTTCTTTTTCGGGCCACCCTGCCTTGGTGGGAATCGGCCGGTGTGATAATAAAAAAAAAAAAAAAAATTCTTTTAAATGTGGACACTAAGCACTTTTAATTTTTGGGTCTGGACAGTGTAAGGGTTAACTACTGTATATACAGTATTCTTGAGTTTAAATCCCACTATCATTCCACCATATCACATAAATCTCCTCAGCTAAAGTGACTATCATTCCAGATGAAGAGGTCATGTGATATGGTGCAATGTTAATGGAACCAAGTCTGTTATTAATGGCTTAACTATCATACACTGTACTTTTACTATACACAGTTTCTATATACAGTTCTCACACATTCCAGTTATCGGATGATTCGGTTTTAGAACTGTTATTTGTGTGAAATTTTGTTCCAGATATCAGACCTTGTTCTGGAAATTGGACGTATCAGACGTTGCCACTCTGCGTCTCAGTCTGCCTCTGTCAGTGGTCGAGTGAGCATTACTTCATGTGTTCCAAAACATTTCATAATAATTCATTGTTTTTTGTGTTTGTTTATTCATTGTGACTGTGAAATAAGCCACCATGGGCCCAAAGAAAGCTCCTAGTGCCAGCCCTTTGATAAAGAAGGCGACAAACACTGACAACAATGCCGCCCTCTGCCAGCATCTCCTCCAAGGCAAGTGTAAATATTTATTACAGTATTTATTACAGTATTTATAGAATTGATGAGGGAAAAAAGGCGAGTGGTGCGTTGAGGTACATGTGGAGTCAAAAAACGTTATCTATGGAGGCAAAGAAGGGAACGTATGAAAGTATAGTAGTACCAACACTCTTATATGGATGTGAAGCTTGGGTGGTAAATGCAGCAGCAAGGAGACGGTTGGAGGCAGTAGAGATGTCCTGTCTAAGGGCAATGTGTGGTGTAAATATTATGCAGAAAATTCGGAGTGTGGATATTAGGAGAAGGTGTGGAGTTAATAAAAGCATTAGTCAGAGGGCAGAAGAGGGGTTGTTGAGGTGGTTTGGTCATTTAGAGAGAATGGATCAAAGTAGAATGACATGGAAAGCACATAAATCTATAGGGGAAGGAAGGAGGGGTAGGGGTCGTCCTCGAAAGGGTTGGAAAGAGGGGGTAAAGGAGGTTTTGTGGGCAAGGGGCTTGGACTTCCAGCAAGCGTGCATGAGCGTGTTAGATAGGAGTGAATGGAGACGAATGATACTTGGGACCTGACGATCTGTTGGAGTGTGAGCAGGGTAATATTTAGTGGTAAGTTACTAAATGCTGTAAAGAGCTTTTATGAGGATAGTGAGGCTCAGGTTAGGGTGTGTAGAAGAGAGGGAGAATACTTCCCGGTAAAAGTAGGTCTTAGACAGGGATGTGTAATGTCACCATGGTTGTTTAATATATTTATAGATGGGGTTGTAAAAGAAGTAAATGCTAGGGTGTTCGGGAGAGGGGTGGGATTAAATTATAGGGAATCAAATTCAAAATGGGAATTGACACAGTTACTTTTTGCTGATGATACTGTGCTTATGGGATATTCTAAAGAAAAATTACAAAGGTTAGTGGATGAGTTTGAGAATGTGTGTAAAGGTAGAAAGTTGAAAGTGAACATAGAAAAGAGTAAGGTGATGAGGGTATCAAATGATTTAGATAAAGAAAAATTGGATATCAAATTGGGGAGGAGGAGTATGGAAGAAGTGAATGTTTTCAGATACTTGGGAGTTGACGTGTCGGCGGATGGATTTATGAAGGATGAGGTTAATCATAGAATTGATGAGGGAAAAAAGGTGAGTGGTGCGTTGAGGTATATGTGGAGTCAAAAAAACGTTATCTATGGAGGCAAAGAAGGGAATGTATGAAAGTATAGTAGTACCAACACTCTTATATGGATGTGAAGCTTGGGTGGTAAATGCAGCAGCGAGGAGACGGTTGGAGGCAGTGGAGATGTCCTGTCTAAGGGCAATGTGTGGTGTAAATATTATGCAGAAAATTCGGAGTGTGGAAATTAGGAGAAGGTGTGGAGTTAATAAAAGCATTAGTCAGAGGGCAGAAGAGGGGTTGTTGAGGTGGTTTGGTCATTTAGAGAGAATGGATCAAAGTAGAATGACATGGAAAGCATATAAATCTATAGGGGAAGGAAAGAGGGGTAGGGGTCGTCCTCGAAAGGGTTGGAAAGAGGGGGTAAAGGAGGTTTTGTGGGTGAGGGGCTTGGACTTCCAGCAAGCGTGCGTGAGCGTGTTAGATAGGAGTGAATGGAGACGAATGATACTTGGGACCTGACGATCTGTTGGAGTGTGAGCAGGGTAATATTTAGTGAAGGGATTCAGGGAAACCAGTTATTTTCATATAGTCGGACTTGAGTCCTGGAAATGGGAAGTACAATGCCTGCACTTTAAAGGAGGGGTTTGGGATATTGGCAGTTTGGAGGGATATGTTGTGTATCTCTATACATATATGCTTCTAAACTGTTGTATTCTGAGCACCTCTGCAAAAGCAGTGATAATGTGTGAGTGTGGTGAAAGTGTTGAATGATGATGAAAGTATTTTCTTTTTGGGGATTTTCTTTCTTTTTTTTTGGGTCACCCTGCCTCGGTGGGAGACGGCCGACTTGTTGAAAAAAAAAAAAAAAAAAAAAAATTCAGGGAAACCGGTTATTTTCATATAGTCGGACTTGAGTCCTGGAAATGGGAAGTACAATGCCTGCACTTTAAAGGAGGGGTTTGGGATATTGGCAGTTTGGAGGGATATGTTGTGTATCTTTATACGTATATGCTTCTAAGCTGTTGTATTCTGAGCACCTCTGCAAAAGCAGTGATAATGTGTGAGTGTGGTGAAAGTGTTGAATGATGATGAAAGTATTTTCTTTTTGGGGATTTTCTTTCTTTTTTGGGTCACCCTGCCTCGGTGGGAGACGGCCGACTTGTTGAAAAAAAAAAAAAAATTATAAAGTGTAAATATTTCTGATTTATAAATTAACCCTTAAACGGTCCAAATGTATATATACGTTCACTCGCGTAGCGCCCCAAATTTTTTGAGGAAAAAAAAAAAATTTTTCTTTTAAAAGGAAAAAAGAGCATATGGTACCCAGGCATCCCCAATTATTTTAATATGGCACATAGTGAGTGTGCACACCCATTCTCTCATGTCTAGGTGACTCAGGCTTATTGTGGTAATGTTGAATGAATGACAAAGAAAACGTATATATACGTTTGGGGCGCTACACGCATGAACGTATATATACGTTTGGACCGTTTAAGGGTTAAAGTGTAAATATTTCTTATTTATAAATTACGTACATTGTTTCAGTGTGAACAGTGGTGGTGGCCTCTGATGCCGCCACCACCACCACTAATATGTACGGCTGATGCTGTCAGTGGCCCTTATAAACCCAACAACAAACACCACCACTAGTCACATGCGTAATGACATATTTTATTCATTCTAGAGTGTATATCATGTTTCTATGTTTTTAATATTGTTCATTATGTCATATTAGATGAACTGTGATAGATAAATAAGCCGCAGAGTTGATATTACCTTGTCATATTTAAGTATTTTGTCCTGTCTCCAAACAAACTCTCCTCCCCTCTCCCAACAGGAGTCCTCAATAAAGGTATGTAGTAGTGATTTAAATGTTCATTTATCCATTTCATTAGTGCTTTATATTTATTTCTCATTGTTTTCTGTATGTAAAACTATAGTTATTCTTTAAAAAATTATTTCTTTTTGTGAATATTTTTGGGTGACTGGAACGGATTAATTGTATTTACATTATTTCTTATGGGAAATATTACTTCGGTTTCACACTTTTCGGATTTCAGACCAACTTCTGGAACGGATTAAGTTTGAAAACTGAGGTTCCACTGTATATATTTTCACAAAATATTGAGTGGCCAATATGATCTCTGCATGTGTCAAGCATTCAGCCAAGTCCCAATGGGATGACTCAGTCTGTAGTAAAACAAAGAGCAAGACAGACACTTTATGAAAACCTTTTGCTTGCTTTTGTTTTTGTTTTGCAACTCATTCATACTTTATATCTCTTATGGTCTTAATTCCATTCTGTATATTTCTATACATTCTGAATAGCAAATTGTGCAGAAGGTGAAATAGTGCAGATTTATAAGGCATGGTATAAATTTTTTTGTGTAACAGGCTGTGCTGGTATCTACAAAACAAAACAAATAATGTTTACAACAATAAATTATATCTTATAATTCAGAGGGCTGAGGAGGGGTTAAGATGGTCTGATGGATTTAGAGAGAATGAAGCACAACAGGATGACTAAGATGTATAAATCAGGGATGAGAGGAGGAATAGGCATTGTCCAAGGAAGGGTTTATGGCAGAGAGCAAAGGAGGTTTTGTGCTAGGGGCTGGAGCATCTAGCAAGCTTATGTGAGCATGTTAGATCAGAGTGAGTAAAGGCAAGTAGTTTTCATGGCTTGACATGCTGTTGGAGTGTCAGCAAAACAACACTTATGAAGGGATTCAGGGAAACCAGTTAGCAGGACTTGATTCCTGGTGATGGGAAGTACAGTGTTTGCACCCTGGAGTGGTGGGGATATTGCAGTTTGGAAAGTCGTCTGAATTGTGAGGCCTGCACATTTCTGGCAGGACACCTATTGAACAAATGATGATGAACACTTCTTTTTTATCTGGGTCATCCTACCTAGGAAGATGGCCAGAGTAAAAAAAAAAAAAATCAATAAATTATAAAAAATATTTATGAGTATTTGAAAAATCTTTGTTTCTAAAAAAAGATCAATACAACATACAAATACTGTAACACATTTTATAAATTTCTCTCTCTTTCTTTTTTAATTACTGTCTATCTCCCACCAAAATCAAGAATTGAACACTACAATAAAAAGAGAAAAATGCATTAGGTTTACTCATTGTTTGCAGCGATGAGGGCAAGACAGGAGTCAGTGAGTGTGAGTGTCTCAACGTTGAGGAAGGGTCGCAACCCCACAAGGCACACAGTCTCTTCCCAATGTGGAGGTACCTTTTAAAATAAATCAGTTCATATATATATTACAAGCCAACCAGAACAATGAAATGTTTTGTAAGGGTCCTGGAGTTTTGCAGAGTAGGAGGTAAAAAAAATGTTGAGGTAATGATAGAAGGTAAATATATGGCATAGGTCAACCTACATTATGGGTCACCCTACATTAAGAGTTACCGGGATTAGACGACTAAGTGTTTGCAGTATATGTAGAAATGTTAACTACCTAATAAAATTCTATTTTTTTTTTTAACAAGTAGGCTGTCTCCCACCAAGGCAGGGTGACCCAAAAAAGAAAGAAAATCCCCAACACTTTCACCTCACTTTCATCATTCAACACTTTCACCTCACTCACACATAATCACTGTTTTTGCAGAGGTGCTCAGAATACAATGGTTCATAAGCATATACATATAAAGATACACAACATATCCTTCCAAACTGCCAGTATCCCAAACCCCTCCTTTAAAGTGCAGGCATTGTACTTCCCATTTCCAGGACTCAAGTCTGGCTACATAAAAATAACCGGATTCCCTGAATCCCTTCACTAAATATTACCCTGCTCACACTCCAACAGCTCGTCATGTCCCAAATATCATTCGTCTCCATTCACTCCTATCTAATACGCTTACGCATGCTTGCTGGAAGTCCAAGCCCCTTGCCCACAAACCTCCTTTACCCCCTCCCTCCAACCTATTCAAGGACGACCCCTACCACGCCTTCCTTCCCCTACAGATTTATACACTCTCCATGTCATTCTACTTTGATCCATTCTCTCTAAATGACCAAACCACCTCAACAACCCCTCTTCAGCCCTCTAACTAATACTTTTATTAACTCCACACCTTCTCCTAATTTCCACACTCCGAATTTTCTGCATTATATTCATACCACATATTGCCCTTAGACAGGACATCTCCACTGCCTCCAGCAGCCTCCTCGCTGCAGCATTTACAACCCAAGCTTCACACCCATATAAGAGTGTTGGTACTACTATACTTTCATACTTTTCATTCATGCAATCCCGGTAAAATACTATACTGTTTATGTACTTATTAGAACAGAGATGGGACTGTTCATTTAATAATGAACTAAACCATGAAAATCATTTTGCATATTTGCAACAAATAAGAGTTTATAACAGAAAATACTCACAATCATGTTAAGATCCTCTGGAAGATGGGAGACGACAATATGTGGGTGAGGCCGAAGAGTATATGTTTCAAGGCCAGTAAGAGTTAACGCATGTAGAAGTGATGGTTCCAGTTCCACAGAGTACACAGGAGCAGTATAAGAGAACACACCTCCGCGTACCACACTGTTCTCTAAAATAAAAGTAAATTGCCATACAAATTCATTACAAATGTATATAAAATTTAACCCTTAAACTGTCCAAACGTAGATCTACATTCGCTCGCATAGCACTCCAAACGTAGATCTACATTTTTTACATGCTTTCAAATGGAGAAAATCAAGGTCAGAGCGCTACACGTATAAACGTAGATCTACGTTTGGACAGTTTAAGGGTTAAAAATTTACTTTTTAAGTAATGAGGTTCACGAGAAAGAGGTCAGATAATACCTGAGAAATGGGAAGCAACTGTGAGGTACGATCCAAGGAAGAAGAGGATAGCTCTAATTTCTTGAACAGAATCCCTCATGATAAATGCTAAATCTTTTGAAGCACATTCATTGCTGCAATGCAAAGAAAAATTACCATAATTACAAAAGAATAGAAGGTATAGGACAAAACATCATGGGAGATAGGATAGAAATGTAATAATTAGATACTGCACAATACAAAAAAGAAGTTTCTGATAAAAACTTATAAACAACATTTCCATTAAAAAATAGCAGTTTCAAAGAGGAATGCAGAAGAATAAGCACAGAAGTGTGTGGAAAGAGAGGCTAAAAATAGAGATGACAAACACCCATGTCACATTTGAGTTACTCATTGTTTCATAACCAAGCAATTGGAAATTGTTAACCCTTAAATGGTTCAAACGTATATATACGTTTTTTCAACATCTGAAAGTATGTAAAAAAAATGTAGATCTTCTGTTTTGTTTTACATTTGAAAATGTGTAAAAAAACTTTTATCTACATTTTTTTTTGTTTTACTTGAAAATATGTAAAAAAGTAGATCTACTTTTGTAGCACTACGAATTTGAACGTCGATTTGTTTGGACCGTTTAAGGGTTAGAGAGTCCTGGAAGAAGCATAAGAATCTCCGAACAATATACAGTAAAGTTCTCTCCATTTTCCAACCCACCATGGTGACCAAATAACCATTAAAGGGTCTGGTAACAGTCAAAGGACCAAATAGGTGTATATCCTGTAATACCCAAGTGACTCCTAGCCAGAAACTGACTAGCTGACTGAATCAGTGGCACACATTGCACATCTATCCACTAACTATGGCATTGTGTTGCCTACAAACAAGCTGCAGCTTTATGAGTAAGCTCACCTAGGCTAGCAGAAGCAAGGATTATATGGGTCTCCATGCACAATCAACACACAAAGGCAGCTCTTAATCTCAACAACCACTACCTTACTGGTAGGAAAAACCTTAGCAAGTATGGCCCATGGCGCTTACAGTGGACCCCCGCCTTACGATATTAATCTGTTCCTGAGAGCTCATTATTTTTTTTTTTTTTTTTATTATCACACCGGCCGATTCCCACCAAGGCAGGGTGGCCCGAAAAAGAAAAACTTTCACCATCATTCACTCCATCACTGTCTTGCCAGAAAGGTGCTTTACACTACAGCTTTTAAACTGCAACATTAACACCCCTCCTTCAGAGTGCAGGCACTGTACTTCCCATCTCCAGGACTCAAGTCCGGCCTGCCGGTTTCCCTGAATCCCTTCATAAATGTTACTTTGCTCACACTCCAACAGCACGTCAAGTATTAAAAACCATTTGTCTCCATTCACTCCTATCAAACACGCTCACGCATGCCTGCTGGAAGTCCAAGCCCCTCGCACACAAAACCTCCTTTACCCCCTCCCTCCAACCCTTCCTAGGCCGACCCCTACCCCGCCTTCCTTCCACTACAGACTGATACACTCTTGAAGTCATTCTGTTTCGCTCCATTCTCTCTACATGTCCGAACCACCTCAACAACCCTTCCTCAGCCCTCTGGACAACAGTTTTGGTAATCCCGCACCTCCTCCTAACTTCCAAACTACGAATTCTCTGCATTATATTCACACCACACATTGCCCTCAGACATGACATCTCCACTGCCTCCAGCCTTCTCCTCGCTGCAACATTCATCACCCACGCTTCACACCCATATAAGAGCGTTGGTAAAACTATACTCTCATACATTCCCCTCTTTGCCTCCAAGGACAAAGTTCTTTGTCTCCACAGACTCCTAAGTGCACCACTCACTCTTTTTCCCTCATCAATTCTACGATTCACCTCATCTTTCATAGACCCATCCGCTGACACGTCCACTCCCAAATATCTGAATACGTTCACCTCCTCCATACTCTCTCCCTCCAATCTGATATTCAATCTTTCATCACCTAATCTTTTTGTTATCCTCATAACCTTACTCTTTCCTGTATTCACCTTTAATTTTCTTCTTTTGCACACCCTACCAAATTCATCCACCAATCTCTGCAGCTTCTCTTCAGAATCTCCCAAGAGCACAGTGTCATCAGCAAAGAGCAGCTGTGACAACTCCCACTTTGTGTGTGATTCTTTATCTTTTAACTCCACGCCTCTTGCCAAGACCCTCGCATTTACTTCTCTTACAACCCCATCTATAAATATATTAAACAACCACGGTGACATCACACATCCTTGTCTAAGGCCTACTTTTACTGGGAAAAAATTTCCCTCTTTCCTACATACTCTAACTTGAGCCTCACTATCCTAGTAAAAACTCTTCACTGCTTTCAGTAACCTACCTCCTACACCATACACTTGCAACATCTGCCACATTGCCCCCCTATCCACCCTGTCATACGCCTTTTCCAAATCCATAAATGCCACAAAGACCTCTTTAGCCTTATCTAAATACTGTTCACTTATATGTTTCACTGTAAACACCTGGTCCACACACCCCCTACCTTTCCTAAAGCCTCCTTGTTCATCTGCTATCCTATTCTCCGTCTTACTCTTAATTCTTTCAATTATAACTCTACCATACACTTTACCAGGTACACTCAACAGACTTATCCCCCTATAATTTTTGCACTCTCTTTTATCCCCTTTGCCTTTATACAAAGGAACTATGCATGCTCTCTGCCAATCCCTAGGTACCTTACCCTCTTCCATACATTTATTAAATAATTGCACCAACCACTCCAAAACTATATCCCCACCTGCTTTTAACATTTCTATCTTTATCCCATCAATCCCGGCTGCCTTACCCCCTTTCATTTTACCTACTGCCTCACGAACTTCCCCCACACTCACAACTGGCTCTTCCTCACTCCTACAAGATGTTATTCCTCCTTGCCCTATACACGAAATCACAGCTTCCCTATCTTCATCAACATTTAACAATTCCTCAAAATATTCCTCCCATCTTCCCAATACCTCTAACTCTCCATTTAATAACTCTCCTCTCCTATTTTTAACTGACAAATCCATTTGTTCTCTAGGCTTTCTTAACTTGTTAATCTCACTCCAAAACTTTTTCTTATTTTCAACAAAATTTGTTGATAACATCTCACCCACTCTCTCATTTGCTCTCTTTTTACATTGCTTCACCACTCTCTTAACTTCTCTCTTTTTCTCCATATACTCTTCCCTCCTTGCATCACTTCTACTTTGTAAAAACTTCTCATATGCTAACTTTTTCTCCCTTACTACTCTCTTTACATCATCATTCCACCAATCGCTCCTCTTCCCTCCTGCACCCACTTTCCTGTAACCACAAACTTCTGCTGAACACTCTAACACTACATTTTTAAACCTACCCCATACCTCTTCGACCCCATTGCCTATGCTCTCATTAACCCATCTATCCTCCAATAGCTGTTTATATCTTACCCTAACTGCCTCCTCTTTTAGTTTATAAACCTTCACCTCTCTCTTCCCTGATGCTTCTATTCTCCTTGTATCCCATCTACCTTTTACTCTCAGTGTAGCTACAACTAGAAAGTGATCTGATATATCTGTGGCCCCTCTATAAACATGTACATCCTGAAGTCTACTCAACAGTCTTTTATCTACCAATACATAATCCAACAAACTACTGTCATTTCGCCCTACATCATATCGTGTATACTTATTTATCCTCTTTTTCTTAAAATATGTATTACCTATAACTAAACCCCTTTCTATACAAAGTTCAATCAAAGGGCTCCCATTATCATTTACACCTGGCACCCCAAACTTACCTACCACACCCTCTCTAAAAGTTTCTCCTACTTTAGCATTCAAGTCCCCTACCACAATTACTCTCTCACTTGGTTCAAAGGCTCCTATACATTCACTTAACATCTCCCAAAATCTCTCTCTCTCCTCTGCATTCCTCTCTTCTCCAGGTGCATACACGCTTATTATGACCCACTTCTCGCATCCAACCTTTACTTTAATCCACATAATTCTTGAATTTACACATTCATATTCTCTTTTCTCCTTCCATAACTGATCATTTAACATTACTGCTACCCCTTCCTTTGTTCTAACTCTCTCAGATACTCCAGATTTAATCCCATTTATTTCCCCCCACTGAAACTCTCCTACCCCCTTCAGCTTTGTTTCGCTTAGGGCCAGGACACCCAACTTCTTTTCATTCATAACATCAGCAATCATCTGTTTCTTGTCATCCGCACTACATCCACGCACATTTAAGCAACCCAGTTTTATAAAGTTTTTCTTCTTCTCTTTGTAAGCCGAAATTATCGTTAGCCGAATTAATTTTCCCCACAAGAAATAATGGAAATCAAATTAATCCGTTCCTGACACCCCAAAGTATGAAAAATTGTTCTTATCAGATGAAATATTAATTTTAACCCTTTCAGGGTCGCCAGGACCTCTCTGAGACTTGTTCTCAGGGTCGCCCAAATTAAAAAAAAAAAAAAATTCTTATAAAAAGATAGAGAATCTTTTCCCGATCATAATGACACCAAAAGTATGAAATTTGATGGAAAACTTACAGAATTATGCTCTCGCAAAGTTAGCGGTCTCGACGATGTTCACGAATCGGCGATTTTGCCCACTTTGAGCTCTATTTTCGACCAATTACAGTGAACTAGTCGACAAAAATCATAACTATTTCGCTAGAACTCCATTTTTTCTATCGAATGAGTACAAGAAACCAGCCATTTACCAATTTCAACTATCCAATACAGTGGTCAGAATTTAGCAACTTTGTCAATTTCACACAAACTTCAAAAGATGCCAATTTCCGAATAGGGTCCAGAATAAACAAGAAAGACATTCCTGGCACTAAAATAACAAGTTCTCTGTTTGTTAGTCACATCCCCAGGCCCCTCTTATATTTCTTTGGCTTTCCACTTTGAATTTTTATTCTTACAAAAAATAGAAGATTTACTGTTATGCAGACTACTGCATTAGTGTAGAAATGGTATAAATATATCAGCACACTCGTGAAAGAATATTAGACTCACCAGTTGATGTGTATTGGACGCTTGGCATGATTTGTTTACTTTTGAACTTTGGTAAAAATCGAACATTTTTGCTACTTTGAGCTCAATTTCAAAGTACTTTTCATTGTAAAACCAGTCAAAATCACCTCAATTTCTGTAACATGTCTTCCATTCTATAAAATGAGACCAGGAAAACTAGAATACAACCATAAATACCATACGAAAATGCAGTGCAAAGTTGCTGTTTTAATCCAAAAACACTGTCAAAGTTTTTTTTTTCTCATTACGCACTGTGTGCTGCAGGATTTTTTTTATACTGCGCACTGACCACATAGACCCATTCTTTCATATGTAGGCCTACCAGCTTTCTCTCACTAGATTTGAGGGTGCTAGAATTTAGGTGTACTAGTACGTCAAAAACACTGGGGCGTAAGCCGTACTAGAATAGAATACATGACACTTACCTTTATTGAAGATCTGGTGATGATTGATGGGATGGGAGGAGGGGAGAGTGTGGAAGTTATTATTTAGAAGGGAAATCCCCTTCCATTAAGACTTGAGGTAGCAAGTCCTTTTCTGCTGTTACTTCCCTTCTTCCTTCAATGCCACTAGGACCAGCTTGAGAGTCACTGGACCTCTGTCACACAACAAATCTGTCCATAGAGCTCTGTACCTCCCGTTTCTTTAAGACTTTCCTAAAATGGGCCATAACATTGTCATTGTACAAGTTGCCAACACGGCTTGCAGTAGCTATCAGGGTGATTTTCATCCATAAAAGTTTGCAGTTCAACCCACTTTGCACACATATCCTTAATCTCTTTTTTCAATTGCATACTAATTCTCACCCTTTTTACCACAGGGATGGCACTAGCTTTCTTGGGGTCCATGGTGACTTATTTTGCAGTTACAAGCACTAAAAACACTGGAATAATGTGAAATGTACCGAATGTATGTGTAGATGCGACCACACTGGCTGGCTTGTAAACACTGGCGCTGAGGCCACATGTGGGACACGTCCCGGACGAATCACATAAGGCGAGTTTTTTATAGGGAGGCGTGGCAAAATTTTTGCATTCAAATGCTTCGTATGGCGGATTTAACGTAACGCGATGCGTTCGTAAGGCGGGGGTCCACTGTATAAAGTTTGTAATCCTCTCACCATAAACAGGCAACTGACCCCTAGAGAAGTGTGGGAAGGGTGAAAGTAAAATTACTTTCTCAAGGTATTATCTAGACACCAACTGGTAAAAAAAAAAAAAATGCAAAACCACAAAGTACTCATACCAGGAATGCATAAAAAACCCAAATTTCTCTTAAAATACTGTATATGAAAGAACTGAAGCAAAACAAATATAAAGTATAGTATCATCTTAAATGTTCTTACTATAGGGGTCCTCAAAGAGAGTGACATGATACAACTGGCCAACATGTGGAGTTGTAAGGAAGATAGATGCCCCAACTTTCTGCGGTGAGCCTGAGGGAAGCAGTGGATGTGACAGTCGCCGTGGAGTTGAAGCAGTTCCTTCTGAGAAAGTATGGTACAAAGATGAACGTCAAATTTATTATACTGTATCTGTGTAATAAAAATAGAATTAAAATTATGGTCAAGGTCATACTTCCCCAAAAACTGTACTAAAAGAAACATTAAAGACTTCTGGTACTTATCTATTTGTTTACATATAGGTTAAATATTCAACTCAAGAGATTAACACTGCAACCTCAAAAATTGAGCATGCAATGTCATATTAGCAGAAATCCCATAATAAATGATTGTGACATTTCCAAGGAATGAATGAACCTTGATCTTGTGATGTATAATTCAGTAATCGTAGTGGCTATAATAGGTAATGCAGTCTTATTCCAGGCAATGTTAGCAGGCCCTTCAACTGTGATATCAGCTGCAAGTGTTTCTTTTTTAGTTTTTCTCTCACCAGTTGTAATGTCTGTAACCAAATCTATCTCTTGGCCCTCTAAGCCAAGCCAATGAATTAGAAAAACCATAATAAACTTACAACTTATGTCACAATTGGGAAGTCTGTTAACATGGCCTGGAATAAAGTTGCATTTCTTACTGTAACCAGTATGGTCCTGTTTACCTTGAGTTTACCTGGAGAGAGTTCCGGGGGTCAACGCCCACGCGGCCCGGTCTGTGACCAGGCCTCCTGGTGGATCAGAGCCTGATCAACCAGGCTGTTGCTGCTGGCTGCACGCAAACCAACGTACGAGCCACAGCCCGGCTGATCAGGAACTGACTTTAGGTGCTTGTCCAGTGCCAGCTTGAAGACTGCCAGGGGTCTGTTGGTAATCCCCCTTATGTGTGCTGGGAGGCAGTTGAACAGTCTCGGGCCCCTGACACTTATTGTATGATCTCTTAACGTGCTAGTGACACCCCTGCTTTTCATTGGGGGGATGGTGATTCGTCTGCCAAGTCTTTTGCTTTCGTAGTGAGTTATTTTCGTGTGCAAGTTCGGTACTAGTCCCTCTAGGATTTTCCAGGTGTATATAATCATGTATCTCTCCCTCCTGCGTTCCAGGGAATACAGGTTTAGGAACCTCAAGCGCTCCCAGTAATTGAGGTGTTTTATCTCCGTTATGCGCGCTGTGAAAGTTCTCTGTACATTTTCTAGGTCGGCAATTTCACCTGCCTTGAAAGGTGCTGTTAGTGTGCAGCAATATTCCAGCCTAGATAGAACAAGTGACCTGAAGAGTGTCATCATGGGCTTGGCCTCCCTAGTTTTGAAGGTTCTCATTATCCATCCTGTCATTTTTCTAGCAGATGCGATTGATACAATGTTATGGTCCTTAAGGTGAGATCCTCCGACATGATCACTCCCAGGTCTTTGACGTTGGTGTTTCGCTCTATTTTGTGGCCAGAATTTGTTTTGTACTCTGATGAAAATTTAATTTCCTCATGTTTACCATATCTGAGTAATTGAAATTTCTAATCGTTGAACTTCATATTGTTTTCTGCAGCCCACTGAAAGATTTGGTTGATGTCTGCCTGGAGCCTTGCAGTGTCTGCAATGGAAGACACTGTCATGCAGATTCGGGTGTCATCTGCAAAGGAAGACACGGTGCTGTGGCTGACATCCTTGTCTATGTCGGATATGAGGATGAGGAACAAGATGGGAGCGAGTACTGTGCCTTGTGGAACAGAGCTTTTCACCGTAGCTGCCTCGGACTTTACTCTGTTGACGACTACTCTCTGTGTTCTGTTAGTGAGGAAATTATAGATCCATCAACCGACTTTTCCTGTTATTCCTTTAGCACGCATTTTGTGCGCTATTACGCCATGGTCACACTTGTCGAAGGCTTTTGCAAAGTCTGTATATATTACATCTGCATTCTTTTTGTCTTCTAGTGCATTTAGGACCTTGTCGTAGTGATCCAATAGTTGAGACAGACAGGAGCGACCTGTTCTAAACCCTGTGGTCAGTGTAGCTGACTAGTGATCTTAGATTGCAGGTTCAAAGCTTGTCCCTTCCTTGAAAAAATAAAAATATGAAAATAAAGTAAGATGAGACTGAATTCTCCTAACATAAATATTTATTGAAATCGCCTGCTTGTTATTTCAGTATGTACCATATTAATAAAGGCTCCAAACCCAGTCCTGAAAAACTTATGACAAAATGAATAGTAAAAACATTATGTTCCATTTATTTATCAGATACTCAATTACTGCTAATCATACTAGTAAAAAAATGACATGAAAAATTACAACCCCAGTGTTACCTTTCTTTCCAGGTTCTGAGTCATACACAGCCATCAGTTTGAGGTTAGAAAATGGGATATCAGGATCATTGTTGTGATCAGCTCGGCGATGAATGAGCGTCACTGCCTCAAACACATTAGCAGGCAATTTCTGGGTAGAACTTCCACTAAGGAGCTTCAAGCGAACACTCGAGCACCGAGCAGAACTGCACAAATAAACCACAAAAGTTGAATTACAATAAATTTAGCTACCTGCATTATGTACATTTCAGTTTGCTGGAAAGTAATATTGCTTGGGCCATGAAGACACCCAAACTGTAAACAAAATTGTTAAAACAAGATTGCTTGCTGATTGTATAGTAATATCAAGTGCAAATGAACATTCAATTTTTTTTTCAACGAACCGGCTGTACCCCACCAAGGCAATGTGACCTAAACAGAAAAATGAAAGTTTCTCTCTCTCTTGTTTTTTTTTTTTTTTTCAACAAGTCGGCCGTCTCCCACCGAGGCAGGGTGACCCAAAAAGAAAGAAAATCCCCAAAAAGAAAATACTTTCATCATCATTCAACACTTTCACCTCACTCACACAATCACTGTTTTTGCAGAGGTGCTCAGAACACAACAGTTTAGAAGCATATACATACAAAGATACACAACATATCTCTCCAAACTGCTAATATCCCAAAAAACCCTCCTTTAGAGTGCAGGCATTGTACTTCCCATTTCCAGGACTCAAGTCCGGCTATATAAAAATAACCGGTTTCCCTGAATCCCTTCACTAAATATTACCCTGCTCACACTTCAACAGATCGTCAGGTCCCAAATACCATTCGTCTCCATTCACTCCTATCGAACACGCTCATGCACGCCTGATGGAAGTCCAAGCCCCTTGCCCACAAAGCCTCCCTCACACCTTCCTTCCAACCTTTTCGAGGACGACCCCTACCTCGCCTTCCTTCTCCTACAGATTTAAATGCTCTCCATGTCATTCTACTTTGATCCATTCCCTCTAAATGACCAAACCACCTCAACAACCCCTCTTCAGCCCTCTGACTAATACTTTTGTTAACTCCACACCTTCTCCTAATTTCCACACTCTGAATTTTATGCATAATATTTACACCACACATTGCCCTAAGACAGGACATCTCCACTGCCTCCAAGCTTCACACCCATTTAAGAGTGTTGGTATTAATATACTTTCATACATTCCCTTCTTTGCCTCCATAGATAACGTTTATTGACTCCACATATACCTCAACGCACAACTCGCCTTTTTTCCTTCATCAATTCTATGATTAACCTCATCCTTCATAAATCCATCTGCCGACATGTCAACTCCCAAGTATCTGAAAACATTTTCTTCCATACTCCTCCTCCCCAATTTGATATCCAACTTTTCTTTATCTAAATCATTTGATACCCTCATCACCTTACTCTTTTCTATGTTCACTTTCAACTTTCTACCTTTACACACACTCCCAAACTCATCCACAAACCTTTGCAATTTTTCTTTAGAATCTCCCATAAGCACAGTATCATCAGCAAAAAATAACTGTGTCAATTCCTGTTTTGTATTTGATTCCCCATAATTTAATCCCACCCCTCTCCCGAACACCCTAGCATTTACTTCTTTTACAACCCCATCTATAAATATGTTAAACAACCATAGTGACATTACACATCCCTGTCTAAGACCTACTTTAACACACCCTAACCTGAGCCTCACTATCCTCATAAAACTCTTTACAGCATTTAGTAACTTACCACCTATTCCATATACTTGCAACATCTGCCACATTGCTCCTCTATCCACTCTATCATATGCCTTTTCTAAATCCATAAATGCAATAAAAACTTCCCTACCTTTATCTAAATACTGTTCACATATATGCTTCAATGTAAACACTTGATCTACACATCCCCTACCCACTCTGAAACCTCCTTGCTCATCCGCAATCCTACATTCTGTCTTACATCTAATTCTTTCAATAATAACCCTACCGTACACTTTTCCTGGTATACTCAATAAACTTATTCCTCTATAATTTTTACAATCTCTTTTGTCCCCCTTCCCTTTATATAAAGGGACTATACATGCTCTCTGCCAATCCCTAGGTACCTTCCCCTCTTCCATACATTTATTAAACAAAAGTAACAACCACTCCAACACTATATCCCCCCCCCCCTGCTTTTAACATTTCTGTCATGATCCCATCAGTTCCAGCTGTTTTACCCCCTTTCATTCTCCATAATGCCTCACGTACCTCCCCCACACTTACATTCTGCTCTTCTTCGCTCCTAAAAGATGGTATGCCTCCCTGGTCAGTGCATTAAATTACCGCCTCCCTTTCTTCCTCAACATTTAAAAGTTCCTGGTGAAAATAAATGGTATAAAATACCGACAATATGGAAACATAAACACATATGCAGTTTAATGTGATCCTTCATTGACAACGTTTCACCCACACAGTGGGCTTTTTCAAGTCACAAACAGATCTACCTGGGGTGGAAGGTACTGGAGCATTTATAGTCAGGTTCAGAATGTTGAGGTCAGGTGGAGAATGCTGCATCTGATGATCCAAAACTAAACGTGGTGTAATTATAGGCTTCTTCCTGCGCGCACTCAGAATCTGCAGCAATGAGTTCCTTGAGGAAGAATGCACTAAAATTGAACAAGTATTTTCAAAACTCCACTATCCTCGTCACTTCATCAGAGACTGCAGACGGCGGGTATTAAACATCTTCAACACACCCAGAGAAGACACTGCCGAGAAGAGATACATAGTCCTCCCCACCAACTCCATTGCCAAACATGTTTCCAACATCTTTTCCAATACATCATCCCAAATATCTACCTCTACAACCACGACCATCAAGGACATCACCAGTAGTAGACAGGACAAGCTTTCATCCTCTGCAGGGGTATACATAATCCCTTGTAATGACTGCAACAAATTATACGTGGGCAAAACATCAAGAGACCTCCAAACACGTATTTCAGAACACCAATACGCAAGCAGGACTGACGATACAAGGAATGCCTGTGTACAACATCGCAATTCACACAACCATTTAATTAACTACAGAAACTCAAGACTTATCGCCACAGAAGACAACACTCAATACCGAAGAATCCTGGAATCATCGCTTATCTCTATAACCAACAATTTCAACCAGAACAATGGCTTCTATAACATAGCTGAACCACTTGCCAAGAAACTTCTTCATAGCTATCCCACATAAGAACATAGAACACTGCAGAAGGTCTACTCACAACTTGTCCAATACCCCCGCCAAGCTACCCAAGACTCTTTAACCCAACCAAGTGGATCATCAGATGCAGCATTCTCCACCTGACCTCAACATTCTGAACCTGACTATAAATGCTCCCGTACCTTCCACCGCAGGTAGATCTGTTTGTGACTTGAAAAAGCCCACTGTGTGGGTGAAACGTTGTCAATAAAGGATCACATTAAACTGCATATGTGTTTATGTTTCCATTTAAAAGTTCCTCAAAATATTCTCGCCATCTACCTAATACTTCCCTCTCCCCATCTACTAACTCCCCTGCTCTCTTTTTAACTGACAAATCCATACGTTCCCTAGGCTTTCTTAACTTGTTTAACTCACTACAAATTTTTTTCTTATTTTCATTAAAATTTCTTGACAGTGCCTCTCCCACTCTATCATCTGCTCTCCTTTTGCACTCTCTCACCACTCTCTTCACCTTTCTTTTACTCTCCATATACTCTGCTCTTCTTATAACACTTTTGCTTTGTACAAACCTCTCACAAGCTAACTTTTTCTCTTTTATCACACCCTTTACTTCATCAATCCACCAATCACTCCTCTTTCCTCCTGCCCCCACCCTCCTATAACCACAAACTTCTGCCCCACATTCTAATACTCCATTTTTAAAACTCATCCAACCCTCTTCAACCCCCCCCCCCACTACTCATCTTTGCACTAGCCCACCTTTCTGCCAATAGTCGCTTATATCTCACCCGAACTTCCTCCTCCCTTAGTTTATACACTTTCACTTCCCTCTTACTTGTTGTTGCCACCTTCCTCTTGTCCCATCTACCTCTTACTCTAACTGTGGCTATAACTAAATAATGATCCGATATACCAGTTGCCCCTCTATAAACATGTACATCCTGGAGCCTACCCATTAACTTTTTATCCACCAATACATAATCTAACAAACTACTTTCATTACGTGCTACATCATACCTTGTATATTTATTTATCCTCTTTTTCATAAAATATGTATTACTTATTACAAAATCTCTTTCTACACTTAGCTCAATTAAAGGCTCCCCATTTACATTTACCCCTGGCACCCCAAATTTACCTACTACTCCCTCCACAACATTTTTACCCACTTTAGCATTGAAATCCCTAACCACAAGTACTCTCACACTTGGTTCAAAACTCCCCACGCATTCACTCAACATTTCCCAAAATCTCTCTCCCTCCTCTACACTTCTCTCTTCTCCAGGGGCATATACACTTACTATAACCCACTTTTCACATCCAACCTTTATTTTACTCCTCATAATCCTTTTATTAATACATTTATAGTCCCTCTTTTCCTGCCATATCTTATCCTTCAACATTACTGCTTCTCCTTCTTTAGCTCTAACTCTATTTGAAACCCCTGACCTAATCCCATTTATTCCTCTCCACTGAAACTCTCCCACCCCCTTCAGCTTTGTTTCACTTAAAGCCAGGACATCCAGCTTCTTCTCATTCATAACATCCACAATCATCTCTTTCTTATCATTTGCACAACATCCATGCACATTCAGACTTCCCACTTTGACAATTTTCTTCTTCTTATTCTTTTTAGTAATCTTTACAGGAAAAGGGGTTACTAGCCCATTGTTCCCGGCATTTTAGTTGACTTTTACAACACGCATGGCTTACGGAGGAAAGATTCTTATTCCACTTCCCCATGGATATAAAAGGAAAAGTAATAAGACCAAGAACTATTAAGATAAAATCAAAGAAAACTCAGATGAGTATGTATAAATAAATGTGTACATGTATGTGTAGTGTGACCTAAGTGTAAGTAGAAGTAGCAAGACATACCTGTAATCTTGCATATTTATGAGACAGTTTAGTTTAATATGTTTATTATGCACCCCATACCCATCCTGTGGGCGGTAGTCAAAAGATTACAGAGGTACGTAATTGGTCCAGGGACTGGACTCCAAAGTTCTGATAGCTGAGCAAGTTACAAAGGTAATGAACTAGATCTGGTCATAATCATGACCAAGTTACAAAGGTAATGAGCTCCAGGTAGAGTTGGTCACACTCATGAATAATTGCAAAGGTAAAGATTCAAACACATTAATCATGAGAATTTACAAAGGTAATGAGCTCCAGGTAGAGCTGGTCACAATCATGGCAAGTTTCAAAGGTAATGAATGATAAACACGTTATGACATGATTACAATCATAGACAAATTACAGAGTAATGAGCAGTTAACAAACATAGTAAGGAATTCATCCAATGCCCAATTATACAGGAGAAGAGGTTACTAGCCCCTTGCTCCTGGCATTTTAGTTGCCTCTTATGACATACATGGCTTATGGAGGAAAAATTCTGTTCAGATTCCTCATGGAGAACATTCAACATATTTACTACAAATCTAAAATAAGGTTCACTTTAAGCTAGAATTAACTAATTAGGAATCTTTCCACTTTACAGTATTAAATTTTCTAACCTGACAGGGCCAATGATTTCGCCAGGTTCGGCTACAGGTCCACACTGTGCAGCTCCAACGAGGGAAGGAAATAACAGAAATCGCTGGTCATCAGTAGGACGTTTCCGGCCATAAGACAGCGTTGGGACCCACATCAATTCGCCCAAGTCCACATAATCATCAGAATCTCGGACAGATACCAAACTCTCCTGAAAAATAAAGGAGTAAAGAAAACCATGCTGTCAGTTATACATATGAATGATCTATAATATTTCTAATACATACAGTAATGTGGATCTTCTACAGAGAATTTGGTTGCAAAAGCAGGATATTCTTTTGGTTTCCATATAAAGTAATTTATATTTTTCTATTTCCATGTTAGGTAGTGTGGTATGCATAATGGGATGTTATTTTTGAATAAATTTTACATGCATAATACCTGTATACCTGTATTAAAAAATAGCAGTGAAGTATACTTGGGCCCAAGAACACCAACCAGTGCATAGGAAATAATAAGTACACCTACCATCTGACTTACGACCAAGCTTGGTTCCGACTAACTGGTTGTAAGTCAAAATGGACTTAAGTCGAACCTTACTACTGAATATCAACATCACATTATTGTAATGATTTTATTTTATTCTTTTATTTTGGTATTTCATTTTTTATTTTACTTTTTATGCTGTTAGTGCTGTATTTTATACTGTAAAGTTTAGGAGAAACACTGTGTACAACACAAACAGTTATTTATTTTCCAGAACATTTGCATACAAAACATGATCATAAGTCGAACAGGTCGTAAGTTGGATGGTAGATGTCATCAGGTTTACACCAATAACCCACACATTGGAGAGAGGAGCTTATGACAATGTTTCAGTCCGACTTGGACCATTTACAAAGTCACAGTTAGTGTTACTTTGTAAATGGTCCAAGTCGGGGTAGGGGTCGTCCTCGAAAAGGTTGGAAGGAAGGGGTAAGGGAGGTTTTGCGGGCGAGGGGCTTGGACTTCCAGCAGGCGTGCATGAGCGTGTTCGATAGGAGTGAATGGAGACGAATGGTATTTGGGACCTGACGATCTGTTAGAGTGTGAGCAGGGTAATATTTAGTGAAGGGATTCAGGGAAACCAGTTATTTTTATATAGCCAGGCTTGAGTCCTGGAAATGAGAAGTACAATGCCTGCACTCTAAAGGAGGGGTTCAGGATATTAGCAGTTTGGAGGGATATGTTGTGTATCTTTATATGTATATGCTTCTAAACTGTTGTGTTCTGAGCACCTCTGCAAAAACAGTAATTATGTGTGAGTGAGGTGAAAGTGTTGAATGATGATGAAAGTATTTTTATGGAGGGGATTTTCTTTCTTTTTGGGTCACCCTGCCTCGGTGGGAGATGGCCAACTTGTTAAAAAAAAAAAAACTAGACATGACAGGGATGTGTAATGTCACCATGGTTGTTTAATATATTTATAGATGGGGTTGTAAAAGAAGTAAATGCTAGGGTGTTCGGGACAGGGGTGGGATTAAATTATGGGGAATCAAATACAAAATGGGAATTGACACAGTTACTTTTTGCTGATGATACTGTGCTTATGGTAGATTCTAAAGAAAAATTGCAAAGGTTAGTGGACGAGTTTGGGAGTGTGTGTAAAGGTAGAAAGTTGAAAGTGAACATAGAAAAGAGTAAGGTGATGAGGGTATCAAATGATTTAGACAAAGAAAAATTTGATATCAAATTGGGGAGGAGGAGTATGGAAGAAGTGAATGTTTTCAGATATTTGGGAGTTGATGTGAGCATGGTAATATGTAGTGAAGGGATTCAGGGAAACTGATTAGTTTTATATAGCCAGGCTTGAGTCCTGGAAATGGAAAGTACAATGCCTGCACTTTAAAGGAGGGGTTTGGGATATTGGCAGTTTGGAGGGATATGTTGTGTATCTTTATATGTATATGCTTCTAAATTGTTGTATTCTGAGTACCTCTGCAAAAACAGTGATTATGTGTGAGTGAGGTGAAAGTGTTGAATGATGATGAAAGTATTTTCTTTTTGGGGATTTTCTTTCTTTTTGGGTCACCTTGCCTCAGTGGGAGATGGCCGACTTGTTAAAAAAAAAAAAAAAAAATGTGTAAACTGGGGCATTTATAAGTTGAGAACCTCCTGTATCTTACATTATATTGAAAAGGGTGAAAACAATCAACCAGAAGGTGAGCTATGAGGTAAATCATAAAAACAAAGTTTGTTGCTTACCTCCTTTTTTAAACGTCGATCCCTGAGTCTACTGGCAGAACTGAGCGAGTCAACGCTCCGGCCTGGTGATCGAGAGGCTGACCGAGTCTTGGACTTTGACCTTGACTTACTTCGTTTCTCTTGGGACTTGGAATCTTTTTCTTTTGAATTGCCTTTTAAAAGTTGAGAGTTTATTGTAATTTGAAATATATGCGCTTCTGATTCAGACACACAGCCGATCAAATCTTCAGATAAAGCTACTTCTTTAACAATGAATGACATATCTAACTCAATTAATTCTTCGAAGTCAATAAACTTCATCTTTGAAATATCGTGTGTTTTTTGGCAAAATTTAAATACCGTCACAGTAATGCCACAAGCCACAGCAATGTTCCCAGTAGACTGACAGCAAGCAATAAATTCTGCAGGTGTTCGTAGAGGAATTTCAACCATTTCCAGGTTTGTAACACCTGACTGACTGCTGGGAGTGACACGCCCAGCTATTCGAGCCCTCATTGGCTGGTTTGTATTATCTTGATCCCAATGAAGGTAAACACGCACATATCTGTGATCACCACCATGTCTTGCTGGCTTTGTCTCTAAAGTAACCACAAAAGCCCCTGGAAAACAAAAAAGACGAGGAATAACCAGTGTCCAGTAAGTGCTCAGAGAAAATTTTAGATAAAATATCACATGATCATATTTTATTTTATTTGTTTTTAATCAGGGGGAAGCACTAAAACCATAAGGATCATGTAGTGCCTGAGGAATAGGAGGCATTCAGGTTCAATCCAAGGAAGAGGAGGATAAGTCCAGTTCCTTGGATCAAGAGCCCCTCATCTGCACCCCCCTAGAGGGGTAAGGTGATCATAGACATAACAGACTATTGGAACATAATTTCTTTACCCTCTTTAGTGTGCTAAAATGAGTTTTGAAAGAATGTTGTAAATATTATTGTTTTTATTTTATTATTATCACACTGGCCGATTCCCACCAAGGCAGGGTGGCCCGAAAAAGAAAAACTTTCACCATCATTCACTCCATCACTGTCTTGCCAGAAGGGTGCTTTACACTACAGTTTTTAAACTGCAACATTAACACCTCTCCTTCAGAGTGCAGGCACTGTACTTCCCATCTCCAGGACTCAAGTCCGGCCTGCCGGTTTCCCTGAACCCCTTCATAAATGTTACTTTGCTCACACTCCAACAGCACGTCAAGTATTAAAAACCATTTGTCTCCATTCACTCCTATCAAACACGCTCATGCATGCCTGCTGGAAGTCCAAGCCCCTCGCACACAAAACCTCCTTTACTCCCTCCCTACAACCTTTCCTAGGCCGACCCCTACCCCGTCTTCCTTCCACTACAGACTGATACACTCTTGAAGTCACTCTGTTTCGCTCCATTCTCTCTACATGTCCGAACCACCTCAACAACCCTTCCTCAGCCCTCTGGACAACAGTTTTGGTAATCCCGCACCTCAGACATGACATCTCCACTGTCTCCAGCCTTCTCCTCGCTGCAACATTCATCACCCATGCTTCACACCCATATAAGAGCATTGGTAAAACTATACTCTCATACATTCCCCTGTTTGCCTCCAAGGACAAAGTTCTTTGTCTCCACAGACACCCTTTTCCCCTCATCAGTTCTATGATTCACCTCATCTTTCATAGACCCATCCACTGACACGTCCACTCCCAAATATCTGAATACATTCACCTCCTCCATACTCTCTCCCTTCAATCTGATATCCAATCTTTCATCACCTAATCTTTTTATCCTCATAACCTTACTCTTTCCTGTATTCACTTTTAATTTTCTTCTTTTGCACACCCTACCAAATTCATCCACCAATCTCTGCAACTTCTCTTCAGAATCTCCCAAGAGCACAGTGTCATCAGCAAAGAGCAACTGTGACAACTCCCACTTTATGTGTGATTCTTTATCTTTTAACTCCACACCTCTTGCCAAGACCCTTGCATTTACTTCTCTTACAACCCCATCTATAAATATATTAAACAACCACGGTGACATCACACATCCTTGTCTAAGGCCTACTTTTACTGGGAAATAATCTCCCTCTTTCCTATATACTCTAACTTGAGCCTCACTATCCTCATAAAAAAACTTCACTGCTTTCAGTAGCCTACCTCCTACACCATACACCTGCAACATCTGCCACATTGCCCCCCTATCCACCCTGTCATGCGCCTTTTCCAAATCCATAAATGCCACAAAGAACTCTTTAGCCTTATCTAAATACTGTTCACTTATATGTTTCACTGTAAACACCTGGTCCACACACCCCCTACCTTTCCTAAAGCCTCCTTGTTCATCTGATATCCTATTCTCCGTCTTACTCTTAATTCTTTCAATAATAACTCTACCATACACTTTACCAGGTATACTCAACAGACTTATCCCCCTATAATTTTTGCACTCTCTTTTGTCCCCTTTGCCTTTATACAAAGGAACTATGCAAGCTCTCTGCCAATCCCTAGGTACCTTACCCTCTTCCATACATTTATTAAATAATTGCACCAACCACTCCAAAACTATATCCCCACCTGCTTTTAACATTTCTAACTTTATCCCATCAATCTCGGCTGCCTTACCCCCTTTCATTTTACCTACTGCCTCACAAACTTCCCCCACACTCACAACTGGCTCTTCCTCACTCCTACAAGATGTTATTCCTCCTTGCCCTATACACGAAATCACAGCTTCCCTATCTTCATCAACACTTAACAATTCCTCAAAATATTCCCTCCATATTCCCAATACCTCTAACTCTCCATTTAATAACTCTCCTCTCCTATTTTTAACTGACAAATCCATTCGTTCTCTAGGCTTCCTTAACTTGTTAATCTCACTCCAAAACTTTTTCTTATTTTCAACAAAATTTGTTGATAACATCTCACCCACTCTCTCATTTGCTCTTTTTTTACATTGCTTCACCACTCTCTTAACCTCTCTCTTTTTCTCCATATACTCTTCCCTCCTTGCATCACTTCTACTTTGTAAAAACTTCTCATATGCTAACTTTTTCTCCCTTACTACTCTCTTTACATCATCATTTCACCAATCGCTCCTCTTCCCTCCCGCACCCACTTTCCTGTAACCACAAACTTCTGCTGAACACTCTAACACTACATATTTAAACTTACCCAATACCTCTTCGACCCCATTGCCTATGCTCTCATTAGCCCATCTATCCTCCAATAGCTGTTTATATCTTACCCTAATGTGGCAGATGTTGCATGTGTATGGTGTAGGAGGTAGGTTACTGAAAGCAGTGAAGAGTTTTTACGAGGATAGTGACGCTCAAGTTAGAGTATGTAGGAAAGAGGGAAATTATTTCCCAGTAAAATTAGGCCTTAGACAAGGATGTGTGATGTCACCGTGGTTGTTTAATATATTTATAGATGGGGTTGTAAGAGAAGTGAATGCGAGGGTCTTGGCAAGAGGCGTGGAGTTAAAAGATAAAGAATCACACACAAAGTGGGAGTTGTCACAGTTGCTCTTTGCTGATGACACTGTGCTCTTGGGAGATTCTGAAGAGAAGTTGCAGAGATTGGTGGATGAATTTGGTAGGGTGTGCAAAAGAAGAAAATTAAAGGTGAATACAGGAAAGAGTAAGGTTATGAGGATAACAAAAAGATTAGGTGATGAAAGATTGGATATCAGATTGGAGGGAGAGAGTATGGAGGAGGTGAATGTATTCAGATATTTGGGAGTGGACATGTCAGCGGATGGGTCTATGAAAGATGAAGTGAATCATAGAATTGATGAGGGGAAAAGGGTGAGTGGTGCACTTAGGAGTCTGTGGAGACAAAGAACTTTGTCCTTGGAGGCAAAGAGGGGAATGTATGAGAGTATAGTTTTACCAACGCTCTTATATGGGTGTGAAGCATGGGTGATGAATGTTGCAGCGAGGAGAAGGCTGGAGGCAGTGGATATGTCATGTCTGAGGGCAATGTGTGGTGTGAATGTAATGCAGAGAATTCATAGTTTGGAAGTTAGGAGGAGGTGCGGGATTACCAAAACTGTTGTCCAGAGGGCTGAGGAAGGGTTGTTGAGGTAGTTCGGACATGTAGAGAGAATGGAGCGAAACAGAATGACTTCAAGAGTGTATCAGTCTGTAGTGGAAGGAAGGCAGGGTAGGGGTCGGCCTAGGAAAGGTTGGAGGGAGGGGGTAAAGGAGGTTTTGTGTGCGAGGGGCTTGGACTTCCAGCAGGCATGCGTGAGCGTGTTTGACAGGAGTGAATGGAGACAAATGGTTTTTAATACTTGACGTGCTGTTGGAGTGTGAGCAAAGTAACATTTATGAAGGGGTTCAGGGCAACCGGCAGGCCGGACTTGAGTCCTGGAGATGGGAAGTACAGTGCCTGCACTCTGAAGGAGGGGTGTAAATGTTGCAGTTTAAAAACTGTAGTGTAAAGCACCCTTCTGGCAAGACAGTGATGGAGTGAATGATGGTGAAAGTTTTTCTTTTTCGGGCCACCCTGCCTTGGTGGGAATCGGCCAGTGTGATAATATATATATATATATATATATATATATATACATATATATATATATATATATATACATATATATATATATATATACAGATATATATACAGATATATATATATACAAATATATAAAAATATATATATATAAAAATATATATATATATATAAAAATATATATATATATAGAAATATATATAAAAAAAAAAAAAAAAAAAAAAAAAAAAAAAAAAAAAAAAAAAAAAAAAAAAAAAAATCTTACCCTAACTGCCTCCTCTTTTAGTTTATAAACCTTCACCTCTCTCTTCCCTGATACTTCTATTCTCCTTGTATCCCATCTACCTTTTACTCTCAGTGTAGCTACAACTAGAAAGTGATCTGATATATCTGTGGCCCCTCTATAAACATGTACATCCTGAAGTCTACTCAACAGTCTTTTATCTACCAATACATAATCCAACAAACTACTGTCATTTCGCCCTACATCATATCTTGTATACTTATTTATCCTCTTTTTCTTAAAATATGTATTACCTATAACTAAACCCCTTTCTATACAAAGTTCAATCAAAGGGCTCCCATTATCATTTACACCTGGCACCCCAAACTTACCTACCACACCCTCTCTAAAAGTTTCTCCTACTTTAGCATTCAGGTCCTCTACCACAATTACTCTCTCACTTGGTTCAAAGGCTCCTATACATTCACTTAACATCTCCCAAAATCTCTCTCTCTCCTCTACCTTCCTCTCTTCTCCAGGTGCATACACGCTTATTATGACCCACTTTTCGCATCCAACCTTTACTTTAATCCACATAATTCTTGAATTTACACATTCATATTCTCTTTTCTCCTTCCATAACTGATCCTTCAACATTACTGCTACCCCTTCCTTTGCTCTAACTCTCTCAGATACTCCAGATTTAATCCCATTTATTTCCCCCCACCGAAACTCCCCTACCCCCTTCAGCTTTGTTTCACTTAGGGCCAGGACATCCAACTTCTTTTCATTCATAACATCAGCAATCATCTGTTTCTTGTCATCCGCACTATATCCACGCACATTCAAGCATCCCAGTTTTATAAAGTTTTTCTTCTTCTCTTTTTTAGTAAATGTCTACAGGAGATGGGGTTACTAGCCCATTGCTCCCGGCATTTTAGTCGCCTCATACGACACGCATGGCTTACGGAGGAAAGATTCTTTTCCACTTCCCCATGGACAAGAGAAGAAATAAAGAAGAACAAAAGCTATTTAGAAATAGGAGAAAAACCTAGATGTATGTATATATATATGCATGTGCATGTCTGTGAAGTGTGACCAAAGTGTAAGTAGGAGTAGCAAGATATCCCTGTTATCTAGTGTGTTTATGAGACAGAAAAAGAAAAATACATGGAGAAACAAGAATTCATGCAAACAGTACAGAGGAGGGTGATCCACAAGTAACTTAGCCCATAAGTGGTTGCTTGTTCCCAGTACAATATGGAGGGTTGGGGCCCAAAACACATGCCTAGGTTGATAACTGAATCTGACTAGGTGTGCATGCCCTCCACCAGCATTAATAGAGGAATGACTGATGAGCAGGGGCAACATTGTTGAATTAGCCCACATTGGAGCACTTAGACTGCGCTGGAGCTGTAGAGGTAAGCATTAGGAAAGAATAAGCATGATAAGATTTCAACTGTATTTCCCCAGGATCCCACAGCAGCAAAACCCACTGTGTTCTAGTGATACCTATCATCAAAGTGACAGTATTAATTTTTAATCAGAAATAAACTTTTATTATAAAATGTGACAAAGCAAAAGTTCATGATAATCAAATTTCAAAACGCATTCCAGAAATGGGAAAAATAGTTGTCATTTTTCCATTTATGAAAGACATATTATATACTGTATTATAATATTTATCTTGTACTCTAAATGTCTGCATATTCTTGTACCATATGTCAATATACAGTCAGCCCTTCAAACTGTACAATATACATTCATTTTCCAGAGACCCCACACCCTTCAACACAGTACTGTACATAAAAACCTTAAAACAATTATAACTGAGACCTTTGCCACAAACCTGTTTCACAGTAGACCAGCTGGTGAACTAGGTCTACTGTAGGAAAGCTGCCTTGTAGAATTCCTCCTGACTTCAGGTTCCTTATGTCAACACTATGTTCACCCCCAACCAGTAGTATGTCCCCCTTCCCTCTGGTGACACCCCGTCCTCCAGAGTGCTCCAGCCCTGCCACATCTTGACGAGTGAAGTGGTGGACGGAGATGACACGCACCATCCCGCTGTAAATGCAGTAATTTTTGGTTAATGCAGAACTGTAACAATTTGAGAGCTTTATACTTAAAAATTATTACTTTTGGAGTCACTGGTCAGCACTGCATTACCAACTTCTGGATTTTTATTACTGAATTGTTTGATTTAAAATTAGCCTACAGTATGTGGAGTCTACCTGGAGTGTGTTCTGAGGGACAACACCCACATGGTCTGTTCCCAAATCAGGCCATGGAGGTGGCTTGATATGGGACCTAGATGACCTGATCAACCAGGCTATCAGTGCTAGCTACATTAAATCCAATGTAGAGACCACAGTTTGGCTGATCAGGCAATGAGTTGAGAAACTTGTTCAGTACCTTCTTGAATACAGCCAGGGGTCTGTTGGTAATCCCCCTTATGTATGCAGGGAGGGCAGTGAATTATTATTAGTATAATCATGGGGAACCGCTAAACCAGGATTATACAGCACAAGTGGGGGGGGGGGGGATGGTAGGCATTCAGGCTCAATTCAGGGAACTGGAGCACAGATCCAATTCCCTAGATCAAGAGCCCCTCACCAGCATCAAGGAACCTCCCTGGAGGGGAGGAGGACAGTGAAAATTTATGGTTTCTTGACACTGAATTTTCCCTTAATGTACTCACTGCATCACTGCTTTTTATTAGGAGTATTTTGCACCATCTGGTAAGCTTCTTACTTTCATGGGAAACGATTCATGCGAGCAGATTTGGAACTTATCATTCTAGAATTTTCCAGGTGTAGATTATAATGTACCCCTCTTGCCTATGTTCCAAAGAGTACAGATCAAGGGACTTATAATGTTCCCAGTAATTCAGGTGTTTAACTGAGTTAATGCAAGCAGTGAAGGGTCTCTGCACGCTTTTCAGGTCTGCAATTTCACCTGCCTTAAACAGAGCTGTTTAAGGCAGGCGCTTCAATTTTCGTACAATTCAGTTTTTGTCAGACTTTTTCAAACGGATTAATCACGAAAACCAAGGTTCCACTGTACGTGTATATGTAATTTGTTACTTCAGCTAATGAATACATGTACTTATATTTATAATGTGCATTAAATAAATACATGTACATGTACAGAGGTAGGTGACATTTACGTGTGCATGTAGAAAAACCCCTTTATATACAGAGCATTTTGGGAAATGTACATAATATGCACTCAGACTACTATTCTTACTCTATATATATGACAATCAATTCTAATACAAACCCTACCATGAAACTATTACCTAAAATCTGAAACTCCCTGTCTGAAGATTCTAAAGCAATATGCTATGTCAAAAAAAAAAAAAAAAAAAAAAAAAGTTTTCATCCAATTCTGTCCCTGTTCTTCCATCTTTCCTTCAATTCTCATGTATAATTAGTAGCATATATTGTCCCATAATATTTGCATTGTAATTAAAGTAACGAATACCGCTCACTACACTATACTTAATTATATCTTCTGATATTTTTAATTATGAATTAACTAAGTTAATTTTAGGTATAGTATATGTTAAGCATTGCTTGAGCTGTGCATTCTTTGGGCCCTTGATTTGTTGTATATGCTGTGCTTACTGAAATTCAGATTAATATCTGTATTTGTATTTGTGAACGTATTCAGATATTTGGGAGTGGACGTGTCAGCAGATGGGTCTATGAAAGATGAGGTGAATCATAGAATTGATGAGGGAAAAAGAGTGAGTGGTGCACTTAGGAGTCTGTGGAGACAAAGAACTTTGTCCTTGGAGGCAAAGAGGGGAATGTATGAGAGTATAGTTTTACCAACGCTCTTATATGGGTGTGAAGCGTGGGTGATGAATGTTGCAGCGAGGAGAAGGCTGGAGGCAGTGGAGATGTCATGTCTGAGGGCAATGTGTGGTGTGAATATAATGCAGAGAATTCGTAGTTTGGAAGTTAGGAGGAGGTGCGGGATTGCCAAAACTGTTGTCCAGAGGGCTGAGGAAGGGTTGTTGAGGTGGTTCGGACATGTAGAGAGAATGGAGCGAAACAGAATGACTTCAAGAGTGTATCAGTCTGTAGTGGAAGGAAGGCGGGGTAGGGGTCGGCCTAGGAAGGGTTGGAGGGAGGGGGTAAAGGAGGTTTTGTGTGCGAGGGGCTTGGACTTCCAGCAGGCATGCGTGAGCGTGTTTGATAGGAGTGAATGGAGACAAATGGTTTTTAATACTTGACGTGCTGTTGGAGTGTGAGCAAAGTAACATTTATGAAGGGATTCAGGGAAACCGGCAGGCCGGACTTGAGTCCTGGAGATGGGAAGTACAGTGCCTGCACTCTGAAGGAGGGGTGTTAATGTTGCAGTTTAAAAACTGTAGTGTGAAGCACCCTTCTGGCAAGACAGTGATGGAGTGAATGATGGTGAAAGTTTTTCTTTTTCGGGCCACCCTGCCTTGGTGGGAATCGGCCGGTGTGATAATAAAAAAAAAAAAAAAATTTGTATTAGACCATTAACAACCTTCACAAAGGTTAAAGTCTGTTGTGTAACTAAAATGCCTAACAAATTGTTGTTCCAAAAATTCCACTATTTAGTTACAGTACAACCTTGAATAGTATGGTTTTGAGCAGTATGGGTTTTGATATACTAATATAATTTAAAAATTTAATAATATAAATTTTATTTAACTGCATTACGCACCGATATTGGACTGCTGCTATGTACCAGACTAGTGTGATGCAAACATCAGTATCGCTCCAGACTCCAAGTAGTGAAGTTGTAGAGGATGCTTGTGACTTCATAATGAATGTGGATCCAAACATTGAATGAGGCATTAGAGTTAGGCAGGCATTACAAAATGATATTCAAAGCTATAAAGTTATGTATGCTCATAAAAAGAAAAAAAAACTGTGCAAACTACGTTATTCAATTACTTTTCAAAATAAAATGACCTTTTTCTTTACCACATGTATGGTACATTGTTTATTTACAAACGTAATAAAAATCTTTTGTACTACTATTATTTCATTTTAATCTTTTGTAATTTCTTTAATTGCAAGCGTGTGCAAGGGTTTCCTGTGCACTGATTTGTACTAAGCAAAGGGCTAAATATTTTTGTGATCCAACGCATTTAATTGTATTGTTGGAGCTCGTTACATTAAAACACATTATAATACCTTGATCAGTATGGTGTTGCATAGTACAGTATTTTTTTAGACAGTAAGGTATTACTCTATATAATACAAGTACATAGATGTAAGCTATTTTATGAATGCCAGAAATGCTCTGCATAACCAAAGACTTTCTATAAAGTATATCACATTGTGTTCATGGTTATACGTAACCATAAACATAATTTTTGAAGGGGGAGGTTGTTAAGCCAGCGGAAGGCCTTGGACAAATGACCAAAAGCTCTAGTGATGGGTCATCAAATGACTAAGACTTGTGTCAGGAAACACCTGTCCTGTTTCTTGACAAACATTACCTAACCTTATATCACATTTTCTGTACTCACTGTAAACCATTCTTTATAGAAATACAGTTTACCTTACTTTATAATTTAAGTAACTTGCTGTAATTTCACTATCTCTATTCAATCACACCATAAAACTGAAGATCACTGAGGGGTTGGGGATGTCCTAGGAAAGGATGGAGGGAGGGGGTATAAGAGGTTTTGTGTGCAAGGGGCTTGGACATACAGTAGGCATATATGAGCATATTAGATAGGAGTGAATGGAGATCAATGGTTTTTGAGACTTGAGAAGCTGTTGGAGTGTGAGCAGGGTAATATTTTGTGAAGGGATTCAGGGAAACTGTTATATCTGTGTGCCTCTGCAAAGACCGATTATGTGTGAATGATGGTGAAAGTGTTGAATGATGGCGAGTCTTTCCTTTTTGAATTACCTTGCCTCGGTTTGAGACGACCAGAATGTTGAAAAGAAAGAAAAAGTTTTATAACTGTGTGTCACTAGATGCCTTTCTTACTGATCTTATAATTGTATTTAACTATACAAGAGGTCTTACATGGTGCTATGTCTAATTCTTAAGTATGCAAGCCTAATGATTAGTTAACAAAATGCATTGCATAATTAGTGGCTTTCTTTGTCCCTATTATTTTACTCTTGTATCTACAATATCTGTATTCTCATTATTATAATAATCAAACCTAAGCACTAAACCCACAAGGGTCATACAACACCAATCTGTATGCTCAAAGAAAAAAAGCATTAAACATTAATATGCTTGCTACCCCTCTTCAGTATAATAATATTGATTATATTGGGTTACCCTGGGTTAGTAACCCAGGGTTTGTTACCCTAGGTTAGTTACCTTGGGTTAGTAACCCAAGGTTACTAATTTTGGGTTAGCAACTTTGGGTTAGCAACCCAGGGTTAGAAACTTTGGGTTAGCAACTTTGGGTTAGCAACTTTGGGTTAGCAACTTTGGGTTAGCAACTTTAGGTTAGCAACTTTGGGTTAGCAACCCTGGGTTATCAACTTTGGGTTAGCAACTTTGGGTTAGCAACTTTGGGTTAGCAACCCTGGGTTAGCAACTTTAGGTTAGCAACTTTGGGTTAGCAACCCTGGGTTATCAACTTTGGGTTAGCAACTTTGGGTTAGCAACTCTGGGTTACCAACCCTGGGTTAGTCATACATTAATAACCCTGCGGATTAATAACGTATGACCCTCATGGGTTTAGCATTTACTTATGATTATAATTACAATACGGGTTAATAATGCCAACAGCAGCAGCTCCATCACTGCTGCTCGCTAGTGGAATTTTGGCAAGAAGAGCATCCACACCTAGCAGGCCACCCAGACGCCACACTACACAAGCAAAGGAATAAATCGCCTCAAAACTGATAAAATAAAAGCTCAAGTAACGCCAATAAATGAGAAAAAAAAATAAGTCACAGGATTTACCCGTGTTGATCAGTTACCAGTTGCTCCATCACCTCCCTCACTATATTCAGGACTAACATAAACACTACACCACACCCCTCTACATAACAATTATTTATTTTATAATTACATTATTATTATTGTATATAATATATATATGCGTTATATGTAGTATGTATGTTATATAATATATATGTATATGCAAACAATCGTGAACAAGCGATGATTTTGCATATATATACCAGTCAAAGGAGGGTCCTTCAGACACAGACAGACAGATATATATGTCGTGCCGAATAGGTAAGTAAGTAAGTAAGTTTATTCAGGTATACACAAATACAGTTACATAGAATTATCATACATAGCAGCATATGTGTAGAGAACCTGGGATAACCCAAAAAAGTCAGACAGAGTGACTTATTTCCATTGGGGTCAATTATCAAGAACTCATTTAAAATTAAGTCCTTTCTAAAATTTTCTCTTATACCTTTAAAGATATATTTTTTGCATTTATGTTAACATAAAAATTAATAATTTTGTACCAAAAGAACCTTAGAAAACTTGACTAAACTTATTATAACAAGCGCTATTTAATTTAGCCTAATCCAATTAAATATATTTTATAAAAGTTTACAATAATTCAGTAACAAACAAACAAAATGAAATATTTTTTTCGTTACATTCAGAATGACTTTTGCGAAATTACTGCATACACAAATTTTCGTTTGCCTTATTCGGCAAGAAGAGCGTTGCTATTTAAGCCAAAATTGCAGATTTTATCTATTCGGCACGATATATATATATATATATATATATATATATATATATATATATATATATATATATATATATATATATATATATATATATATATATATATATATATATATATATATAAAGCCCCTAGGGGTTACTCTGTTTTCCATACCAGAATATAATTGCAAGTCAGGAAAAAAAAAGGAATGACAGCATCAACAAAACAATAACAGCAGCAACATCAACAGCAACATAATATAATAACAAACAACGTAACAACCATAAACAACAAAACAATAACAGCAACAAACAACAACAACAAAAATACTGCATTAACAAAAACAACAAAACAGCAACAATAATAACAGGCATAAAAAATACAAAGAAAACAGCAAAAACAAAATACAATAAAAAGAAATAACAAAGAGCAATAAGGGCCCGTGGCCTGATGGTTGAAGCTCTCGCTTCACACGGCGAATGTCCGGGTTCGATTCCCGGTGAGGGTTGAAACATTGGACGTGTTTCTTTACACCGGTTGTCTATGTTATCCCATCAGTATAAAATAGGTACCTGGGTGTTAGTTGACTGGTATGGGTCGCATCCTGGGACAAAATTGACCTAATTTGCCCGAAATGCTCTGCATAACAAGCAGATTTCTATATAACAGTATGTCATTGACGTCAGCCAGACCTGTATACTTTGTACTTGTAGAAATTAAGATATTATTACATTATTATTAATTTTAACAAAAGATGAATTAAGTATAAACAAAGAAGCGTCAGCTCCATATCTACCACTGGCGGAGTAAACAAAATTAACAATTTTATTTCTTTGCATAAGTTATAATATGAATACATATAAAACGTGTTGATAGTTACAATGAAAGCCACTAATCCTAATGCTTACAGACTACGTAATACAGAGCTAGACATATTTATGTCTTTACAAATAGTACATTTCTATAATGCCATGTTCATTTACAAAACCTATCTAATCCTGGATGTTATCAGGAATATATTATCTTTACTCATGTAAGGACCGGATCTCCATAATTACTTTCCTTGGTCCCCAATAGAAATAAGTAACTGTGTCTGACCTTTTCATTATTTTTTTTTCGGGGAAAGGGGGGGGGTATTCGACGTAATTTACTCGTCGTGATGTCTGATAATTACAGTTACCTAAATCTGTTTAACTGTATTAAAGAAACACACTTACACTTTGTAATGACATAATTAAGGAGCACTGTAGCAAGCTTGCTGGCCCAAGCTAGGCAGGTCTAACTCAAACCCACTCATGTACATATCTGAACTATTTTTAAAGCGATACTAGTTTTTTTTTTTTTTTTGCCTTGACACTCCTTAGGAGTTTGTTCCATTCCTTCACAACTCCATTACCAAATCAGTCATTTTGACTTGTTTGGGTTATCCTAGGTACACTGGATGTTAAGATAAGATAAGATAAGATTTCGTTCGGATTTTTAACCCCGGAGGGTTAGCCACCCAGGATAACCCAAGAAAGTCAGTGCGTCATCGAGGACTGTCTAACTTATTTCCATTGGGGTCCTTAATCTTGTCCCCCAGGATGCGACCCACACCAGTCGACTAACACCCAGGTACCTATTTGCTGCTAGGTGAACAGGACAACAGGTGTAAGGAAACGTGTTGAATGTTTCCACCCGCCGGGAATCGAACCCGGGCCCTCCGTGTGTGAAGCGGGAGCTTTAGCCACCAGGCCACCGGGCCTGGCATATATAAACAAATACTTTGGGTTTCTTTTGATTTTATGTATGGCTTTTAGTTCTTCCCATGTTTCTTTGACTCCTGTAAGATTCCTTAGCTTTAGTTCAATGTTTGCTATTTCTCTGACCAGTGTCTCCATACATATTGCAGATATATTAGTCTTTTAGCCGCTGTTATTCTTTGCCTTTGCCTGTATAGGGAACGCCTTTCTCTTTCTAGTTTACATCATCTCCTTTTCCTTAAAGGAATATGCCTTGAGCATACCTAGAGTGCCACAGAGTTAATCTGTTCTAGACATAGGTTGGGATCTGTGTTGCTTAGGCTATCTTCCCAGTTTATATCGTTTAGGACTTGGTTTACTTGGTCCCACTTTGTTTTTGTTATTGAAGCTGAATTTGATGACGGCTCCCTCTTGACTTATCATATTTTGTCGGTTTGGGGCCCCGCGCATACATGTTGTGATCAGAGACAAGAGGTAAGACAATCTGAAGATTAAGACATGTGCAAGAGTTGGGTATTTTTATTGATAAATGTTTTGCCTACACAGTATGCTTCTTCAGTCAAATACAAAGGGAGCAGTAGAAATGATATGATGATGTGATCAGTCTATCACCCTTGGATAAAAAGTATTTGAGGTTGTCAGTTCCTAAGCCTGGAGTTCAACTCCATGGTCTGGAACGACATCATTCAGAAAAGCTAAACTCTTCTCCAGGCTGAGGGACTGACCACCTCAAATATTTTTTCTTCAAGGGTGATGGACTGATTACATAATCATTATTTCATTTCTACTACTCGCTTTGTATTTGGCTGAAGAAGCCTAATGTGTAGGCAAAACATTTTATCAATAAAGATACCCAACTGTTGCACATGTGTCTTAATCTTCAACTTGTTGGTATTTTATACCTTTTTCAACAGGACATCTATTAAGCTCAAGTTAGAGTATGTAGGAAAGAGGGAAATTATTTCCCAGTAAAAGTAGGCCTTAGACAAGGATGTGTGATGTCACTGTGGTTGTTTAATATATTTATAGATGGGGTTGTAAGAGAAGTAAATGCGAGGGTCTTGGCAAGAGGCGTGGAGTTAAAAGATAAAGAATCACACAAAGTGGGAGCTGTCACAGTTGCTCTTTGCTGATGACACTGTGCTCTTGGGAGATTCTGAAGAGAAGTTGCAGAGATTGGTGGATGAATTTGGTAGGGTGTGCAAAAGAAGAAAATTAAAAGTGAATACAGGAAAGAGTAAGGTTATGAGAATAACAAAAAGATTAGGTGATGAAAGATTGGATATCAGATTGGAGGGAGAGAGTATGGAGGAGGTGAATGTATTCAGATATTTGGGAGTGGACGTGTCAGCGGATGGGTCTATGAAAGATGAAGTGAATCATAGAATTGATGAGGGGAAAAGGGTGAGTGGTGCACTTAGGAGTCTGTGGAGACAAAGAACTTTGTCCTTGGAGGCTAAGAGGGGAATGTATGAGAGTATAGTTTTACCAACGCTCTTATATGGGTGTGAAGCATGGGTGATGAATGTTGCAGCGAGGAGAAGGCTGGAGGCAGTGGAGATGTCATGTCTGAGGGCAATGTGTGGTGTGAATATAATGCAGAGAATTCATAGTTTGGAAGTTAGGAGGAGGTGCGGGATTACCAAAACTGTTGTCCAGAGGGCTGAGGAAGGGTTGTTGAGGTGGTTCGGACATGTAGAGAGAATGGAGCGAAACAGAGTGACTTTAAGAGTGTATCAGTCTGTAGTGGAAGGAAGGCGGGGTAGGGGTCGGCCTAGGAAAGGTTGGAGGGAGGGGGTAAAGGAGGTTTTGTGTGCGAGGGGCTTGGACTTCCAGCAGGCATGCGTGAGCGTGTTTGATAGGAGTGAATGGAAACAAATGGTTTTTAATACTTGACGTGCTGTTGGAGTGTGAGCAAAGTAACATTTATGAAGAGGTTCAGGGAAACCGGCAGGCTGGACTTGAGTCCTGGAGATGGGAAGTACAGTGCCTGCACTCTGAAGGAGGGGGTGTTAATGTTGCAGTTTAAGAACTGTAGTGTAAAGCACCCTTCTGGCAAGACAGTGATGGAGTGAATGATGGTGAAAGTTTTTCTTTTTCGGGCCACCCTGCCTTGGTGGGAATCGGCCAGTGTGATAATAAAAAAAAATGATATATCTATTAAGATACAGTGAACAGACATTGCAACCCGAGTCCTTGCAGAGTGCTGCCAGTTGTTTCTCCACGTGGTATCCGTAAGCGAGTCACAGGTCTGATTTGCAAGTGCGAGTACAGTTTCCTAAACCTGACAGCAGTGGGCAGATGGTCAGAATCCTAAACCTGACCTGACAGTAAACACATCAGGAAAATTAAAATGGTTGTCCTATTTTTTTATGCTGTGGATGCGTTCATTCCAGTGACAGCCAAACTGAAGGCAATTGGATAGTAAATAGCACTTAATTCCACAGACTAAGAATCCTCAACGCATATCGAGAAATGTACAAACGATAAATGTAATATTATAATCAAATTAAGCACTAACCCTGCAAGGATCACACAGCACTGGAATATAATCTAGTGACTTGCCAAACCTGTAAGGGTCATACAGCAATGTGGGAGGGAGGTGCAAAAGGAGGAATGCGTGAAGGTATTAGAGAGGGGTAAGGGTTAGTAGAGGTGGGAATTAGTGCAAGAGTGAAATTTTAATCAAAGTTGGGTAAACAGGTTAGTTTGTTAAAATGTCAAGAGTGTGTCAAAGATGGAACTTTCAGCAAGGTCATCAGACTGAGTGTGTTAAGGCAATGTAGATGGTGGAAGTGAACCCTGCCTGTCTATTAAGATATATCTATTACAATATTGTAAACTAAGTATGACCTGACAGTTCTCATAGAATATGTCTTGTTGTTTCTTCACAAGGTATCAGTGAGTAGCCAAGTGTGTAGTTCACATGTGGAGAATGTATATTGTGTTAATGAAATTATTTCATTAAAACAGTGCAAAACAGCATATTCGCATAAAGCGAACTCCCACAAACCCACAAAGCGAGGGACATCCTAAATTTCATGCACTCATTTGTGATTGCATATCATTTGCTTCAAATCTGCAAGACTAATAACAGAAAAAGCAACTCCTGAGAAGCTTAAAGTGCTGGCAGATTTTGGAATTTTGATCTCTACAATACCTAGATTATATTATTATAATCAAGGGGGAAGGGATTATACAGCACCTGTGGGGGGGGGGGGGGATGGAAGGTATTCAGGAAACTGGAGCACAGAGCTCCTCACCAGCATCAAGGAACCTTTCTTGAGGGGTACCTAGATTATAATCACATTAATACGTATTATTATTATAAAAAAAGAAGCGCTAAACCTACAAGGGTCATACAGCACAGGTTTATAATCAAAACTAAGCACCAAACCCTTAAGGGTCATACAGCACTGTGCAATAACTAAAGAAAGCTTCTTGTTAGGTATTCAACTTTTGAAGCTTGTGTTTGGTTTCAGTTGGTTATGGGCTGTCTAGGTGCCATTTTTATTTAAGAAATTGTTTTATTATTGTTAGAATCAAAACCCAGCACTAACCCTACTGGGGTCATACAGTGCTGCTTAAGAAACTGGAATGCTAGTTTCTGTGCAGTAACTTGCAAATGTCTAGTCTAATTAGCTTCAAATCTCGTGCTGGTATTTAAACCAATTAGAAACTTATGTTACACCTTGTACTAATCCTTTATCTTATATCACGTTATAGAGGGCTGGGAAGCACTAAACCTATAAAGGTCATAGAGTGTCTGGAGAACGGGAGATAATCAAGTTTGATCCAAGACAGCAGATAGTTCCAGTTCCTTGAATGAAGAGCCCTTCACCAGCATCAAGGGACCCTCTCTGAAGGGTGTGTAAAGGTGATATACGACGGTTTATTTTGGACAGAGCATGGCCCAGTCAGAAGATCAGTGTAGTATGACCTCTACAGATCTTACAGCACTTTGGAAATACGTGATAATAAAACTTCATCCAAGGTAAGGGGGGGTGGTAGCTCCAGTGAATTGAATCAATGGTCCTTCACTAGTATCAAGGCATCCCCTCTACCTTGTGGAGACAATGGAAAAAGCTACTCCCAGGTCCTTCATATTAGTTTTTCACTCTATTGTGGTTTGAATTTGTTTTATACTTCGATCCAGTTTTTATTTCCTTGAGTTTGAGGAACAGAGCTTTTCACTGTAGATGTCTCCAACATTACTGTTTACTATTACTTTGTGTTCTATTTGTTAGGAAGTTATAGGTCCATCTACCCACTTTTCCTATTATTTTTTTACCATGCATTTTGTGTGCCATTATGCCATGATTGCACTTGTCAAAGGCTTTCACAAATTCTGTGTATACTACATCTGTATTTTATTTGTCCTCCAGTGCATCCAAGACCATGTCATAGTGGTCCAGTAGTTGAGAGAGGCAGGAGTGACCTGCTCTAAACCCACACTGCCCTGGGTTGTGCAACTGATGAAAATCCAAGTGGTTGGAAATCCTGCTTCTTAGAACCCTTTCAAAGACTTTTATGGTGTGGTATGTTAGTGCCATAGGTCTGTAATTCTTTGCAATTGCTTTACTGCCACCTTAGTGGAGGAAGTCTTGTGCCAAAGGTGGGGCAACAGATGTAAAGAAACACTCAAAATTTCCACTCATTCAAGGATCCAGCATGGACCCTTCTGTTGCAAGTTAAAAGTGCTATCACGGTCATTAGTGACCAAGGCCAGTAGTGTGATTCAATGGAGCCACCACTGCACCTCTCATCTTACTTCTAACTACTCCAAAGGAATATTGTAACCACCAATAGGCCATTGCTCCAGGGAGCAGGATCAACAGATTCCAGAAAGGGGTTACATGAATGTCCTTGGCTCTGCAGCTTTGCCCTAAGGCTCCCATGCCGCTCGAGTGACAATGCCTGCCTGCAGTCTTTCTCCTGCTGTGGGTGCTGCCTCTGCACACCTTCTTAAGCATCGCCAACTCTACCTCTGACCTTGCTCCTGAAGTGCACGTGTATCATGTGGTAATTTTAAGTGTGGGTATGTGTAACTTGGGGAATTTTCAAGTGCAAAGGCATATAATTTAGAACATATTTAACTTGGAGGCCTCCTGTAATTTATTCATTCTAAAGAACTTTTCAGTTTTCTAGTCTCTGAATACTGTACAAACATCCTGCTGTCATTTATCCTTCTCTTCAATCTATTTTCTTTGTATACAACCAACATCAAGGAATCAAATTAAACAATTATTCAGTTGTATTATACAACACTTTTTCTATGACAATGTATTTTAGCCCTTAATATTTACACTTTAGTCAAGTATCATATTAATAAGAGAGGTTACATATTCACATACATTTTAATTACCCAAATTATGCACTAATTACACTACATATAAACGTCCTAACTAATTTCACTGAATTTTTTTTTTTTTTTTTTTTTTTTTTCAACAAGTCGGCCGTCTCCCACCGAGGCAGGGTGAATATACACACCATATCTAATTTCACTATATACTGTTTACATGATACATTATTTACTGTACAAACATACCTCAAATAACCAGTCTGTTAAAATTCAAATTAATGACTGCTCATTGTTTCAGAAAGTTTATTTAGGTACAGGTACACATAAGTACAATTATCATACATTGTGTAAATTACCGAGAATAACCCAAAAAAGTCAAAGTGACATATATTTCAAGAGGTGTTTATTCACTAGTATGTCTTGAAAATTCCAAAATAAAATTTCATGAAAGAAATAAAGATTATAATGGAAAAAAAAAAATTCAAAAAACGTCATCTTGCTAACAACTAACAACCATTAAGTGTTCCCTTTTCTTTTGGAAATGGTGGCAGAAAGCAAGGGTATAAGTTTCTTTTATTTCCTTGTATACATGCTATTCTTGCCTATGTGGGCCTTCCTGAAAGTGGTTGTAATATGAAAAAATTATATTTTTTCAGGAACATTTCTCATATTATATATTTGATTATCATCATATTTAGGGGGAAGAGCTTTCGGGTAGCAATCAGGTTGGAAATGGCAGGGCGGGGAGGCTAAGGAACCTGTGTTGAAGTAGCATTATCATTATTATTATTTTCGTTAATGGGCAGTGCCACTGATAAAAGATGTTATACAGTACCTGGGGTAATGGGAGACAATCATATTCGATCCAAGGAAAGGGAGGGATAGGTCCAATTCCTTGGAAGAGGAGCCCCCTCACTGGCATCAAGAAACTGTCATTGTGGAGCATTATGAATAAAGTACATTTTTTTTTTTTAACAAGTCGGCCGTCTCCCACTGAGGCAGTATGTGCATTATATTACAATGGTATTTACATAGCCATAGCACTCCATCTCCAAATATAATTACATTTCTGTTATACCTAGGGATTGGCAGAGAGCATGCATAGTTCCTTTGTATAAAGGCAAAGGGGATAAAAGAGAGTGCAAAAATTATAGGGGGTGTGTGGACCAGGTGTTTACAGTGAAACATATAAGTGAACAGTATTTAGATAAGGCTTTATAAAGAGGTCTTTGTGGCATTTATGGATTTGGAAAAGGCGTATGACAGGGTGGATAGGGGGGCAATGTGGCAGATGTTGCAGGTGTATGGTGTAGGAGGTAGGTTACTGAAAGCAGTGAAGAGTTTTTACGAGGATAGTGAGGCTCAAGTTAGAGTATGTAGGAAAGAGGGAAATTATTTCCCAGTAAAAGTAGGCCTTAGACAGGGATGTGTGATGTCACCGTGGTTGTTTAATATATTTATAGATGGGGTTGTAAGAGAAGTAAATGCGAGGGTCTTGGCAAGAGGTGTGGAGTTAAAAGATAAAGAATCACACATAAAGTGGGAGTTATCACAGTTGCTCTTTGCTGATGACACTGTGCTCTTGCAGAGATTGGTGGATGAATTTGGTAGGGTGTGCAAAAGAAGTAAACTGAAAGTGAATACAGGAAAGAGTAAGGTTATGAGGATAACAAAAAGATTAGGTGATGAAAGATTGGATATCAGATTGGAGGGAGAGAGTATGGAGGAGGTGAATGTATTCAGATATTTGGGAGTGGACGTGTCAGCGGATGGGTCTATGAAAGATAAGGTGAATCATAGAATTGATGATGGGAAAAGGGTGAGTGGTGCACTTAGGAGTCTGTGGAGACAAAGAACTTTGTCCTTGGAGGCAAAGAGGGGAATGTATGAGAGTATAGTTTTACCAACGCTCTTATATGGGTGTGAAGCATGGGTGATGAATGTTGCAGCGAGGAGAAGGCTGGAGGCAGTGGAGATGTCATGTCTGAGAGCAATGTGTGGTGTGAACATAATGCAGAGAATTCATAGTTTGGAAGTTAGGAGGAGGTGCGGGATTACCAAAACTGTTGTCCAGAGGGCTGAGGAAGGGTTGTTGAGGTGGTTCGGACATGTGGAGAGAATGGAGCAAAACAGAATAACTTCAAGAGTGTATCAGTCTGTAGTGGAAGGAAGGCGGGGTAGGGGTCGGCCTAGGAAAGGTTGGAGGGAGGGGTTAAAGGAGGTTTTGTGTGCGAGGGGCTTGGACTTCCAGCAGGCATGCGTGAGCGTGTTTGATAGGAGTGAATGGAGACAAATGGTTTTTAATACTTGACATGCTGTTGGAGTGTGAGCAAAGTAACATTTATGAAGGGGTTCAGGGAAACCGGCAGGCTGGACTTGAGTCCTGGAGATGGGAAGTACAGTGCCTGCACTCTGAAGGAGGGGTGTTAATGTTGCAGTTTAAAAACTGTAGTGTAAAGCACCCTTCTGGCAAGACAGTGATGGAGTGAATGATGGTGAAAGTTTTTCTTTTTTGGGCCACCCTGCCTTGGTGGGAATCGGCCAGTGTGATAATAAAATAAAAAATATTCTGTTATACCTTTCATTTTCATAAGGTTTCAGTCTTCACTCTTCTGGTATACATCTTTTAACATTTTATTACAGGAAACCTAGGCAAAATATCAGCTCTAATTCCTCTGATTAAGAGCCTTTCAGGCTTCTTGTTCTCTTCTAGTATTTCTGACATTCTATCTCAAACAACTGTCATTCTTTCCTGCTCACCACACGCATTATTCAGACAATTTGCTATTAAACCATAATCTGGAGAAGAAACTTTACACAATGTTTAGATAAATTACAGATTATCAAGTCACATCTGATGATGGTCCAGGATGAATGGAAAATACATCTAAATTTTCCTCTTCAAATTGTAGGTTAATAGTGATTTGTTTCAGCTGCAGCACTGTATATTTTACTCTTCATCATTCACATAATCATCATCAACCTACCCCACTTAACATACACAGAAAAGTCACAGAGTAAGTAAGAAGTAACTGTATTGAAGGTGTTACAAGTCATGACATTAGAAAAGCTGCAGAAAGTTTAAATAATCAAAGGTCACTTTCAAGTGTACCAGCACAGTTTGCACAGAAATGAGAAGTTGCATTAGTTCATTTATTGGTACTGTTATCAATAAAAATTTAAAAGATTTATGCAGTTTATATATTGTCCATATTCAGTCATTTAATATATCAGAACACTAATGTATCAGGAGATATCAAATATATATCACAATCATGCAGTATGTACCTATATTGTATTAAGAGAACTAATATATCAGTGTTACATACTTAATCATTAAGAACTCTGTATGAATTCACTGTGCTTATCAAAATATATCCAAAAGAAATAGAGTACAAAATGAAAATGTAGTACTTACTTAACGTGGTCTTTATGTAAAGAGGCACATTTTCACGGATGATAAATATGCCATTACTCCGACGAAAAGAGATTTTGTCCGATGTATTCAGTACATGAAATTTAACAAAGGTATAAGAATTATGATCTTTATCAGACCCAACTCCCAAAAGAAATGAAGAAAATATGTAGAGCTAAATAATGCACATTTTCCTAGACCAATTAAAAAAACTTTCTTGCCTTCACTTCACTCCTAAAAACTACTGTTATTGCATTGCTTTTTATGTTACTATATGTACATGTATTCAATATCTATGAAACTACAACAGATATGAGGCTCACTTAAGTGTTAAACTACAAGATTTTAGATGTCTGGGAATCATATATAACCTTTAACAGTTTCATTGGAATAGTCTTCCTACTAGAAACAAAGAGCACATTTTTTTTTTTTTTTAACAAGTCAGTCGTCTCCCACCGAGGCAGGGTGACCCAAAAAAGAAAGAAAATCCCCAAAAAGAAAATACTTTCATCATCATTCAACACTTTCACCACACTCACACATTATCACTGCTTTTGCAGAGGTGCCCAGAATACAACAGTTTAGAAGCATATACGTATAAAGATACACAACATATCCCTCCAAACATACAGTATAAAAAAAAAAAAAATGGGGCAGTTTCCAAAATTTTGTACAGAGGGACTTTGGGGTAGCAATCAGGTTGGAAGAGGGAGGGTGGGGAGGCTAAGGAACCTGTGCTGAAGCAGCATTATCATCATTATTTTCATTAAGGGGCAGTGCCACTGATAAAGATGTATGTACAGTTTTTTATTTTCAGACAATAATGCCATATATTAAAAACCAGTGCAAAAAAATAACGACTGCAAAAATGCAGAACACTAAAACTTCTGTTTTTATTGTAGTTCCACATACTTTTTTGAACTGGTCAACTCCTCTGGTAGCAATTTATGACATTTTGGCAATTCATGCAAACCACCAACCTCTTCCTACTTGTAATAGTATAGTATTTTGGATATGCTACCATGTAGTACGTATTTGTTTGTGACTGAGTGACACAATGAAGAATGTTCAGCATGGTCTTGGACCAAAATGAACTGTTGGTAGCAGGTAAGTGATTTTTCAACATCAAATAATACACTAAAGAAATCTCATTCATCTCTTTAGAACTAGTTTTAGCCTTTTGATCATACTAATCAGTTGCAATACTTCAATTTTCCCTATCTCAATTTTTGATAACATATTTCTTTTTTCCAATTCCATTGACACCTTTTGTGGCTGTAGAAACAATGCTACATGTTTCATTTTGGTCTTGCTTATAAGGCTGTTTCTAATAACAATGTTGGTCTTCAGTAGTATACTGCACAGTGGAGAGACAAGCTTAGTCAGGTGATGCAGCAAAAAGAAATTATATTTCTTACCACCCCCCAACCTGTGGTGAGACTATTAGATTTGTTGTGTAGTGATGGTAAATGTGTAGTATGATGGTAGATCTGTAGTGATGGTTGATGTATAGTGTAGTGATAGTAGATGTGAGTGCAGTGAGTGTGGATGTGTAGTGCACTGCTTTTAAGGTAAGCACCTACATATATATACCTTTGATGACTTCTGAGTTTTTTTTTATTTTATTACTCCCAGAGTCCAGCCATAAGCCAGGGTCATCTGGTGCTTGCCTAGTCAACCAGGCTGACCGCTATTTCTCGGACTCTTCCTGCATTGCTTTACTGTGTTCTCTAAATGAAATATCTTGGACTATTATTCTTAACAATGTAGATCTATGTAAGAGACAGTGAAAGAGTTAGGGAATTAAAGTTAGAAATCATTTATACTGAAAAAGAAAAAACAGCGGGGAAGATAAGTAAAGATATTTGTGTCATACTGGTTAATGATAAATAAACAAAAGTATACGCACGGCAGATGAAGTTAGGATCGAGGGGTGACCACTGGGTGCCATTGTTGGTTACATTGATGTATGTGTACGTTGTTGAGGGCACCAAGCGAGATATGCAAGTATAGACGAGAGTCTGGCCCACCCAGTAAGGGCCGGGAGGTCCAGCCATTACCACACCATTTGATGAGGAAGGTGGAGGCACCTTTATAACTGATGTAAACAAGCATGTTAGTTACAGAATTATTAGATTCACAGGACAATACCATAAGTGGGTCATTCAACAGCATGTGAATATGAATAAAATTCAATGCAATTTTCCACTAAGTTGTTAAATTATACTGTACAGCAGGTCCTCGATTAATGTCGTTTCTTTCAATGTCTTTTTGTTATAACAATGAGGAAAAAATCAAATGAATAGAATGAATACAAATTATTGTAAAATAAAAACTCGTGAAGTGTATGATAATCATATAAATTCACGACAATAAACGATGCAGTACAAAAGTGCTCAGTGAGCCTGCCATACAGTAAGGCCTCAACTTATGAACATGTTGAGAATCTTCTGTACTGTGTATAATGTTATTATACACAATACAGAAGGTCCCCAATGTGTGGACTAGTTGAAGACTTCCTGTATTATGAATATTATAATATTTCAGGAAGTGCCCAATGTATTTGTAAGTTGAGGACTTACTAAAATGGAAATTTTTTTTCAGTACCAGGTTTAGTCATGATTCTTTGATAGAATTACTCCAGAAGAAACAATATGGGACCCCTTTCTCACACTGATAATTCTTTATTGGAAATCATAATCACTGTCTCTGCACAGGTACTCAAATATAGTTTAAAATACTCTGGCAGTTACAAACAGATATGTACAGGATTTTTTCTGTACATGAGTGTATTCATTGTTACAATGAACTGTCATTATTAAGCATATGTATAACTAGTATTTACTACTAAAGGTCTAATGACACTACTCACTGTAACATAATGCAGTACTCACTTGGTAAACATACGAAGGCTGGGTCAAGGGGCGACCAGGCGGTACCATTAGAAGTTGTGCTTATATAAGTCTGTCTTGTTGGCGATATCGTGCCTGGCTCACATGTTATGTTGATGGTGTCGCCTGCCCAGTACTGTGTGGTGTTGTAAGTGGAGGATGTGGATGAATTCATGCCAGGCAAGGCTGCACCCACTGGGAGTGCTGGAGGTAGCTGTTTTACAGCTAGAAGATTCAATATGTCAATCATCTCATGTACACAATAAATGTGCAGTTTATTGTTGCTTATCTTCTATACGGCACTGCCACTTTGCACTGTTAATCCATATCCATTTGTAAGCATAAAATTCATTCTTAATTACCTCTTGTACAGTTAATAGAAATGTCACTCAAAATTAAGTAATATAAATAAAATTTTCATTCGCACTACTCCCCATTAGCTTCTGCTCCAAGTAAGATATGCAACTATTTCATCATTAGCTATTAAATAGATAATAGATATTTATCTCATTATTGGATTTTACACAGTTAATGCTGCTTTCACTGTTAGTTCAGTGATTAAGTCTTTGGTTCATACTCTCAAGCACCTAGATTGAACTCCTAGGCAAGGACAGGCATATAAGCGAGTCTTCTTACACCTGCTGTCTCTGCTCGCTCAATAAACAGGAACTTAGGATTTAGTCAGTTGTAAGTTGCATTTCAAGGAAGTGACCTAGGGACTCAGAAATAAGGCACATTGCTCGACTTCCTTGGGTTAATAACCCTCTTTGGTTAATATTTTTTATTAATTTTTTATTTTCACACTGGCCGATTCCCACCAAGGCAGGGTGGCCCGAAAAAGAAAAACTTTCACCATCACTCACTCCATCACTGTCTTGCCAGAAGGGTGCTTTACACTACAGTTTTTAAACTGCAACATTAACACCCCTCCTTCAGAGTGCAGGCACTGTACTTCCCATCTCCAGGGCTCAAGTCCGGCCTGCCGGTTTCCCTGAACAGTCCTGGATGACACACTGATTTTTCTTGGGTTATCCTGGGTGGCTAACCCTCCGGAGTTAAAAATATGAACAAAATCCTATTTTATCTTAACACTGATCATACTGCTAACTCCCATATACAGTACTGTAGTTCATTGGTAAATAGATCATTGATGACTGACAATAGACTAAATAAACCAGAAGTAGATGTACAGTATGTAAACATCAAAGGCAACTGTATAATCAGTAATTATACTGATCCAAGGTAAATGTATGGTTCTGAGGTAACTGATAAATTATTCAGTGTCACTGAGTACATTTCAAGTAGATACATATATATGTCAACACTTTTGTATGGAATGTTACAGTGAGGAGGAAGCTGGAGGCAAGGGAGAACTTGTGTTTGAGGTTAATGGTATTAACATTATTTAGATTAAAAAGTAAATTAGAAGTTGGTATGGTAGTATGAAAGGCACACTTCAGACAGCTGAAAAACTGACAAGATAATTCTGCCATTCAAAATGTATGGGGGAAGTAGACCAAGAGGGTGTAGGATATATATGGAGTGAATGAAAGGTATAGGGGATGTCCCAGGAAGGGTTGGACAGAAGATGCGAAGGAAGTTTTGAGTGGTAGGTACTTCAGGATCCAGCAAGCTTATGTGAGCATGTTAGCTCAGAATGTGAGGCAACTAAGTTTATTTATTGTTGGAATGCATGGAAGGCAATATCTATTAACAGATTCAGGGTAACTGGCTAGCTGAAGGTCTGAAAGCCAGAAGCAGAGTGCTTGCACTCTAAAGGATGGATAAGGATGTTATGGTTTAGCAGATAATTTGACATGTCATCTAACATAAACAAAATAGTGCCTATAAACTTACTAGACTAACCCAAAATAAGGTTTTCTTACAAGCATGTACAATATGCTCTTGTAGTCTTAAGTTAGGCTTAAGCTTGCCCAAAATGCTCCATAAAATCATGGCCTTTCAACATACACTCCAGGATCACCTATTTCCATATAAAGATTGCATCATATTGAAATAAATTTGCATTTGTGTGTGAGATCAACATCTGGAAAGACAACTAAGAAATGAGACATGGTGACTGAATTTCCTTCTTTGGGTTGGTCCTCCTTGGTGGGAAACATCTATGTTACTTCAAACAAAATTTTCTGTTAAGTTTTACACTCACCAAGTCGGCAGATGAAAATTGTTTGATTAATTGGTGTCCAGGTTCCATTTTCACAGGTAACATTGAGAGTCGAGCTGAGGTCTCCAAACACAAGGCTTCCATTACAGGAATAAACAACCTGTACATGTGAACCACTTGAAATTAAAAGCCAAATGAACATTTTATAGCCTGCAGAAACAGATAAGGATAATTGAAATAAACTCGTTATAAAAGTAAATTTAATACAGTTGATGTTGAAACAAAGTAAAATGAAAATCTGCATTAATTCCATTTAACAAAACATACTTAGCAACAAATTTTATTTTCAATAAATATGGCAGGAAGGAAATCTTAATGCATTTACAGTGTTTTGAGCCATAAGGTCAGTCAATGCTCTAGTCAGTTAAGAGGTATATATTTAGTATTGTATTTTACATACTGCATACTTACACTAGCATAAAAACAACAAAAAAGCACATAGAAGAAAAAACAAATCGCACTAATTTTTTTTTTCAACAAGTTGGCTGTCTCCCACCGAGGCAGGGTGACCCAAAAAGAAAGAAAATCCCCCAAAAGAAAATACTTTCATCATCATTCAACACTTTCACCTCACTCACACATAATCACTGTTTTTGCAGAGGTGCCCACAATACAGCAATTTAGAAGTATTTTATTTTTTTTATTATCACACTGGCCGATTCCCACCAAGGCAGGGTGGCCCGAAAAAGAAAAACTTTCACCATCATTCACTCCATCACTGTCTCGCCAGAAGGGTGCTTTACACTACAGTTTTTAAACTGCAACATTAACACCCCTCCTTCAGAGTGCAGGCACTGTACTTCCCATCTCCAGGACTCAAGTCCGGCCTGCCGGTTTCCCTGAACCCCTTCATAAATGTTAATTTGCTCACACTTCAACAGCACGTCAAGTATTAAAACCCATTTGTCTCCATTCACTCCTATCAAACACGCTCATGCACGCCTGCTGGAAGTCCAAGCCCCTCGAACACAAAACCTCCTTTACCCCCTCCCTCCAACCTTTCCTAGGCCGACCCCTACCCCGCCTTCCTTCCACTACAGACTGATACACTCTTGAAGTCACTCTGTTTCGCTCCATTCTCTCTACATGTCCGAACCACCTCAACAACCCTTCCTTAGCCCTCTGGACAACAGTTTTAGTAATCCCGCACCTCCTTCTAACTTCCAAACTACGAATTCTCTGCATTATATTCACACCACACATTGCCCTCAGACATGACATCTCCACTGCCTCCAGCCTTCTCCTCGCTGCAACATTCATCACCCATGCTTCACACCCATATAAGAGCGTTGGTAAAACTATACTCTCATACATTCCCCTCTTTGTCTCCAAGGACAAAGTTCTTTGTCTCCACAGACTCCTAAGTGCACCACTCACCCTTTTCCCCCTCATCAATTCTATGATTCACCTCATCTTTCATAGACCCATCCACTGACACGTCCACTCCCAAATATCTGAATACATTCACGTCCTCCATTCTCTCTCCCTCCAATCTGATATCCAATCTTTCATCACCTAATCTTTTTGTTATCCTCATAACCTTACTCTTTCCTGTATTCACTTTTAATTTTCTTCTTTTGCACACCCTACCAAATTCATCCACCAATCTCTGCAACTTCTCTTCAGAATCTCCCAAGAGCACAGTGTCATCAGCAAAGAGCAACTGTGACAACTCCCACTTTGTGTGTGATTCTTTATCTTTTAACTCCACGCCTCTTGCCAAGACCCCTCGCATTTACTTCTCTTACAACCCCATCTATAAATATATTAAACAACCATGGTGACATCACACATCCTTGTCTAAGGCCTACTTTTACTGGAAATAATTTCCCTCTTTCCTACATACTCTAACTCGAGCCTCACTATCCTCGTAAAAACTCTTCACTGCTTTCAGTAACCTACCTCCTACACCATACACCTGCAACATCTGCCACATTGCCCCCCTATCCACCCTGTCATACACCTTTTCCAAATCCACAAATGCCACAAAGACCTCTTTAGCCTTATCTAAATACTGTTCACTTACATGTTTCACTGTAAACACCTGGTCCACACACCCCCTACCTTTCCTAAAGCCTCCTTGTTCATCTGATATCCTATTCTCCGTCTTTATCTTAATTCTTTCAATAATAACTCTACCATACACTTTACCAGGTATACTCAACAGATTTATCCCCCTATAATTTTTGCACTCTCTTTTGTCCCCTTTGCCTTTATACAAAGGAACTACGCATGCTCTCTGCCAATCCCTAGGTACCTTACCCTCTTCCATACATTTATTAAATAATTGCACAAACCACTCCAAAACTATATCCCCACCTGCTTTTAACATTTCTATCTTTATCCCATCAATCCCGGCTGCCTTACCCCCTTTCATTTTACCTACTGCCTCACGAACTTCCCCCACACTCACAACTGGCTCTTCCTCACTCCTACAAGATGTTATTCCTCCTTGCCCTATACACGAAATCACAGCTTCCCTATCTTCATCAACATTTAACAATTCCTCAAAATATTCCCTCCATCTTCCCAATACCTCTAACTCTCCATTTAATAACTCTCCTCTCCTATTTTTAACTGACAAATCCATTTGTTCTCTAGGCTTCCTTAACTTGTTAATCTCATTCCAAAACTTTTTCTTATTTTCAACAAAATTTGTTGATAACATCTCACCCACTCTCTCATTTGCTCTCTTTTTACATTGCTTCACCACTCTCTTAACCTCTCTCTTTTTCTCCATATACTCTTCCCTCCTTGCATCACTTCTACTTTGTAAAAACTTCTCATATGCTAACTTTTTCTCCCTTACCACTCTCTTTACATCATCATTCCACCAATCGCTCCTCTTCCCTCCTGCACCCACTTTCCTGTAACCACAAACTTCTGCTGAACACTCTAACACTACATTTTTAAACCTACCCCATACCTCTTCGAGCCCATTGCCTATGCTCTCACCAGCCCATCTATCCTCCAATAGCTGTTTATATCTTACCCTAACTGCCTCCTCTTTTAGTTTATAAACCTTCACCTCTCTCTTCCCTGATGCTTCTATTCTCCTTGTATCCCATCTACCTTTTACTCTCAGTGTAGCTACAACTAGAAAGTGATCTGATATATCTGTGGCCCCTCTATAAACATGTACATCCTGAAGTCTACTCAACAGTCTTTTATCTACCAGTACATAATCCAACAAACTACTGTCATTTCGCCCTACATCATATCTTGTATACTTATTTATCCTCTTTTTCTTAAAATGTGTATTACCTATAACTAAACCCCTTTCTATACAAAGTTCAATCAAAGGGCTCCCATTATCATTTACACCTGGCACCCCAAACTTACCTACCACACCCTCTCTAAAAGTTTCTCCTACTTTAGCAATCAGGTCCTCTACCACAATTACTCTCTCACTTGGCTCAAAGGCTCCTATACATTCACTAAACATCTCCCAAAATCTCTCTCTCTCCTCTGCATTCCTCTCTTCTCCAGGTGCATACACGCTTATTATGACCCACTTTTCGCATCCAACCTTCATTTTACTCCACATAATCCTTGAATTAATACATTTATAAGTCCCTCTTTTCCTGCCATAGCTTATCCTTCAACATTATTGCTACTCCTTCTTTAGCTGTAACTCAATTTTAAACCCCTGACCTAATCCCATTTATTCCTCTCCACTGAAACTTGCCCACCCCCTTCAGCTTTGTTTCACTTAAAGCCAGGACATTCAGCTTCTTCTCATTCATAACATCCACAATCATCTCTTATCATTCGCACAACATCCATGCACATTCAGACTTCCCACTTTGACAATTTTCTTCTTCTTATTCTTTTTAGTAATTATTACAGGAAAAGGGGTTATTAGCTCATTGTTCCCAGCATTTTAATTGACTTTTACACCAAGCATGGCTTATGGAGGAAAGATTCTTATTCCAATTCCCCATGGATAAAAATATATACCACAATAAATACAAATTTAAAACAAATGGCATCAGTTAAAGACACTAAATGGTTAACATCAAAGGTCTCTGTTAATGTTCCTTGTGTTATTTCAAGTATGTATATACCCCCAGTAATTATAAACATTCTAGGTAGTAGGTCGCTAGACAGCAACCGCCTAGGGAGGTACTACCGTCCTGCTAAGTGAGTGTAAAACGGAAGCCTGTACTTGTTTTACACGATGGTAGGATTGCTGGTGTCTTTTCTCTGTCTCATAGCCATGCAAGATTTCAGATACGATTTGCTACCTCTACTTACACTTAGGTCATACTACACATACATGTACAAGTATATATATACACACCCCTCTGGGTTTTCTTCTATTTTGTTACTAGTTCTTGTTCTTGTTTATTTCCTATCTCCATGGGTAAGTGGAACAGAATTCTTCCTCCGTAAGCCATGTGTGCTGTATGAGGCAACTAAAATGCCGGGAGCATGGGGCTAGTAACCCCTTCTCCTGTATAAATTACTAAATTTAAAAAGAGAAACTTTTGTTTTCCTTTTTGAGCCACCCTGCCTCGGTGGGATATGGCTGGTTTGTTAAAAGAAGAATTGTAAACATGATTTGGGCAAATCATTTACATTCATCTATTTAAAGTTATGGGGAAAAATTAAAACATCATTTAACAGAAGATAAAGGCTACACTATGGAGAAGTAAACTCAACAGTTACTTACAGTATACTACTATGAAATTTCACCTACGTGAAATTTTATCATGTGATAAAGTCTCATGTAGGAGAAAGTCAATAACAAAGATCTCCTTTCACTGCTATATCTTTAAACTATGATTTATTATGAATGATTCTTGACTTTGTCTGAGGGCCTGTGTTGCACATCTCAACTTAGTTCTCTTTAAAATTAACAAGTGATCAAACAACATAAATGTTTAGAACAGAAAAAAGGTTTACTGACGTGATGTAAGAAAGGCAATCCACAACAAGTGTCCACCTAAAGTGAGCAATAATACTAATGCTACTGCTACTAATAATAATAATAAGTTGGGATTTTGTTATTCTTCAGCACTTGATTTTTCAAGAAATTCACAAGGGCTTGCACACCAAGCCATAAATGCAACTACATTAATGAAGAAATACAAAGATTATATTCAAAAGTAACAGTATGATCAAGATAATAAGCTCTACTAAAGAAATGCACTTTCAACCAAGACCTGATAGCAT
>NC_091367.1:7871840-7924071 GCF_038502225.1 Cherax quadricarinatus
CCTGATAGCATGAACAGTTTCCTGACACTTAACAGACACTGGCAACCTGCTGAACAACCCAGAAGCTACACAAAACAGGTTCATTCTGCATTAAGTTGTTCAAAGTATGTGTCAAACTCTAAAGATAACCACTCACACTGTATATTCAAGTTTTGTGGTGATTTAAATCAAAAGCCCTGCAATCCTAGGAGCAAAAAGAAAAAAAAAAACACTATTCCTGATGTAATAATGATTAATATTGGATAAAACTTACTATAGTTCCATTGGTTCTGCTATATCCATCCCAGCTACTGTTGGCTAAAGTCGGTGCAGGAACTGGGTTTGACAGGCATACTGTGGGAAGTAACAGTCAGTGTTATTTTATCGAGGAGACGGTTGGAGGCAGTGGAGATGTCCTGTCTAAGGGCAATGTGTGGTGTAAATATTATGCAGAAAATTCGAAGTGTGGAAATTAGGAGAAGGTGTGGAGTTAATAAAAGCATTAGTCAGAGGGCAGAAGAGGGGTTGTTGAGGTGGTATGGTCATTTAGAGAGAATGGATCAAAGTAGAATGACATGGAAAGCATATACGTAAATCTATAGGGGAAGGAAGGAGGGGTAGGGGTCGTCCTCGAAAGGGTTGGAAAGAGGGGGTAAAGGAGGTTTTGTGGGCTAGGGGCTTGGACTTCCAGCAAACATGCATGAGCGTATTAGATAGGAGTGAATGGAGGCGAATGATACTTGGGACCTGACGATCTGTTGGAGTGTGAGCAGGGTAATATTTAGTGAAGGGATTCAGGGAAACTGGTTATTTTCATATAGTCGGACTTGAGTCCTGGAAATGGGAAGTACAATGCCTGCACTTTAAAGGAGGGGTTTGGGATATTGGCAGTTTGGAGGGATATGTTGTGTATCTTTATACGTATATGCTTCTGAACTGTTGTATTCTGAGCACCTCTGCAAAAGCAGTGATAATGTGTGAGTGTGGTGAAAGTGTTGAATGATGATGAAAGTATTTTCTTTTTGGGGATTTTTTCTTTTTTGGGTCACCCTGCCTCGGTGGGAGACGGCCGACTTGTTAAAAAAAAAAAAAAAACATATCAATAAATTTGTAACACTGAATAAGCTTCAGTGTAATAGTTATGTGACTGAGTCTGTGTAAACAGCTCATTACTATTGTCCCCTTAAGAGAGATGCCTTTTTGCTAGTGAGGGACTCTTAATCCAAGACAGTGGACCTTTCCTATCCTGATTAAGAAATCTTTTAAAAGATCATTCCTACTATAAAATGCTGCCTAACAAATGAGAATGGTTGGATTTCAGAAGGATGTGACCTCTCAATGAACACATTCTTTCTTCTACTAGTGTACTGCACCTCTCCTTCTGATAGTATACAAGTTTCCATATTGTCGCTTCTACTTCACATTGTTTAAACTATGGAACAATACTCTTCTCCAGGCTGAGGGACTGACAACCTCAAAACTACACCTTCAAGGGTGATGGACTGATAACATCTTCTTAACATCTATACTGCTTCTGCCAACTTCTCTGTACTTGCCTGAAGAAGCCTACTGTGTAGGTGAAATGTTTCGTAATACAGATATCTAACTGTTGGACATGCATCTTACTTACCAACCTGTCAGTATTGTACATCATTTTAATATTCCCTGCCTAACAAATGTTAGGGCCCCAGTTCCTGAACCCATTATGTGCCTCTGTCATCTTTTGATTACCACCCTCAAGACAAGCAAGGTGTGACTACTGTCCACAGTATAGGTAAGGAGTAACTATGTTCAAGTATAACATCCATCATTCTAGCTGATTTAACAATAACTTAAAATCATGAGAACTAGTAACTTACTTGAGGTGCACCAGAGAGCAGGGCCTTGGGTCACCCACTGGGAGCTATTGCTGCAGGTCACATTAACAACAGCCATGGCTGTAGTGTAATTCTGTGGCCCCAGAGAGCAGAACAGAAACATTTAAAAGAATTTGAAATTTTAAAAGATTAATATACTGTATTACAGGTGGCCCTCCACATTCGCGAGTTCCACTTTCGCAAGCTTTGAACATTCGCAAATGCCCAGCCGCTCAATCACATTCATGCTTCCCGCCACGTCCCTACTACCCTTCCTCTTACCCCCTCAACCAGTAGCCAGCCCGCCAGTCCGCCACTCACTCAGACATTGTCCAGTCACTCTTCATGTTGGTCTGTGCTGTTTGTGTGTCCTACCATACACGTGTGTATGTGGTGGTGGTGCGAGTATGGCCCCCAAGCGAGCAGCAACTGCTATTGATGAGCCAACCCCAAGCGCTCAAAGAAAGTCATGAAAAACTTGAAAAACTAGGGCAAGCGATGAGAATGACAGCACAGCTCAAACAATTTTTTTTACGACACAGACGCATCGATGTTGAGGGCTCTGAACGTGATGAAAGACATTGATAGGAGCATAATTCCCTGCAAAACTCTGTAGATATGAAGAGGAAACAGTCTCAGTTGACCATCACAATGTTCTTCACAAAGAAGCATGCCACTACTCCAGTTGCTAACTTTGACTCTAGCAATGTCGATGCTCCACCGCCTATTATCGGCAGTGATGCTGGCAGTGAAGAGTTAGAATCCACACACTAGACTCGTCATGCCATGCAGTTGCACTCCATATAATCACCTCAATTCAACTGTCATCAGTAACTGCATGGCTAACCCTGATCACCATCATCCAAGTTAGGCTGATGGTCTACAATATTTTGATATTGTTACATTTGTGAGGAGGAGCGCTAAACCTGTAGAGACCATATGTCGCCTGGGGGAACGATACACACTCATTTCCGAGCCTGCAGCGCTGTCATCAGAGTTCGTCTGCCTAATCTTACGAGTGGTGAGTGTTTTGTTTGTTCATTATTTGTTATTAAACCATAACATGTATGTATATACAATACAGTGGTACCCCGAGTTTCATATATTATTGTAAGTGCTTTCGTAAGTATATTTTTGGGGTCTGAAATGGACTAATCTAATTTACATTATTCCTTATGGCAGTGGTTCCCAAACTTTTTCAGCTTGTTACCCAACTTAACATGCCACATAAAGCATGTTACCCCTTTCACAAAATGTTGTTATTATTGATATATATGGCTAAACGTGAACATATACAGCCTCGCATATTCTACTAATCCTAGCAAAACCATTGAAAACGTAAGAACCACACATACATTATATATAAAATTAATAATAGCTACAAATTCACAGTAACAGTGGGTAAATACTAACTATATACTGCACAGGGCAGTACACATACATACCAGCTTATGTCTACCTCGGCTGATGCTCACAGATAAACTGACAGTGTGAAATAGAGGCAGCCTCAGGAAGTGAGTGACGCGTACTGGACAGGTCGATCTGGGCTACTGAGTGACTTTTGTCCTGAAGCACACTTGTCAAAATACTTTTGGGTTTCCACACACTTAGCTATATATTTCTTCTTTTCTAATACTGTATATTAGTTTTTGATGTTTATTGTTATTTGGTTTAACTTTATTACTTACTTATAATAGGTTTACTTTACAACTTTATATACTAAGACAAAGTTAACAATAATCCTCATACCAGGTACCGCATTGTTTTCTTGATTTTCAGAATTCATAACTTTTTTTGTCACCCCTCCATTACCCCCCAAAAATGGTTAAATTACCCCCAGGGGGTAATTTACCCCTAGTTTGGGAACCACTGCCTTATGGGAACAAATTTGCTCAGTAACGGCACTCGAACAGCCTTCTGGAACGAATTATGGCTGAAACGCGGGGTACCACTGTACATGTATGTATTTTACAATGTTTTCATGTGTTTTATGATTGTTCATGGTTCAACAGTTAAGGAAGCAGTACTGTTAGGCAAAGTAAATGCTATTATTATATTTCCCTACAATATATCTGCACCAAACATTCGTGAATTTTCAACATTCATGAGGGTCTTGATCCCCTAACCCTCGCGAATGTGGAGGGCCACCTTTATATATTTGCCTTACAATATGAAGTGGTTTCTGGATTTTAAATATTACTGATGAAGTCATTTGATGGCCAAGACTCCTACTGCCTCCAAATATGGTTTTCGATTACAGTATGTTTAATCAATATTATGCAATATTAATTTTCTGAAAAATGTGTGAAAAGACATAATTATTGTTTTATTAGAAGCTCTCATTACTTTGTAAATCCCTTCTAGTGTGGATTATCCATAAACAGTAATGTAACATGTAACAAAACACATCTATAAAAGTATTATGTCACTGGAAAACATTTAATATGGGCAGCATAAAAAAAAAAATCCCTGAAATGTCAAGTCATGTAAATGATTGCTAAAGAGTGACAATTCTTCAACAAGACATGACAAGGCTGACATATGATGTATTAATACACAGTACTTATCCATTAAATTACCTCAAGACATTTTCTTGAAATTCTTTTACTTCCTTATTTTCAAAACAGAACCAAACTGAATCACATAAACCCCCAATCATTCTTTCAAAACCCATTTTTTTTATTTTTTAACAAACTGGCCATACCCCACCAAAGCAGGGTGACCCAAAAAGAAAAGCAAAACCCTAAAGTCCAGTATGACATACAAAAGGCAACAACTTCAAGCTCTCCAAGTCATAATGCACATTAGGAAATTTTTCTCCAGCAGAATAGCCATATGGTATAGTCTTCCTAAAATGCATCAAAACATTACTACAGATTTAGATTTACCTGAAAAACTAAGGAAAATGCAGCGTACCTGCACAAGTCACAAGCTTGCTGTGCCATGAGAGGCAGACTTTGTTATGCATTATTTACAATTATTTATCCCACTCTGATTTGCCATCAATGCAGGACAACTCAAAAATCACTCCATCACTATTACCCATTTTTCAGAAGTGCAGCAAAATTACTCTTACATCTTCACTCATTAAAGTGCAAGCACTGTACTGTATGAACATAATGTTAATAACCAAGATGAGATTTACTGAAGTTCACAGCTTAACAATAGTTATAGCTACTGTACCTTATTAGTCGGGGCATAGAGGCCAGAACTACAGGTGTAGGAAATGACAGTGTTAACAGCATTGGAGGTGTAGTTGCTCCTTACCATGTTGGTTCCAGCATTAGGCAGGTCTGCTGTACATGCTGGAGGTAAAGACTTTCATGAGCAACAGAGCAACAGTGAATTAATTAAGACTTGTACAGTTTACAGCAGTCTATCTTAGGTGTATAGTTTACTATGATACATTGATTTTATCAGAGTAACCATATTATAGACAGCATTAGCTTAAAGTTTTATGGGGCACTTCCAAGGTTACTGCATTGAGGATGTAGTACTAAGGGTGTGCCAAAGCATTGGTATCGGTAAGTGCTGGCTAATTTTTTAGGGTATTGGTATCGGCCTAAGGTCAAGTACTGGTATGAATGGGTATCAGCTCTTTTTGATGGTAGAGGTATCGGTGGTTATCAGGTAATTTTGATGGTATCAGTATCGACTTAAAATTGAGTATCGTTATTGGCAAATAATTTTGCTATTGTCTCATCCCTATATAGTACAGTACAATATTAGTTACCATGCTGTACTATGGACAGTATCTTATTTTTTTTTTTTTTTTTTTTTTTTTCAACAAGTCGGCCGTCTCCCACCGAGGCAGGGTGACCCAAAAAAGAAAGAAAATCCCCAAAAAGAAAATACTTTCATCATCATTCAACACTTTCACCACACTCGCACATTATCACTGTTTTTGCAGAGGTGCTCAGAATACAACAGTCTAGAAGCATAAACATATAAAGATACACAACATATCCCTCCAAACTGCCAATATCCCAAACCCCTCCTTTAAAGTGCAGGCATTGTACTTCCCATTTCCAGGACTCAAGTCCGACTATATGAAAATAACCGGTTTCCCTGAATCCCTTCACTAAATATTACCCTGCTCACACTCCAACAGATCGTCAGGTCCCAAGTACCATTCGTCTCCATTCACTCCTATCTAACACGCTCACGCACGCTTGCTGGAAGTCCAAGCCCCTTACCCACAAAACCTCCTTTACCCCCTCTCTCCAACCCTTTCGAGGACGACCCCTACCCCGCCTTCCTTCCCCTATAGATTTATATGCTTTCCATGTCATTCTACTGTGATCCATTCTCTCTAAATGACCAAACCACCTCAACAACCCCTCTTCTGCCCTCTGACTAATACTTTTATTAACTCCACACCTTCTCCTAATTTCCACACTCCGAATTTTCTGCATAATATTTACACCACACATTGCCCTTAAACAGGACATCTCCGCTGCCTCCAACCGTCTCCTCGCTGCTGCATTTACCACCCAAGCTTCACACCCATATAAGAGTGTTGGTACTACTATACTTTCATACATTCCCTTCTTTGCCTCCATAGATAACGTTTTTTGACTCCACATATACCTCAACGCACCACTCACCTTTTTTCCCTCATCAATTCTATGATTAACCTCATCCTTCATAAATCCATCCGCCGACACGTCAACTCCCAAGTATCTGAAAACATTCACTTCTTCCATACTCCTCCTCCCCAATTTGATATCCAATTTTTCTTTATCTAAATCATTTGACACCCTCATCACCTTACTCTTTTCTATGTTCACTTTCAACTTTCTACCTTTACACACATTCCCAAACTCATCCACTAACCTTTGCAATTTTTCTTTAGAATCTCCCATAAGCACAGTATCATCAGCAAAAAGTAACTGTGTCAATTCCCATTTTGAATTTGATTCCCCATAATTTAATCCCACCCCTCTCCCAAACACCCTAGCATTTACTTCCTTTACAACCCCATCTATAAATATATTAAACAACCATGGTGACATTACACATCCCTGTCTAAGACCTACTTTTACCGGGAAGTAGTCTCCCTCTCTTCTACACACCCTAACCTGAGCCTCACTATCCTCATAAAAGCTCTTTACAGCATTTAATAACTTACCACCTATTCCATATACTTGCAACATCTGCCACATTGCTCCTCTATCCACTCTATCATATGCCTTTTCTAAATCCATAAATGCAATAAAAACTTCCCTATCTTTATCTAAATACTGTTCACATATATGCTTCAATGTAAACACCTGATCTACACATCCCCTACCCACTCTAAAACCTCCTTGCTCATCCGCAATCCTACATTCTGTCTTACCTCTAATTCTTTCAATTATAACCCTACCGTACACTTTTCCTGGTATACTCAGTAAGCTTATTCCTCTATAATTTTTACAGTCTCTTTTGTCCCCTTTCCCTTTATATAAAGGGACTATACATGCTCTCTGCCAATCCCTAGGTACCTTCCCCTCTTTCATACATTTATTAAACAAAAGTACCAACCACTCCAACACTATATCCCCCCCTGCTTTTAACATTTCTGTCATGATCCCATCAGTTCCAGCTGCTTTACCCCCTTTCATTTTACGTAATGCCTCACGTACCTCCCCCACACTTACATTCTGCTCTTCTTCACTCCTAAAAGATGGTATACCTCCCTGACCAGTGCATGAAATTACTGCCTCCCTTTCTTCCTTAACATTTAAAAGTTCCTCAAAATATTCTCGCCATCTACCCAATACCTCCATCTCCCCATCTACTAACTCCCCTACTCTGTTTTTAACTGACAAATCCATATTTTCCCTAGGCTTTCTTAACTTGTTTAACTCACTCCAAAATTTTTTCTTATTTTCATTAAAATTTCTTGACAGTGCCTCTCCCACTCTATCATCTGCTCTCCTTTTGCACTCTCTCACCACTCTTTACCTTTCTTTTACTCTCCATATACTCTGCTCTTCTTATAACACTTCTGCTTTGTAAAAACCTCTCATAAGCTACCTTTTTCTCTTTTATCACACCCTTTACTTCATCATTCCACCAATCACTCCTCTTTCCTCCTGCCCCCACCCTCCTATAACCACAAACTTCTGCCCCACATTCTAATACTGCATTTTTAAAACTATTCCAACCCTCTTCAACCCCCCCACTACTCATCTTTGCACTAGCCCACCTTTCTGCCAATAGTCGCTTATATCTCACCCGAACTTCCTCCTCCCTTAGTTTATACACTTTCACTTCCCTCTTACTTGTTGTTGCCACCTTCCTCTTTTCCCATCTACCTCTTACTCTAACTGTAGCTACAACTAAATAATGATCCGATATATCAGTTGCCCCTCTATAAACATGTACATCCTGGAGCCTACCCATCAACCTTTTATCCACCAATACATAATCTAATAAACTACTTTCATTACGTGCTACATCATACCTTGTATATTTATTTATCCTCTTTTTCATAAAATATGTATTACTTATTACCAAATTTCTTTCTACACATAGCTCAATTAAAGGCTCCCCATTTACATTTACCCCTGGCACCCCAAATTTACCTACTACTCCCTCCATAACATTTTTACCCACTTTAGCATTAAAATCCCCAACCACCATTACTCTCACACTTGATTCAAAACTCCCCACGCATTCACTCAACATTTCCCAAAATCTCTCTCTCTCCTCTACACTTCTCTCTTCTCCAGGTGCATACACGCTTATTATAACCCACTTTTCACATCCAATCTTTATTTTACTCCACATAATCCTTGAATTAATACATTTATAGTCCCTCTTTTCCTGCCATAGCTTATCCTTCAACATTATTGCTACTCCTTCTTTAGCTCTAACTCTATTTGAAACCCCTGACCTAATCCCATTTATTCCTCTCCACTGAAACTCTCCCACCCCCTTCAGCTTTGTTTCACTTAAAGCCAGGACATCCAGCTTCTTCTCATTCATAACATCCACAATCATCTCTTTCTTATCATCTGCACAACATCCACGCACATTCAGACTTCCCACTTTGACAATTTTCTTCTTCTTATTCTTTTTAGTAATCTTTACAGGAAAAGGGGTTACTAGCCCATTGTTCCCGGCATTTTAGTTGACTTTTACAACACGCATGGCTTACGGAGGAAAGATTCTTATTCCACTTCCCCATGGATATAAAAGGAAAATTAATAAGACCAAGAACTATTAAGATAAAATCAAAGAAAACTCAGATGAGTGTGTATAAATAAATGTGTACATGTATGTGTAGTGTGACCTAAGTGTAAGTAGAAGTAGCAAGACATGCCTGTAATCTTGCATATTTATGAGACAGACAAAAGACATCAGCAATCCTACCATCATGTAAAACAATCACAGGCTTCGTTTTACACTCACTTGGCAGGACGGTAGTACCTCCCTGGGTGGTTGCTGTCTACCAACCTACTACTGGAAGTATCTTATTATGAACATTATATTAAGCTTACCATATTATGAACAATATTATCAAGGATGCCATACATGACTAAAGGAAACACCAGTGTAAAATTAAATGCTGAATCTAATGAAATCCTAAAAATAAAAAAAATAAATAAAACAGTCAGTTATTTCATTGAAAGAACTTGAACATCCATAAGATATAAAATATGCAAATATTAGGCCAGGAGAATACATGTATAGATAAAAAACTCAAACAACAAAAAGAAGGAAATGTACACAAAAGTACCAACAAACTAAGATATGTATGATCATATTAAACATGGGACACTCACTTTGATAATGAATACTGGCATATTCATCCTGGGATGTGTAAAAAAATGAACTTGAACTAAGAAAATGCTGTAACCATAGTTGTTAAGACTTCAATAAGAATAAAAAGTTATAGAAACTCAATCTTATTACAGTAATGTACATATTTTTTTTTTAACACACTGGCTGTCTCCCACTGAGGCAGGGTGGCCCAAAAAATAAAGACACACTTTGTCCTTGGAGGCAAAGAGGGGAATGTATGAGAGTATAGTTTTACCAACGCTCTTATATGGGTGTGAAGCATGGGTGATTAATGTTGCAGCGAGGAGAAGGCTGGAGGCAGTGGAGATGTCATGTCTGAGGGCAATGTGTGGTGTGAATATAATGCAGAGAATTCGTAGTTTGGAAGTTAGGAGGAGGTGCGGGATTACCAAAACTGTTGTCCAGAGGGCTGAGGAAGGGTTGTTGAGGTGGTTCGGACATGTAGAGAGAATGGAGCGAAACAGAGTGACTTCAAGAGTGTATCAGTCTGTAGTGGAAGGAAGGCGGGGTAGGGGTCGGCCTAGGAAAGGTTGGAGGGAGGGGGTAAAGGAGGTTTTGTGTTCGAGGGGCTTGGACTTCCAGCAGGCATGTGTGAGCGTGTTTGATAGGAGTGAATGGAGACAAATGGTTTTTAATACTTGACGTGCTGTTGGAGTGTGAGCAAAGTAACATTTATGAAGGAGTTCAGGGAAACCGGCAGGCCGGACTTGAGTCCTGGAGATGGGAAGTACAGTGCCTGCACTCTGAAGGAGGGGTGTTAATGTTGCAGTTTAAAAACTGTAGTGTAAAGCACCCTTCTGGCAAGACAGTGATGGAGTGAATGATGGTGAAAGTTTTTCTTTTTCGGGCCACCCTGCCTTGGTGGGAATTGGCCAGTGTGATAATGAAAAAAAAAAAAAATCGCCATCATTCACACGTAATCACTGTGTTTGCAGAGAAGCACAGATACAACAGTATAGATGTCACTGTAAACAGCAAATATCTCAAAACCATTCTTTAAAGTGTTGGCATTGTATTTCCCACCTTCAGGACTCAAGTCCAGGAAAATATATCCATGAAAATAAATTGAGCCAACATCTAGACCTCGGTGGGAGACGGCCAACTTGTTGAAAAAAAAAAAAAAAAAAAATAATAATGGGTAATGGAAAACTTCCAGCAAGCGTGCGTGAGCGTGTTAGATAGGAGTGAATGGAGGCGAATGGTACTTGGGACCTGACGATCTGTTGGAGTGTGAGTAGGGTAATATTTAGTGAAGGGATTCAGGGAAACCGGTTATTTTCATATAGTTGGACTTGAGTCCTGGAAATGGGAAGTACAATGCCTGCACTTTAAAGGAGGGGTTTGGGATATTGGCAGTTTGGAGGGACATGTGTATCTTTATATGTGTATGCTTCTAAACTGTTGTATTCTGAGCACCTCTGCAAAAACAGTGATAATGTGTGAGTGTGGCGAAAGTGTTGAATGATGATAAAAGTATTTTCTTTTTGGGGATTTTCTTTCTGTTTTGGGTCACCCTGCCTCGGTGGTAGACGGCCGACTTGTTGAAAAAAAAAATAAATAAAAAAAATGGAAAACTTACCCTGATAACAAGCAGGAGGCTTGTCCCAACCAGTATCAGTACAATTAACAACAATTGTGTTATTCATGAGGTTGGCCACATAATTGGCATTGCAGGTAGCTGTGACTGTCATATTGATCTTCCATACTGTACTATTGCTCCAGTTGGTTACTGCATTACCCACTGCAGGTTGTCCAAGGCAAACTGCAAAATATTGTATATTTCAGAGAAATTCAAACATGAAATGCTTACTCTAGCGTATTATATGCAATTTAGTTTCCAATACAAAGTAAAAGTGGTTTGTACTATTTTTTTCTAATGTGCTGAGCTATTTCATTTATAAACACAGTATAATTTATACACTAGCACAGTTTTTATTATATACAGTGGGACCTCAGTTGTCGAACTTAATTCATTCCAGATGTCGGTTCGACAACCAAACCAATTTTTCCCATAAAGAATAATGTAAATAGAATTAATCCATTCCAGACCAAAAGTGACAATATAATAATTTATTAATAATAATGTACTAACTACTACATAAAACAATGTATAAAATTATACAGCACATGGAAACTGTAAAAATGAATACTAAATGAAAATTTAACTGAAATACTGTATAGTAAATAAAAAATTTAACTGTCTCTGTCAGGGGAGAACTAATGGCAAAATTCTAGCGGCTTCAAATCTTGCAGGAGAAAGCTGGTAGGCCTACATGTGAGAATGGATCTGCATGGTCAGTGTGTGCAGTATAAAAAAAAAAAATCCTGCAGCATGCAGTGCATGATAAAAAAAAACTGTGATCGTGTTTTTGGTTTAAAACAGCGACGTTTCAGTGTATTCTCGTATGGCATTTATTGTTGTATTTTCGTTTTCTTGGTCTCATTTGACAGAATGAAAGATACATTACAGAAATAGAGATGATTTTCAATGGTTTAAAGACTAAAAGTTGCTTGAAATTGAGCTCAAAGTAGTGGAAATGTTCAATTTTTCCCACTTTCAAGAGTAAACAAATCATGTCACATGTCCAATACACATCATCTTGGTGGGTCTACTATGCATTCACGAATGCATAGTAGACCCAATTATGCAGTAGCTAGAATAACAGTACATCTTCTATTTTTTATGCAAATAAAAATTCAAAATGAAAAGCAAGCATAATATAAGAAGGCTTGGAGACATGACTAATGAACAGATAAAATATTATTTTTAGTGCCTGGAATGTCTGCATTGTTTATGCTGGACCCTGATTTGAAACTGACCCTTCCTGAATTTCAGATCACTTTATTGGGTAGTTGAAATGGGTAAATGGGCAGTTTCTTGTACTCAATCAATAGAAATAGCTGAGTTTGGTTAACTGGAACACTGGAATTAGCCCAAAATAGGGCTCAAGGTGGGCAAAATTGCCGTTGTGTAAATATCGCCAACTTCGCGATAGTATAATTCCGTCAGTTTTCCATCAAATTTCGTACATTTGGTTTCACATGATGCACAGCAAAAGATGTTCACAATACGCGCATTAGTTGCTATACTGACTGAGACCCATGCTGTGGACTGTCTGGTCATCACGTGATCCAAGCTTTGTTAGTCGACAACCAAGACCACATACAAAAACCAAATCAAACAAATTGGTTTTTGAACCAATTTGTTTGAAAACTAAGGCTCCACTGTATATATATACATAAAAAAGAAAATTTTCAATCATCATGTCAAGAAAAGGAAAGGTGGCACAAGTTTTAAATTTAATTTTTTAATGCTATGGCCATCTTCCACTGAGGGAATTGTCACACAACAAAGAAGAAAACACATTCACATTGAACATTTTCTTCCAAAACGGGCCTGTTTCGTTGCAATTAAACACTTGTTCAGGTTTCAATTCTTCACTGCCTATGTACTCATTGAATTCCTTCACATATTTTTCTGCCGCTTTGTGGTCCGAATTGGCAGCCTCACCATGCCTTATCACACTATGTATGCCACTATGATTCTTAAATCTCTCAGACCAACCTCTGCTGGCCTTAAATTCACTTACATCACCACTAGATGCGGGTATTTTTCTAATTAAATCGTCATGCAACTTCCTAGCCTTTTCACATATGATCGCTTGAGAGATGGTATCTCCTGCTATCTTTTTTCGTTTATCCACACCAATAACAATCTCTCAACATCTTCTATCACTTGCGATCTCTGTTTCGAAAACAAACTTGCACCTTTTGCAAGAACAGCTTCCTTGATTGCCGTTTTGTTGGCCAAGATAGTAGCGATGGTTGATTGGGGTTTGGTATACAACCTGGCCAGCTCCGAGACATGCACACCACTTTCGTACTTAGCAATTATCTCTTTTTTCATTTCCATAGTAATTTTCACCCTTTTTACCACAGGGTTGGCACTAGAGCTTTCTTGGGGCCCATGGTGACTTATTTTGCAGTTACAAGCACTAAAAACACTGTGATAATATGAAATGTACCAAATGTATGCTTAGATGCGATGGCACTGGCTGGCTTGTAAACACTAGCATCCACGGGGCAGCTGAGGCCACACGTGGGACGCGTCCTGGACGAATCACGTAAGGCGAGTTTTTTATCTTGAGGCGAGGCAAAATTTTTGCGTTCAAATGCTTCGTATGGCAGATTTAACGTAAAGCGATGCATTTGTAAGGCGGGGGTCCACTGTATATACATATAAATGATGTGTGTAAATACAATATACACACACAGTGAATAGTGAAATAAAACAGCATCACTGAAAAAAAATAATAAAGATGTAATGGCACCATTCAATTTTAAATGCATGCACTTCTTTACAGTTAGAATGGCAGACAAATAATGGTTTACCATTGCATGGATCAACAGTGCCAGGCATGAAGGAATAACTCCCATTGTTGTTGCTGCAAGTAAGTGTCTGCACTGTAACATTCTTCTCTGTAGCCATGAGAGCAGGGCAGGTGAAGTTCACAGTGCCATTCAGGAAACCCCAGTTGGATGATGTGGTGTTGGTAATGAGTGGCGAGGGTGCGATGGGCTGTTGCAGGCAAACTGAGGCAAATTATTATCCTTAATTTAATACAGTAGATCCAAATACAGAGAGGTCTATATAATTAAAACACACAAGGTATATTATTACTAAATTTAAGAGGAAGTGCTGAAAACATAAGGGTCACACAGCACCTAGGGGATGGAAGGTAATGATTATAATTTATACTACAATTATCATAATTATAGTATTATCACTATTTTTTTTTTTAACATGCAAGCCATTTCCCACAGAGGCAGGGTGACCCAAAAAAGAGAAACACTTTCACCATCATTCACACAATCACTGCCTTTGCAGAGGCACCCCAGATATGACAGTTTTAGATGTCACTCCAAACAGCCAATATCCCAAACCCTTCCTTTAAAGTGCAGGCATTGTACTTCCCATCTCCAGGACTCAAGTCCAGCCAACCAGTTTCCCTGAATCCCTTCATGAAACATTACCCTGCTCACACTCCAACAGCTCGTCAGGTCCCAAAAAATTTGTCTCCGTTCACTCCTATCTAACATGCTCACACATGCCTTCTGTACGTCCAAGCCCTTTGCACACAAAACCTCTTTTACCCCTTACCTTACTCTCAGCTATGTTCACTTTCAACTTTCTTCCTTTACACACCCTCCCAAACTCATCACTAGCCTTTGCAACTTCTTTCTAGAATCTCCCAAAAGCAGTGTCATCAGCAAAAATTGACTGTGTCAACTCCCATTTTGTATTTGATTCCCCATAATTTAATCCCACCCCTCTCCCCAACACCCTAGCATTTACTCCTTTTACAATGCCATCTATAAATATGTTAAACAACCATGGTGACATTACACATCCTTTCTAAGGCCTACTTTTACTGGGAAGTATCTCCCTCTCTTCTACACACATCACTAATTTTATTATTTTTCTTTCTTCTTCTTCTTTCAATGCACCGGCTGTATCCCACTAAAGCTGGGTAGCCCAAAAAGAAAAACTAAAGTTTTTTATAAATATAGTATGTATACAGAAGGGGTTACTAGCCCCTTGCTCCCGGCATTTTAGCTGCCTCTTATGACAAGCATGGCTTATGAGGAAGAATTCTGTTCCACTTCCTCATGGAGATTAATTATTTTTACCCTTACTACATTTTATCCTTACTATAATTATTTGTTGTGTATCTTTATATGTGTATGCTTCTAAAGTGTTGTATTCTGAGCACCTCTGCAAAAACAGTGATAATGTGTGAGTGTGGTGAAAGTGTTGAATGATGATGAAAGTATTTTCTTTTTGGGGATTTTCTTTCTTTTTTGGGTCACCCTGCCTCGGTGGGAGACGGCCGACTTGTTGAAAAAAAAAAAATAATTATTTGTACTTTTATCCTCACTATTATTATTTAGATTATCCTTAGGTTAACTATACTACTAAGGATCCATGTAATATGCAGTTATACTGTATAATATAATACAATTTTATTACTTTATGTGGCACAAATAATGTAGTTTACATGTACAGGTCGGCCATCACTAATCCGGCAATCAGTTATCCTGTTCCATCAGTAATCCGGCACTAATTTCGGCTAGCATAATTTCAAATTTCATCATTATACTAAATCCAAAATTGTTAAGATGGTTGTAAATCCACAGCAGCAAGCCACTGGAGGAGAAAGCAGATGAAAATGAGGAAGATGTAGCAAAGAGTCTCTGTTGAGAGGTTAATTAAGTGTATTCTAACCTAACCACTCTGTAAACTAGCAAACTCACTAATCCGGCACACTACAGGTCCCAATGATGCCGGACTAGTGATGGCTGACCTGTAATAAAACATTGGAAGGAACAAAAAGCCACTAGTATGCACTGCATGCTTGTGGCTTTCTTTTGTGCCTAACAATAATTTATTACATTTACACTACATTACACAAATAACCCGCACATAAAAGAGAGAAGCTTACGACGACGTTTCGGTCCGACTTGGACCATTGAGAAAGTCACACTAACCAGAAGTGGAGCAGGACGGCTATATATAGGCAGGAAGAGGTGGTGGTAGTAGTAGTAGTAGCAGTAGTACAAGAATGGTATATAATACCGACAAGATGAAATTAAGACACATGCGCAACACCCGGGCATCCCTATCGTAGATGTTTCGCCATCCAGCCAGCCACTGGATGGCGAATCGTCCACAACAAAGACAACCAGACGCCGCACATGTGTCTTAATTTCATCAGTGGTTGTAGTAGTAGTAGTAGTAGAAGAGGTAGTAGTAGTGGTAGTGGTAGAAGTGGGAAATAAGGAGGACGAGCCAGTCAAATACAAAGGAAGGGGAGCACTGCAAGAGAGCTAGGTGCCCACTGAGGGAGAGCAAGTGCACAGAGGTGCGTGAAAGGGGAAGTGGTGAAATAAATGAAGAAGGAACAGAAACACCAGACAGAGGAGAGAAAGACAACCCAGAGGAGAAAAGGAAAGAGGAAAGGGGAAGAGGGAGAAGAAGAAAAAGAAAAAGAAAAAATGAGGAGTCAGGTTAAGTCACAGGTGTTCTGAAGTTTGGAACATTTTACAATGTAGTGGGAGAGGAAGGCATCTACAGAGACAAAACCAGGGCTAAGGTTCATACAAGGAAAGTTGTGTATTAGAGAGGATTCAACTAGACGGCGGCTGTTCGAGTTGGAAGTAGGGAAGACAGTTTTAGCAGAAGACCAGTCAATAGGATGGCTATGATCTCTGACGTGACAGAAAAGAGTATTGTTAGTGTCGGCAAGCCTAACACTATTTTTGTGCTCCCTAAGTCTGTCAGAAAGAGATCGACCAGTTTCTCCGAAGTATTGAAGAGGACAGGAGGAGCAAGAAATGGAGTAGACACCAGGAACATCTGTAGAGGTATGAACGAGATTAGTGCAAAGAGTGTTAGTCTGGCGGAAGGTAAGCTTGATGTCTAAGAGACGGAGAGAATTGTTGAGATTAGAAAGACTGGAAATGTAGGGAAGGCAGAGGATAGAAGAGTTCCCAGGAGTAGAGAGTTTGGGAGAGAAGAAATTGCGTTTAGCAATTAAGGACTCTCTCCGACCTCTGTCCTCCTGACTTTGACCTTGTTCAATGGTTTCGTGTCATCTGTCCCTCTCTTCCCCATTTCTATGGCCTTCCCAAAACTCATAAACCTGATATTCCTCTTCGCCCTATCATATCCTCTAGAGGTTCTGTCTCTTATTCTCTTGCTTCTTGGCTGGTCAAAACCCTCACTCCCTTTCTTGGTACTTTTTCTCCTGCCCACCTCTGTCACTCTCAAGACTTCATTGAATGGGTTCGCTCTCTCCCAACCTGTAAGATGTTTAGTCTTGACGTTGAGTCCCTCTTCACCAATGTCCCTCTTGATGATGTCCTTGATTTCCTTAGAGAGAAGGCCCATGAAGGGTTTCTTCATCTCCCTATACCTACTGATGTCTTTCTTGATCTTATCCGCCTCTGTGTAGACTAACTCCTTTTCCTTCCAAGGGAAATATTATTCTCAAACCTTCGGTGTCGCTATGGGCTCTCCTCTCTCTCCTGTCCTTGCTAATCTTTACATGGAATACTTCGAGACTGTTCTTCTTCCTTCCCTCGATGTGCAACCTTCACTCTGGCTCCACTATGTGGATGATATCTTTGCTCTGTGGTCTCATGACTCCAGTCTCTTCCAACCTTTTCTTGAAGCTCTTAATAATCTTGCCCCTTCCATTAAGTTTAAAGCTGAATGGGAATCTAATTCCTTGCTTCCTTTCCTTGATGTCCATGTCCACCGCTCAGATACAGGTTTTTCCTTTTCCGTTTACCGAAAACCTATGCACAGTGGCATGTACATTCACTACTTTTCCTATCATGCTTCCCCTGTCAAGAAAAGTGTTCTTATCTCCCTCTTTCTCCGTGCCCTCCGCATCTGTGATCCTCAGTTCCTTCCAGCAGAAATTTCCACTCTTCATAATTCGTTTTCCCATCTTGGCTACCCTTCCCATTTCATAGACTCTGCCCTCTCACGTGCTAAATGCAATTTCTTCTCTCCCAAACTCTCTACTCCTGGGAACTCTTCTATCCTCTGCCTTCCCTACATTTCCGGTTTACCTGGAGTTTACCTGGAGAGAGTTCCGGGGGTCAACGCCCCTGCGGCCCGGTCTGTGACCAGGCCTCCGGTCTTTCTAATCTCAACAATTCTCTCCGTCCCTTAGACATCAAGCTTACCTTCCGCCAGACTAACACTCTTCGCACTAATCTCGTTCATACCTCTACAGATGTTCCTGGTGTCTACTCCATTTCTTGCTCCTCCTGTCCTCTTCAATACTTTGGAGAAACTGGTCGATCTCTTTCTGACAGACTTAGGGAGCACAAAAATAGTGTTAGGCTTGCCGACACTAACAATGCTCTTTTCTGTCACGTCAGAGATCATAGCCATCCTATTGACTGGTCTTCTGCTAAAACTGTCTTCCCTACTTCCAATTCGAACAGTCGCAGTCTAGTTGAATCCTCTCTAATACACAACTTTCCTTGTATGAACCTTAGCCCTGGTTTCGTCTCTGTAGATGCCTTCCTCTCCCACTACATTGTAAAATGTTCCAAACTTCAGAACACCCGTGACTTAACCTGACTCCTCATTTTTTCTTTTTCTTTTTCTTCTTCTCCCTCTTCCCCTTTCCTCTTTCCTTTTCTCCTCTGGGTTGTCTTTATTTCCTCTGTCTCGTGTTTCTGTTCCTTCTTCATTTATTTCACCACTTCCCCTTTCACGCACCTCTGTGCGCTTGCTCTCCCTCAGTGGGCACCTAGCTCTCTTGCAGTGCTCCCCTTCCTTTGTATTTGACTGGCTCGTCCTCCTTATTTCCCACTTCTACCACTACTACTACCTCTTCTACTACTACTACTACTACAACCACTGATGAAATTTAGACACACATGCGGCGTCTGGTTGTCTTTGTTGTGGACGTTTCGCCATCCAGCCAGCCACTGGATGGCGAAACATCTACGATAGGGATGCCCGGGTGTTGCGCATGTGTCTTAATTTCATCTTGTCAGTATTATATACCATTCTTGTACTACTACTACTACCACCACCTCTTCCTGCCTATATATAGCCGTCCTGCTCCACTTCTGGTTAGTGTGACTTTGTCAATGGTCCAAGTCGGACTGAAACGTTGTCGTAAGCTTCTCTCTTTTATGTGCGGGTTATTTGTGTATCGTTCCAGTCACGGTATTGTGCCTTTTTTTTGTTACACTACATTACCTGTACACTGCAGAAAAGAAATAAATTATTTGTAATTGTAATTACAGTTGTCTCAAGAAAGGTGTCTTAATGACAGCAAGGGACTCCTGAACTACAGAATTGGATCTAACCTTCCCTTCTGTAGATCATGCCTGACTGCCTCCCATTCCTCAGGGAGTTTGTGACCCTTATGGGCCTAGCACTTACCATTATTATCACATTAACAGAGTGCTCAAATTATGTTACATATAAATATGTGACAAGTATACCTGGAGAGGATTTTGGAGGTCAACACTCCCATGGCCCAGTCTGTGACCAAGCCTCATGGTAGATCAGTGGCTTATCAACCAAGCTGTTACTGCTGGCTGCACATAGACTGATGTACAAACCATAGTTTGGCTGGTCAGGTACTGACTGTAGGTGCCTGTCCAGTGCCTTCTTGATGACAGCCAGGGGTCTATTGGTAATTCCCCTTATGTATACTGAGAGGCAGTTTCAAGAGTTTTTCTACCGTTGTAGCCTGGCCTGAGACCTGGTTTCCTTGTTGACTGCTTGGTCAACCAGGTTGTTGTTGCTAGTGGCCCACTGGCCCATATAGCCATCACAGCCCACCAGGCATTTAAAATTAAACCATATTTTCAGGAACTACTACTGCTACACACACACACAAAAAAAAAATTAATATTCAATCATATACTGGTTGGGTAAATGACTCTTTATTCAAAGCATACTAATTTTAAAATGTTCACTAAAAGTCCGTGAATTTTGCAAACATTTACAGATTTAGATTTTGCCACCGAAGTGGCTAGTTTGCTGTGCACCCCATATCCATCCTGTAAATGATGAATTAATCTGCATGAAAATTATTTGTATACTGTAAACTCCAAGTTTTTTTTTTTAAAAAGTCGGCCATCTCCCACTGTTCGTCTGCCTTCAAGCATACATAAGGGGGATTACTAACAGACCCCAGGCTGTCTTCAAGTTGCTGGGCAGATACCTAAAGTCAGAACCTGATCAGCTGAGCTTTGGTTCTTATGTCAGTTTAAGTGTGGCCAGCAGTGACAGCCTGGTTGATCAGACCCTGATCCACCACAAAGCCTGATCTCAGATCGGGCCATGAGGGAACTGACCCCCAAAAACCTCTCCAGGTATACTCCAAGAAATGAGAATGTAACTCAGCTGGCGAATGCTGAAAAAAAGCTGAGATATGATTGGACTAGGATCAAACAATGATTAGAGGCATGAGGATTGAACAGTCACCACTCCTTGCTCTGAATAGTGCCCATAGGTTTAACATTTTGAAAAATACAATACAATACACATCTCAAAGTAGATACAGTAGTTATACGTTCAGTTTACATACCCTTTCATGATAACGATTATTATTACCTAATCCAAGGTGTAACTCTCAACTGCAACCATCTCAAACATCATATTTGCTTGTATAACATTACATTTGAATCATCACTGATTCATTCCTGACTTTATTTTTTCTTAACTCCTATAGAACTCATTGATAAGTCAACCCTGACAGGTCATTAATCTCAAAGTGACTGATACAAGGTAACCCTGCCTGCCTGTTGTCCCGAACATCTAAGTGTCCAGGGACCGAGCACAAAATGGTGTGCGTGTTCACTAGCAATGCTGCATAACTAAAGCTGCATACAAAGAATGATGGGACAAGGATAATCAAATTTATGGATAGCCTAAAATGCACTCATAAATCAAAAACTATTCTTGGTTACACCTGCTTGACTTACCTTCTACAGCAGAGCAGGCACTGAGGGTTTTGGGGTACCACCCACCTAACTGTCCCAGACACCCCACAGTTAGTGTGGACTGGGTAATATTGCCTCCAATAAAGTAGCCAGGGTAACACCTGTTTGGAAGACAACAGACTAAATTAAGGGGAACACCTGTGCAAAAGATGACCAACTGAGCTGAGGGGATAACACTTGCATAGAAGACAACCCCTGAGCATTATCTAATTAACCTACTGCTTCTACATCTACACTACATTTACTTTACTTTAACCACTGATACCATTATTATAATTACTTCCATAATTGCATTACTATCAAGTTTAATGCTAACAAACCAAAACAAAATTATTTCAATAAAGTGAGGTACTGTACAATATACAATTAGGGTAACTGACATGTATAAACTACTCTAATGAAAGCCCCTTGTTATGGAAGACATTTCAGGCAGCCTTAGAACTAAATGATAGTTGTAATAATAATAATAATAATAATAATAATAATAATAATAATAATAATAATAATAATAATAATAATAATAATAATAGTTTATTAAGACATGATACATAGTTGTACAAGGAATTATAGTGGTTGGGTGTACATGCCAAAAGCCCCTTGTATGCAGAACATTATGAGCAGGCTTAAAATTAACTTAAGATTAACTAAGCTATAATAGATAATGTGACAGTACACAAGTAATTCAATAAAAAACTAATTGAAGATACATTATCTATTACATGGCTATTTGCATTACTAATACAGTACCACAATCATTACTACTGCTTTATTCTGTGAACCAAGAATGAAAGCCAATTAGGGACAACTCCAGAAGGTGAGAACTCACGTGTAGGTGACAGATGTGTTGAGTGCAGTCATGGTCCAGTTCCATGAGGAACGGGTCATATTACCTGCTGGATCGAGAGGTAAATCCCAGCATCCTAGAGGAGATATTTCACTCAAAACAAACATTTTGAGGGACTTATTTAAGTGCTAACAGCACTTGCCAACAATGGTTTCAGTTCATGTTTAAAAAAAATTTGTTTAACTAATTTTGGGATGCTGAATTCAAATCTGAACTTCGTTTTGCTGTGACATATACAGTTTCTGTGAAATAGAACCCCATGGTGAATAATTTCACCAAGACATGGCCATCATGGAAAAGCGATCAGGAAAACCTAACAGCCAGTTTGCTGGACACTGGTGCTTGAAATCTATACAGAAAATATTGGTCTAGGGTCAAACTGATATCAAAAGGATATGTACCCTCTTGGTTCTACAGTTGTTCTCTGGTAATTACCTGCATGTATCTTTGCATTAACCTTGGAGACATTAGTACATTTATAGTGCCTTTCCGTGCTGGGTCTGACATTGGTTGGGGGATGGAGAAATCATGCAACATCTAGGTCATCTAGAGAAGTGAGTAGGTTGCAGTGCATGAATGCTGACTGAAGACAATTTTTTAGTGCATAGCACATAGTTTCAGACAATAGAACAAATACTTTTCTCCAGGCTGAGGGACTGACCACCTCAAAACTATATCTTCAAGGGTGATGGACTAATTACATTGTCTTCACATCTCTTCTGCTTCTACCAACTTTTCTGTACTCAACTGAAGAAGCCTACTGTGTAGGCGAAATGTTTCGAAATAAAGATAACTAACTGTTCTATATGTGTCTTACCTAACAACATAATGTACGATGTTCATTGGACAACAAGAACCGGATGTATAGTACTAATTACCACAATGCATTTAACAAAAGCTTGGTACATAGTTACATGTCAATATATATACAGGCACCACTGCATACAGAAAATCAACATAGTATAGTGTATATAGTATATCAACATGTTAATATACAAAAGTATTCAATTCAAGAAATGAATAACAGCTCAATACCTGAAATTTATATTCGTGTACCCAATGCTCCACCTACCTATGGGACCTAGAAATTGGCATATGGCAATTTTGGCACCATTACCACTGAGCTGTGCCACCTTGAAGCTTGCATTCCCAGGTGCCGCTGGCACTGTCATCAGTCTCCAGCCAGGTGATTTGGACGGATTTTCTGCCGCAGTCACCAAGTCAGAACTTACGTTGTACATAGATGATGTCCAATTTCCCCATCTGTAGAATTCAACCTCATTACTAAATACTGCATATACATAAACATTCATTTGAGTCCATTAATTGGTACAAAGAAACACTAAATGGTGTGTTTTTGCATCTGGGTATGTTTCCATCAAAAGTTTCCATAATTATATAAATTTAAAGCATATAATTTACAAATACAGTGATCCCTCAATAATCGTCCATAATCCGTTCCTGGAAGTGGGACTTTTATCGAAATAGACGATTTTCGAATCAATTTTCCCTATAAGAAATAATGTAAATGCAATTAATCCGTTCCTGACACCCAGAAGTATTAAAACAAAACATTTTTTTACATGAAATATAGATGTAGTACATAAACAATACAATGGCACATGATGAAAGAAACATTAACAGAATAACACTTACCTTTACTGGCGATTCTTCTTAGTGTATGGAAAACTGGAGAAGGAGACAGATTGGATTATTTACTGTTTGGAAGGGAAATCCCCTTCCATTAACACCTTAGGTACCAAGTCCTTTTCTGGGGTTACTTCTCTTCTCTGTTTCTTAATGCCACTAGGACCAGCTTGAGAGTCACTGGAGTCCTGTCTCGCAAAAAAACTGTCCAGAGAGATCTGTTTCTGGAGTCTCTTTAAAACTTCCCTACAAAAGACTCTGTCACTGTACAAGTTGCCGATATGGCTTGCAACATCCTTCTTAGGGTGACTGGCCGAGCAGGGTGGCCCGAAAAAGAAAAACTTTCACCATCATTCACTCCATCACTGTCTTGCCAGAAGGGTGCTTTACACTACAGTTTTTAAACTGCAACATTAACACCCCTCCTTCAGAGTGCAGGCACTGTACTTCCCATCTCCAGGACTCAAGTCCGGCCTGCCGGTTTCCCTGAATCCCTTCATAAATGTTACTTTGCTCACACTCCAACAGCACGTCAAGTATTAAAAACCATTTGTCTCCATTCACTCCTATCAAACACGCTCAAGCATGGCTGGAAGTCCAAGCCCCTCGCACACAAAACCTCCTTTACCCCCTCCCTCCAACCCTTCCTAGGCCGACCCCTACCCCGCCTTCCTTCCACTACAGACTGATACACTCTTGAAGTCATTCTGTTTCGCTCCATTCTCTCTCATGTCCGAACCACCTCAACAACCCTTCCTCAGCCCTCTCAATAGTTTTGGTAATCCCGCACCTCCTCCTAACTTCCAAACTACGAATTCTCTGCATTATATTCACACCACACATTGCCCTCAGACATGACATCTCCACTGCCTCCAACGCTTCACACCCATATAAGACTGGTAAAACTATACTCTCATACATTCCCCTCTTTGCCTCCTTTGTCTCCACAGACTCCTAAGTGCACCACTCACTCTTTTTCCCTCATCAACATAGACCCATCCGCTGACACGTCCACTCCCAAATATCTGAATACGTTCACCTCCTCCATACTCTCTCCCTCCAATCTGATATTCAATCTTTCATCACCTAATCTTTTTGTTATCCTCATAACCTTACTCTTTCCTGTATTCACCTTTAATTTTCTTCTTTTGCACACCCTACCAAATTCATCCACCAATCTCTGCAACTTCTCTTCAGAATCTCCCAAGAGCACAGTGTCATCAGCAAAGAGGCCAAGACTCTGTCACTGTACAAGTTGCCGATATGGCTTGCAACATCCTTCTTAGGAGACAGATTGGATTATTTACTGTTTGGAAGGGAAATCCCCTTCCATTAACACCTTAGGTACCAAGTCCTTTTCTGGGGTTACTTCTCTTCTCTGTTTCTTAATGCCACTAGGACCAGCTTGAGAGTCACTGGAGTCCTGTCTCGCAAAAAAACTGTCCAGAGAGCTCTGTTTCTGGAGTCTCTTTAAAACTTCCCTACAATGGGCCAAGACTCTGTCACTGTACAAGTTGCCGATATGGCTTGCAACATCCTTCTTAGGGTGATGTTTCTCCATAAATCTTTCCATCCTACCCCACATTTCAAAAATTTCCTTAATTTCTGAAGAAGGCACCTTCTTCCATCTCTCTTCCTCCTCTGCAGCAAGATTCTGAGCTGCGATCTGTTGCTCTTCCTGATGAAGCTCTTGCAGCTCCTCAGTGGTTAGCTCTTTGTTGTGGTCCTCCACCAACTCTTCCACATCCTCCGAACTCACATCCAACCTCATGGAACTCCCCAGTGCGACAATAGAGTTCACAACTGATATAGGCTCATCAGGGGCTGCCTCAAACTCTTCAAAATCCCTCTTGTGGACACAATCTGGCCACAATTTTCTCCAAGCAGAGTTCAAAGCCCTGGCAATGGAGAATACTGAAGTGTTCTTTCCAAAAGTCTCTTAGGGTCAAGCGAGTGTCTGAGGTCACATTAAAGCACCTTTCAAACATTGCTTTGGTGTAAACCATACCCCCGGCCGGGATTGAACCCGCGGTCATAGAGTCTCAAACCGGGGGTATGGTTTATTTGCAATCGTGTCATTACGATTTCTTAAGTCATTGCTTTGGTGTAGTTTTTTTAAAGTTTGAAATGACTTGCTGGTCCATGGGCTGGAGGAGAGGAGTGGTATTCGGGGGCAAGAACTTTACTGTGATTAACCCAAACTCCTTCAGAATTAGGTCATCCAAGTTTGGAGGATGAGCAGGTGCATTGTCCATTACTAGGAGGCACTCGAGATCCAATTTCTTTTCCAGGAGGTAATTCTTTACACTAGGGCCAAACACTTCATTGAACCACTCGACAAAAATGTCCCTTGTGACCCATGCCTTATTATTAGATCTCCAAACACACACAATTTACTCTACATAACATTGTTTTTCTTGAACACTCTGGGATTTTCAGAATGGTACACTAGTAACGGCTTCACTTTGAAATCCCCACCAGCATTAGCACAGAACATGAGTGTCAACCTGTCTTTCATAGGCTTGTGTCCTGGCAGTGCCTTTTCTTCCTGAGTAATGTAGGTCCTCTTTGGCATTTTCTTCCAAAAGAGGCCTGTTTCGTCACAATTGAACACTTGTTCAGGTTTCAGTCCTTCAGCCTCTATGTACTCCCTGAATTCCTGCACATATTTTTCAGCTGCTTTGTTGTCAGAACTGGCAGCCTCACCATGCCTTACCACACTGTGTATGCCAGTACGCTTCTTAAATCTCTCAAACCAGCCTTTGCTGGCCTTAAATTCACTCACATCACCACTAGTTGCAGGCAATTTCTTTACCAAATCATCATGCAACTGCCTAGCCTTTTCACAAATAAGCGACGTCATAAGACTATTTCCTGCTAGTTGCTTCTCGTTTATCCACACCAATAATAACTTCTCAACATCTTCGAGTACTGGTGATCTCATTTTTGTCAGCATATTTACCCCCCTTTGCAACAACAGCGTCCTTGATTTCCTTTTTCTTGGCTATGATGGAAGATATGGTTGTACAGGATTTGTTATACATCCTGGCCAGTTTGCCCACACGTACGCCACTTTCATATTGTTCAATGATGTTTTCCTTAAATTCAATCATATTTCTCACCTTCTTTACCAAAGGCTTGGCACTAGGAGCTTTCTTTGGAGCCATGGTAGCTTATTTAGCATTTGCAAGCACTAAAATCAATGGAATACAGTGGACCCCCGCATAACGATGGCATCACATAGCGATTTTTCCGCATACCGCTTACTTTTATCGCAAAATTTTTGCCGCGCATACCGATTAAAAACCCGCTCACCGATTTTCGTCCGAGACGCGTCCAATGTGCCCTCACATGTGCCGCCCGTCCCATTGTTTACCAGCCAGCCTCCGCGGTAATATCCAAGCATACACTCGGAATATTTCGTATTATTACAGTGTTTTCGGTGCTGTTTCTGGAAAATAAGTGACCATGGGCCCCAAGAAAGCTTCTAGTGCCAACCCTGTGGTAAAAAGGGTGAGAATTAGTATGGAAATTAAGAAAGATTTTGAAGGGTTTGGGGCTAACCCTGAGAAGCCTATGCCAGTTGTGGAATCCATTGTGCCTACTTCAAAGATTAAGGAAATGTGTGCACAGTGGGTTGAACTGCAAACCTTTATAGATGAAAATCACCCTGACACAGCTGTTGCAAGCCGTGCTGGTGACTATTTCAATGACAATGTTGTGGCCCATTTTAGACAAATCGTAAAGGAACGGGAGGTACAGAGCTCTATGGACAGATTTGTTGTGCGACAGAGGTCCAGTGACTCTCAAGCTGGTCCTAGTGGCATTAAAAGAAGAAGGGAAGTAACCCCGGAAAAGGACTTGCTACCTCAAGTCGTAATGGAAGGGGATTCCCCTTCCAAACAGTAAGAAGATAATGCTCTCCCCTCCTCCCATCCCATCAATCATCACCAGATCTTCAATAAAAGTAAGTGTCACGTAATTGTGCATGCCTTTTTCAGTTTGTGTGTATTAAAATTAACATTTCATGTGGTAAAAAAAAAATTTTTTCATACTTTTGGGCGTCTTGCACGGATTAATTTTATTTCCATTATTTCTTATGGGGAAAATTCATTCGCATAACGATTATTTCGCATAACAATTATCCCTCTTGCACGGATTAAAATCGTTAACCGGGGGTCCACTGTATTATGAAATATTTTGTAGGAGCAAGTGAGGGGACCGTTGCTCACTGGTAAACAATGGCACACTGGCTGGGAAGGCAGGCCGAGGCGGCTCAGAGCGTGAGTACGCGTCCCGGATGAAGGACGATTAGCGAGTTACTGGACCATTTGTGAGCTAATGTTTAGACGAAATAACGGGACTATTTCCGAAATGGACGACTTTCAGGCCGGACGATTATTGAGGGACCACTGTACATTATACCTGTAGGGTGCTTCAGGAGTCAACATCCCTGCAGACCGGTCCATGACCAGCATAATTTTAATCTATTTAATAAACTGTGCTAAACATTTCCTCTTTCTGCAGGCATGTTATCACATAGTTGTGGCCTGTTTGTAATTTTATTATTTATTAACACACTGGCCGATTCCCACCAAGGCAGGGTGGCCCGAAAAAGAAAAACTTTCACCATCATTCACTCCATCACTGTCTTGCCAGAATGGTGCTTTGCACTACAGTTTTTAAACTGCAACATTAACACCCCTCCTTCAGAGTGCAGGCACTGTACTTCCCATCTCCAGGACTCAAGTCCAGCCTGCCGGTTTCCCTGAATCCCTTCATAAATGTTACTTTGCTCACACTCCAACAGCACGTCAAGTATTAAAAACCATTTGTCTCCATTCACTCCTATCTAACACGCTCACGCATGCCCGCTGGAAGTCCAAGCCCCTAGCACACAAAACCTCTTGTTTGTAAATACATACAAAAGAAGAGCTATGCTAGAGGTGTTCAATCTTCATTACTGTTCTCTTGGCCCCTCAAGGAAGATAAAATTTTCTTAGGATTTTTAACCTGGAAGGTTAGCCACCTAGAATAACCCAATAAAGTCAGCAAGTCATCAGGGACTGTCTTATTTCCACTGGGGTCCTTTAATCTTAGCTCCCCAGGATGCGACCCACATCAATCGACTAACAGCCAGGTACCTACTCACTGCTACGTGAACAGGGACAGCAGGTGTAAGGAAACATCCCAAATGTTTCCACCCATGCCAGGATCAAACCATGGACACTCAGTGTGTGAGCTGAGTTTCCTATCAGGTGAGCCACAGGAAGGTTCCCTGATGCTGGCGAGGGGCTGCTAATGCAAAGTATTGGACCTATCCTCCCCTTTCTTGGAATAAATCTTATTATGTCCCATTCCCCCAGGAAAAATAAAAAGCCACAACACTGTGGCACTGCACAAATCCTACAGATTTAGTGCTTTTCCCTAGATACAATATAATGCCATCCTTTTTATATTTACTTTTTTAAACTATTTAAAGTGTCACTACTACTTTTTTATTTCCTAACATTCCTATGGATTATCTGTCTTCTGCTTCCTTCCATTTTTTGTCCCCTTGTCTTCATAATTCAAATAATCTATCCCTATCTGCCCTACCAATTTCCCTTGCTGTATATATTTGTATCTGTTATTCCAGATTTATATTCTGATTAATATTAGGGTAAGATATAAACAGCTATTGGAGGATAGATGGGCTAATGAGAGCATAGGCAATGGGGTCGAAGAGGTATGGGGTAGGTTTAAAAATGTAGTGTTAGAGTGTTCAGCAGAAGTTTGTGGTTACAGGAAAGTGGGTGCAGGAGGGAAGAGGAGCGATTGGTGGAATGATGATGTAGAGAGAGTAGTAAGGGAGAAAAAGTTAGCGTATGAGAAGTTTTTACAAAGTAGAAGTGATGCAAGGAGGGAAGAGTATATGGAGAAAAAGAGAGAGGTTAAGAGAGTGGTGAAGCAATGTAAAAAGAGAGCAAATGAGAGAGTGGGTGAGATGTTATCAACAAATTTTGTTGAAAATAAGAAAAAGTTTTGGAGTGAGATTAACAAGTTAAGGAAGCCTAGAGAACAAATGGATTTATCAGTTAAAAATAGGAGAAGAGAGTTATTAAATGGAGAGTTAGAGGTATTGGGAAGATGGAAGGAATATTTTGAGGAATTGTTAAATGTTGATGAAGATAGGGAAGCTGTGATTTCGTGTATAGGGCAAGGAGGAATAACATCTTGTAGGAGTGAGGAAGAGCCAGTTGTGAGTGTGAGGGAAGTTCGTGAGGCAGTAGGTAAAATGAAAGGGGGGTAAGGCAGCTGGGATTGATGGGATAAAGATAGAAATGTTAAAAGCAGGTGGGGATAGTTTTGGAGTGGTTGGTGCTATTATTTAATAAATGTATGGAAGAAGGTAAGGTACCTAGGGATTGGCAGAGAGCATGCATAGTGCCTGTGTATAAAGACAAAGGGGACAAAAGAGAGTGCAAAAATTATAGGGGTATAAGTCTGTTGAGTGATAGTGAGGCTCAAGTTAGGGTGTGTAGAAGAGAGGGAGAATACTTCCCGGTAAAAGTAGGTCTTAGACAGGGATGTGTAATGTCACCATGGTTGTTTAATATATTTATAGATGGGGTTGTAAAAGAAGTAAATGCTAGGGTGTTCGGGAGAGGGGTGGGATTAAATTATGGGGAATCAAATTCAAAATGGGAATTGACACAGTTACTTTTTGCTGATGATACTGTGCTTATGGGAGATTCTAAAGAAAAATTGCAAAGGTTAGTGGATGAGTTTGAGAATGTGTGTAAAGGTAGAAAGTTGAAAGTGACCATAGAAAAGAGTAAGGTGATGAGAGTATCAAATGATTTAGATAAAGAAAAATTGGATATCAAATTGGGGAGGAGGAGTATGGAAGAAGTGAATGTTTTCAGATACTTGGGAGTTGACGTGTCGGCGGATGGATTTATGAAGGATGAGGTTAATCATAGAATTGATGAGGGAAAAAAGGTGAGTGGTGCGTTGAGGTATATATGGAGTCAAAAAACGTTATCTATGGAGGCAAAGAAGGGAATGTATGAAAGTATAGTAGTACCAACACTCTTATATGGATGTGAAGCTTGGGTGGTAAATGCAGCAGCAAGGAGACGGTTGGAGGCAGTGGAGATGTCCTGTCTAAGGGCAATGTGTGGTGTAAATATTATGCAGAAAATTCGGAGTGTGGAAATTAGGAGGTGTGGAGTTAATAAAAGCATTAGTCAGAGGGCAGAAGAGGGGTTGTTGAGGTGGTTTGGTCATTTAGAGAGAATGGATCAAAGTAGAATGACATGGAAAGCATATAAATCTATAGGGGAAGGAAGGAGGGGTAGGGGTCGTCCTCGAAAGGGTTGGAAAGAGGGGGTAAAGGAGGTTTTGTGGGCGAGGGGCTTGGACTTCCAGCAAGCGTGCATGAGCGTGTTAGACAGGTGTGAATGGAGACGAATGATACTTAGGACCTGACGATCTGTTGGAGTGTGAGCAGGGTAATATTTAGTGAAGAGATTCAAGGAAACCGGTTATTTTCATATAGTCGGACTTGAGTCCTGGAAATGGGAAGTACAATGCCTGCACTTTAAAGGAGGGGTTTGGGATATTGGCAGTTTGGAGGGATATGTTGTGTATCTTTATACGTATATGCTTCTAAACTGTTGTATTCTGAGCACCTCTGCAAAAGCAGTGATAATGTGTGAGTGTGGTGAAAGTGTTGAATGATGATGAAAGTATTTTCTTTTTGGGGATTTTCTTTCTTTTTTGGGTCACCCTGCCTCGGTGGGAGACGGCCGACTTGTTGAAAAAAAAAAAAAAAAGTCTGTTGAGTATACCTGGTAAAGTGTATGGTAGAGTTATTATTGAAAGAATTAAGAGTAAGACGGAGAACAGGATAACAGATGAACAAGGGTGTTTACAGTGAAACATATAAGTGAACAGTATTTAGATAAGGTTAAAAAGGTTTTTGTGGCATTTATGGATTTGGAAAAGGCGTATGACAGGGTGGATAGGGCGGCAATGTGGCAGATGTTGCAGGTGTATGGTGTAGGAGGTAGGTTACTGAAAGCAGTGAAGAGTTTTTACGAGGATAGTGAGGCTCAAGTTAGAATATGTAGGAAAGAGGGAGATTATTTCCCAGTAAAAGTAGGCCTTAGACAAGGATGTGTGATGTCACCGTGGTTGTTTAATATATTTATAGATGGGGTTGTAAGAGAAGTAAATGCGAGGGTCTTGGCAAGAAGCGTGGAGTTAAAAGATAAAGAATCACACATAAGTGGGAGTTGTGACAGTTGCTCTTTGCTGATGACACTGTGCTCTTGGGAGATTCTGAAGAGAAGTTGCAGAAGTTGGTGGATGAATTTGGTAGGGTATGCAAAAGAAGAAAATTAAAAGTGAATACAGGAAAGAGTAAGGTTATGAGGATAACAAAAAGATTAGGTGATGAAAGATTGGATATCAGATTGGAGGGAGAGAGTATGGAGGAGGTGAATGTATTCAGATATTTGGGAGTGGACGTGTCAGCGGATGGGTCTATGAAAGATGAGGTGAATCATAGAATTGATGAGAGGAAAAGGGTGAGTGGTGCACTTAGGAGTCTGTGGAGACAAAGAACTTTGTCCTTGGAGGCAAAGAGGGGAATATATGAGAGTATAGTTTTACCAACGCTCTTATATGGGTATGAAGCATGGGTGATGAATGTTGCAGCGAGGAGAAGGCTGGAGGCAGTGGAGATGTCATGTTTGAGGGCAATGTGTGGTGTGAATATAATGCAGAGGATTCGTAGTTTGGAAGTTAGGAGGAGGTACGGGATTGACAAAACTGTTGTCCAGAGGGCTGAGGAAGGGTTGTTGAGGTGGTTCGGACATGTAGAGAGAATGGAGCGAAACAGAATGACTTCAAGAGTGTATCAGTCTGTAGTGGAAGGAAGGCGGGGTAGGGGTCGGCCTAGGAAAGGTTGGAGGGATGGGGTAAAGGAGGTTTTGTGTGCGAGGGGCTTGAACTTCCAGCAGGCATGCGTGAGCGTGTTTGATAGGAGTGAATGGAGACAAACGGGTTTTAATACTTGACGTGCTGTTGGAGTGTGAGCAAAGTAACATTTATGAAGGGATTCAGGGAAACCGGCAGGACGGACTTGAGTCCTGGAGATGGGAAGTACAGTGCCTGCACTCTGAAGGAGGGGTGTTAATGTTGCAGTTTAAAAACTGTAGTGTAAAGCACCCTTCTGGCAAGACAGTGATGGAGTGAATGATGGTGAAAGTTTTTCTTTTTCAGGCCGCCCTGCCTCGGTGGGAATTGGCCAGTGTGTTAATAAAATAAAAAATAATACAAAAAAAAAAAAAAATGAAGAGAGAGAGAGAGAGAGAGAGAGAGAGAGAGAGAGAGAGAGAGAGAGAGAGAGAGAGAGAGAGAGATTGAGAGATTGAGAGATTGAGAGAGAGATTGAGAGAGACAGAGATTGAGAGAGACAGAGATTGAGAGAGAGAGAGATTGAGAGAGAGATTGAGAGAGAGAGAGATTGAGAGAGAGAGAGAGATTGAGAGAGAGAGAGATTGAGAGAGAGAGAGATTGAGAGAGAGAGAGATTGAGAGAGAGAGAGATAGAGAGAGAGAGATTGAGAGAGAGAGAGAGAGAGAGATTGAGAGAGAGATTGAGAGAGAGAGAGAGAGATTGAGAGAGAGAGAGAGAGAGATTGAGAGAGAGAGATTGAGAGAGAGAGAGAGAGAGACTGAGAGATTGAGAGAGAGAGATTGAGAGAGAGAGAGAGAGAGAGGGAGATTGAGAGAGAGAATTGAGAGAGAGAGAGAGAGAGAATTGAGAGAGAGAGAGATTGAGAGAGAGAGATAGATAGATAGATAGATTGAGAGAGAGATTGAGAGATTGATTGAGAGAGAGATTGAGAGATTGATTGAGAGAGAGATTGAGAGATTGATTGAGAGAGAGATTGAGAGATTGGTTGAGAGAGAGATTGAGAGATTGAGAGAGAGAGAGAGAGAGAGAGAGAGAGAGAGAGAGAGAGAGAGAGAGAGAGAGAGAGAGAGAGAGAGAGAGAGAGAGAGAGAGAGAGAGTTGATGTAGGTAACAGCTCTTACCTTGCCAATAAAGTTAGGAATCCTTAACCTGCAAATAGCTTGTCAATAAAGCTAGGGATCCTTAACCCAACCTTGTCAAACCCTGTGTAAAAAAGAGATTGAGAGAGAGATTGAGAGAGAGATTGAGAGAGAGATTGAGAGATAGAGAGAGAGAGAGAGAGAGAGAGAGAGAGAGAGAGAGAGGAGGGGGGGGGGGAGAAATAGAGGATACTTACATGTTGTTGACACCAACCATAACATCAGCTGGCAAGGTAATATTTGCCTGAAAGAAAACAATTATATTAAACAATTTACCATCTTAACCTAGACTAACTTTTTACATATACCTGTGTACTACAATAAAGTATAAATTACCTGTAGTATAATACAAAAACTTTAAACTATTATGCATAATGTTTGTCTTTACAATATATACATACACTTTACATTCATTTTACACTCTGCAGTAATCAAACTTGGACCAGTGGTTTGGAAGTCTTACAAGTTGTTCATTCAATATACAGCCTCTCCTCACTTAATGACAGAGTTCCATTCCTAAGACCATGTTGGTAAACGAATTTGTCGCTGAGCGAGGAGCATACTCTAATGGTACTGGATTTGTGTGAAGTACACATGAGTACAATTATCATACATAGTGTAACATGTAAATTACCTAGAATAACCCAAAAATGTCAAACAATAAAGACTTGTTTCCACTGGGGTCCTTGTTACAAAAAATATACCTCCAGGCCTGTGGGCTTGCAAGTTGTAGGACCTCAATTCAGTTCTGTGTTCCCTTTTTCCAAAATCACTTTGCAGTCAAGATCTCTGAAGATTTAAGCTCCCCAAGTAATGTGAGGATATGTTAAATTAAACTGAGTGGATTAATAAAGCACTAAAATACATTTCCTAATAAGTTGCCTTCTATACAACAGGGTAACATAGGGTGATCACTCCTGTTACAAGTCTTCCCTGACATTCTTCTTCACAATGCTAAGCCTCAGAGTAAAATAACTTGCATGGCAATGTGATTTAAGCTAAAATATCAGTCCATGATAAATATATTTCTTGGCTATTCCTACAGTCAGGAATTCTAAGAATGAAAGTGAACACTCTCAAAATATACAAATTTTTGTCAACAAGTATAATGTTTAATGCCACATTTAGTAATGAACTATCTGCAAAGACAACAAATAATAATAATAATAATAATAATAATAATAAAAAAGATTTTCAGACATTAAAATAACTTTTAATTCCAACAAATGTAGGGCTATACTGTACTCTACAAACTTTATACCCAAACTCATTCTGAGTCTTGCATTTCTGGTGATTCTTTTCATATTTTTTAATTTCATCCGACAAGTTACTCAATTTGTAACTGCTTGTTAATATGGGCTAACTCATTAGTAGACACGCAAATCCTCTAATACACCTACACTGCTAGCAGCAACTTGGACAAGTAGTGAGAGATAGTTGAGTGTATCCAGGTCCTGGGGGTAAGCAAGGGCAGCACCATTCTTGTTGCAGTAGCTCAAAGCCATACTTAAGTCATCAGTTGCACTGGTTGTGATGTTGTAACACAATCCTCGGTATTCGGTGTAGTTACCAGGGCAGTAAGCTGAGGAAAAAGCATGATATAATTGCCAGGGTATCATAATTGAAGCTGAAGGAGACAAGAGGATGAATAAGTGGAAAGCACTAAGCATAGGTGAACATATGATGTACTGCAAGCAATTACAGCAAACATGACATCTGGCCTTTTGTATAAATGTTATAAAACACTATTTACACATTTAAAAAATATATATTTAAAAATCAAATTATATTTTACAATATATCAATTTTTAAAAAGAAACGAAGTGACCATAGAAGAACAAGGTGAACAAATTCTAGGCAGTGTTAGACAGAATATCAGATTGGAGGGAGGGAGAATGGAGGAAGTGGATATACTTAAATATTTGGGAGCAGACATGTCAGCAGATGAGGCAAACCACAGAATAGACGAAGAGAAAAAGTGGATGGTGTGTTGAAGTATCTGTTGAGGTTTATATATGGAGGCAAAAAAGATAATGTACTAGAGTATAGTGGTGTGAGGTATATGGGAGTGAAGTATGGGGTTTGAGTGTTGCAGCAGGTGGTGGTTAGAGGCAGTGGTGATGTCAAGTTTGAGAGTAGAATGTGTGATGTGAATTATGCAGAGAATTCAGGGTGCAGAAATTATAAGACAATGTGGAGGTCACCAAGGCTATAATTCAGAGAGCAGAGAAGTGAGGAGGGGTTGAGCTGGTTAAGGCACAGAGATAATGGAGGTGTATAAATCTGGGGTGGAAGGTAGGAGTAGTAAGGGTTGTCCCAAGAAATGGTTATGGGTGTGGGAGTGAAGGAGGCTCTGAGTTTAGAACATAAGAAAGAAGGAACACTGAAACAGGCCTACTGACCCATGTGGAGCAAGTCCATGTCCCCCCCCTGCCCCCAATTAGCCCAATGACCCACCAAGTCTGGTCACTTCCACTTAAGGAAAGAGCACAGCATCAGACCTAGTAGCACAAGCTAGTCAGGTCCAACTCACACCCACCCACACCCACTCATGTATTTATCTAACCTATTTTTAAAAGTACACAATGTTTTAGCCTCTATAACTGTACTGGGGAATTTGTTCCAAGCATCCACAACATTACCAAACCAGTGCTTTCCTATGTCCTTCCTGAATCTGAACTTTTCCAACTTGAAACCACTGCTGTGAGTCCTGTCTTGGCTGGAAATTTTTAGCACGCTACTTACATCCCCTTTATTTACTCCTATTTTCCATTTATACACCTCGATCATCATTATTACGTATTTTTTTTTTTATCACACTGGCCGATTCCCACCTCGATCATATCCCCCCTAATTCTACGCCTTTCGAGAGAATGCAGATTCAGGGCCCTCAGTCTATCCTCACAGGGAAGATGTCTGATACATGGGATCAACTTTGTCATCCTCCTCTGTATGTTTTCCAGAGCATTTATATCCATTCTGTAATACAGTGACCAACTGAGCAGCATAATCTAAACAAGGCCTAACCAAGGATATATAGAGTTGAAGAACAACCTGAGGACTTCTATTATTTATACTTCTAGATATGAAGCCAAGAATTCTGTTAGCTTCATTGCAAACACTAATGCACTGTTGTCTTGGTTTTAGATTACTGCTAACAAGAACTCCTAAATCCTTTTCGCAATCAGCAGTATTAAGATCTACATTATTTAGTATATATGTCGCATGATTATTTTCCTGTCCAACATTTAGAACTTTGCATTTGTCTATATTAAACTGCATCTGCCACTTCTCTGACCATTGCATCAGTCTATTCAAATCATCCTGGAGTGCTCTAGTGTCCTCATTAGAATGAACTGGACAGCCTATTTTAGTGTCATCAGCAAATTTGCTTATGTCGCTATTTATTCCCTCATCTATGTTGTTTATGTAAATTGTGAACAACAGGCCCAACACTGACCCCTGTGGAACCCCGCTTGTAACGTGCCCCCATTCTGATTTCTCCCCATTTATGCAAACTCTCTGCTGCCTATTTGTCAGCCATGCCTCTACCCAGGAAAAAATTTCTCCTCCTATTCCGTGTGCCTTAAGTTTCCTCAATAGCCTCTGATGTGGAACTCTATCGAAAGCCTTACTGAAGTCCATATACACAATGTCATATTCATTACCATGATCTACCTCCTCAAACACCTTGGTGAAAAAAGTTAGTAAATTCCTAAGACAGGAATGCCCCTTTGTAAAACCGTGTTGAGATTCATTAATCAATCTATGCATCTAACAGGCTTGTGTTGGTTTGTTAAGTAGTCAAGTGGTGTTTTAATGGACATGCTTCTGGAGTGTGAGCAAGGTAACATTCTTGAATGGATTCTGCTGAAAATGGTTAGCCATAATTGAGTTCTGGAGATGGGAAGGGAAGTGCCTGCACTCTGGAGGAGTTGGGATGTTGCAGTCAGAGGGTAATCTGAACTGTGATGTCAACACACATCTGTCAAGACAGCAACTTGGTGAATGACCTTTATTGGTCACCCTCCATTGGCGAGAGATGGTCGTTGAGATAAAAAATTCTGTGTATACATTACTTAATGCCTTTTTACCAATGTTCAAACGTCAAATTTGGCCTTACTACCTGCAATGTTTTAGTCCAGGAGATGCTGAAAAACACTTGATAATGATTTTACTTCCTTCTCAAGTGATCGCAATCATTTTTTTAACAGGTCATTTCCCACCAAGGTATGGTGGCCTAAACAAGGACCCACATTCACCATCCCTCATTCAATAGCTGTCTTACCAGAACAACACAAACAATCCAATAATGAAATACCCTAAATAATCTTCAAGAAAATTGTATTTGCTCTATCATATATCTATCTATAAATATTGTATACTGCAAGGAAACATCCTAGGCCCTTAACTATTCCTCCTCTAAATTAATGACATGGAAAATCTCACCACTCAGTGGTGGAGCGCCTGACTCGCAATCTAATGGCTCTGTGTTTGACCCCCAGGCAAGGTGAGACAAAATTCAGTCTCTTTATATCTCCTGAAACCTAGCGGTAAATAGATCCCTGGGTGTTGCTTGAATTATGAGTTGCATTCTAAGGGTGGTAATATACATTAGATTGGGCTGGACTTTGAAATGAGCTGAGGTAGGATAAAAGTTCTTAGCCTTTAAATTCTACAGTAAAAAAAAATATAATATCAGCAACTGAAACACCATGTTTGTTCCTTTAAGCTCATACCTGACTTTCCTTAACAACACAGTTATAATGAACCAAAATGTATTCACTTGGATCATAACCCAAGCTGATACAACATAAGATTTTTTTTATCACACCAGTCAATTTTCATTAAGGTAGGGTAACTTAAAGGTCATTATCATTTATTTAATAGTTGCTTTACTATTAAATAATCCTTTTATTGCAACATCCCCACCCTTCCTTTGGAGTGCAGGCACTACATCTCATCTCAAGTTTGGCTAACTGGTTTCCGTGAAGCCCTTCATAAATGTCACCTTACTAGCTCTTCAACAGCAAATTAAATCCCAAAAACCTCTTACCTCCAATCATTCTAACCTAATACACTCAAGCAAGCATGTTACATAATTTAACTCTCCCTCTAACCTTTCTTGGGACATTCCCTACTTCTCCCATTCCATCTACTTTTGATTTTTACACCCTCAAGTTCAACATAGCTTACTAGCCTTTCATAAGATTCAAATTCTGATATTTATTTGCAAAAAGTTAAGATACAACATCTCAACAAGCCCCTCCTTCATTCTTCAAATTATTCCTTTCACACTGCCACACCATCTTCCAATTGTTGTACTCTCTATTCTCTGCAAAATATTTGCACCACACATTAATCTCTAACAAGATATCTCCACTACCTCCAGCCTCCTCCCTGGAACATTTAAAGACAATGCCTCACAACCATTCAAAGTTGGTGGTACCATTCTTTTTTCTTTCAACAAATCACCCATCTCCCACTGATGCAGGGTGGCCCAAAAAGAGAAACAAAAGTTTCACTTTTTAAATTTAGTAATGTATACAGGAGAAGGGGTTGCTAGACCCTTGCTCCTGGCATTTTAGTCGACCCTTATGACACGCATGACTTACGGAGGAAGAATTCTGTTCCACTTCCCCACAGAGATAAGAGGAAATAAGAACAAGAACTAGTAAGAAAAGAGAAGAAAACCCAGAGGGGTGTGTATATATGCTTGTATATGCATGTGTAATGTGACCTAAGTTTAAGTAGAAGTAACAAGACATACCTGAAATCTTGCATGTTTATGAGGCAGAAAAAAAGACACCAGCAATCCTACCATCATGTAAAACCATTACAGGCTTTCGTTTTACACTCACTTGGCAGGACAGTAGTACCTCCCTGAGCGGTTGCTGTCTACCAACCTACTACCTAGAGGTGGTACCATTATACTCAGGTATATGCACACTGAAACTTTGTTTTCATAGATGCCTCAACAACACACTATTTTCCTTCCAGATATCTAAATACTTATGCTTTCCCCATACTCCTTTCCTCCAATCTGATAAATATTTTATTACTTCGACTTTTTAATGGGTGCTTTTGATAAGGACCTGTATGGGCCAGTAGGCCTGCTGCAGTGTTCCTCCATTCTTATATTCTTATGTTTATCACTTCGTTGTTTTCTATGTTCACTTTCAACTCTTTTACACACCCTGTCAAACTCCTCACCAATCTTTGGAGCATCTTTTCTAATCTCCCAAAATCACTATCACCATCAAAGAGTAACTGACAAATTCTCAATTCACAATTGATTCAGTATCTTAAGTTTGCAGGGTGGTATCATAAATATAATATACTTACCTGGAACCATACACATGGAGTACATGGTAGTGTCATTACACATCACATATTTACGAGATGAATTTGACACCACAAGACATTCCTTGACTGCAGTTGCCTGTGGACATGGGTAACAGTGTCATAGAACCAATTACTTAAGCTCAACACACCCCAAGAGAAAATTATGAGTAAAAATTAAAGAATGTAACAATCAAAAGGGGTTTGAAGTTTTTATTTAGATAAAAAAAAGAAAGGAGTCTAAGACAAAAAAATTGTCACTTATATACATGTATTTTTTAAAAAGAACAAAAAGGCACAATGCCTTTACTGGAAGAATACACACAAATAACCTGCACACAGGAGAGAGGAAGAGCTTACAATGATGTTTTGGTTCAACTTGGACCACTTACAAAGTCACAGTGTGACTTTGTAAATAGTTGGGCTGAAACATTATTGTAATTCAAGTTCCTCCTCTCTCATATGTGCATGTTATTTGTGTAAATTTTTCAAGAAAGGAAGCAGTGTTAGAAAAACTGACAAGACAAACAGCTGTGCTCCAAATTACATAAACACTTTCATACCAGGGATGCTTTCCTCTGGGTCACAGGAAAACTTTACAGATGACAATGCCTTAGCTTTTATAAATAATATTACCATCACTCCAGTAGCTATAACATTTAACTTAAGATTTTCCACCTAAGAAATCTTCCTTTCACAAAATATTAGAAGCCTCTCCTCTACATCCTAATCCAAAGAGCTGGAACTACACTACTTGTCCTTAGATAAAACCATACTGCCTTTATTTTCCTAGGGTTAGTACTTCCCCTTGATTTTAACAATAATACACAAATAACCCACACATAGGAGAGAGAAACTTATGGCAATGTTTTGGTCCAACTTGGATCATCAAATAGTCACACACAAGTGCTTGTGTGTGTGTGCCTAGTTAATGATCCAAGTTGGACCAAAACATCGTCCTAAGCAGGTTATTTGCGTATTGTTCCAGTCAATGTTGGTATTGTGCCTTTGTATTCAATGTAACAATGTTATCCTCTTCTAAATTATTAGGTGGTAATTTTAAACAATTGTTTTTACTGGAAAACAATAAGTCAAGGATTTAGATATCTTATTACTGGACTTTTTGTGGCACAGAAATAAATAAGGAAAGTTTAAGCAATGTCACACTAAGGATAGGGAGCAGACAGTGACAGACACAGGTGGGAGAAGAGGAATTGAGTTACACAAAAGAATTTTTGGAGTGATATAAACAAGTTAAGAAAGCCTAGGGAACAAATGGATTTGTCAGCTAAAAACAGAGTCGGGGAGTTAGTAGATGGGGAGCTGGAGGTACACGTATTGGGTAGATGGTGGGAATATTTTGAGGAACTTAAATGTCGACGAAGAAAGAGAGGCAGTAATTTCATGCACTGACCAGGGAGGTATAACATCTTTTAGGAGTGAAGAAGAGCAGGATGTGAGTGTGGGGGAGGTGCACAAGGCATTACATAGAATAAAAGGGGGTAAAGCAGCTGGAACTGACGGGATCGTGACAGAAATGTTAAAAGCAGGGGGGGATATAGTGTTGGAGTGGTTGGTATTTTTGTTTGAAAGGGGGTAAGGCAGCCGGGATTGATGGGATAAAGATAGAAATGTTAAAAGCAGGTGGGGATATAGTTTTGGAGTGGTTGGTGCAATTATTTAATAAATGTATGGAAGAGGGTAAGGTACCTAGGGATTGGCAGAGAGCATGCATAGTTCCTTTGTATAAAGGCAAAGGGGATAAAAGAGAGTGCAAAAATTATAGGGGGATAAGTCTGTTGAGTGTACCTGGTAAAGTGTATGGTAGAGTTATAATTGAAAGAATTAAGAGTAAGACGGAGAATAGGATAGCAGATGAACAAGGAGGCTTTAGGAAAGGTAGGGGGTGTGTGGACCAGGTGTTTACAGTGAAACATATAAGTGAACAGTATTTAGATAAGGCTAAAGAGGTCTTTGTGGCATTTATGGATTTGGAAAAGGCGTATGACAGGGTGGATAGGGGGGCAATGTGGCAGATGTTGCAAGTGTATGGTGTAGGAGGTAGGTTACTGAAAGCAGTGAAGAGTTTTTACGAGGATAGTGAGGCTCAAGTTAGAGTATGTAGGAAAGAGGGAAATTTTTTCCCAGTAAAAGTAGGCCTTAGACAAGGATGTGTGATGTCACCGTGGTTGTTTAATATATTTATAGATGGGGTTGTAAGAGAAGTAAATGCGAGGGTCTTGGCAAGAGGCGTGGAGTTAAAAGATAAAGAATCACACACAAAGTGGGAGTTGTCACAGCTGCTCTTTGCTGATGACACTGTGCTCTTGGGAGATTCTGAAGAGAAGTTGCAGAGATTGGTGGATGAATTTGGTAGGGTGTGCAAAAGAAGAAAATTAAAGGTGAATACAGGAAAGAGTAAGGTTATGAGGATAACAAAAAGATTAGGTGATGAAAGATTGAATATCAGATTGGAGGGAGAGAGTATGGAGGAGGTGAACGTATTCAGATATTTGGGAGTGGACGTGTCAGCGGATGGGTCTATGAAAGATGAGGTGAATCATAGAATTGATGAGGGAAAAAGAGTGAGTGGTGCACTTAGGAGTCTGTGGAGACAAAGAACTTTGTCCTTGGAGGCAAAGAGGGGAATGTATGAGAGTATAGTTTTACCAACGCTCTTATATGGGTGTGAAGCGTGGGTGATGAATGTTGCAGCGAGGAGAAGGCTGGAGGCAGTGGAGATGTCATGTCTGAGGGCAATGTGTGGTGTGAATATAATGCAGAGAATTCGTAGTTTGGAAGTTAGGAGGAGGTGCGGGATTACCAAAACTGTTGTCCAGAGGGCTGAGGAAGGGTTGTTGAGGTGGTTCGGACATGTAGAGAGAATGGAGCGAAACAGAATGACTTCAAGAGTGTATCAGTCTGTAGTGGAAGGAAGGCGGGGTAGGGGTCGGCCTAGGAAGGGTTGGAGGGAGGGGGTAAAGGAGGTTTTGTGTGCGAGGGGCTTGGACTTCCAGCAGGCATGCGTGAGCGTGTTTGATAGGAGTGAATGGAGACAAATGGTTTTTAATACTTGACGTGCTGTTGGAGTGTGAGCAAAGTAACATTTATGAAGGGATTCAGGGAAACCGGCAGGCCGGACTTGAGTCCTGGAGATGGGAAGTACAGTGCCTGCACTCTGAAGGAGGGGTGTTAATGTTGCAGTTTAAAAACTGTAGTGTAAAGCACCCTTCTGGCAAGACAGTGATGGAGTGAATGATGGTGAAAGTTTTTCTTTTTCGGGCCACCCTGCCTTGGTGGGAATCGGCCGGTGTGATAATAAATAAATAAAAAATATATGAAAGAGGTGAAGGTACCTAGGGATTGGCAAAGAGCATGTATAGTTCCTTTATATAAAGGGAAGGGGGACAAAAGAGATTGTAAAAAATTATAAAGGAATAAGTTACAGGTTATAGGTTATAGGTTATAAGTTATAATAAGTTATAGGTAGTAGGTTGGTAGACAGCAACCACCCAGGGAGGTACTACCGTCCTGCCAAGTGAGTGTAAAACGAAAGCCTGTAATTGTTTTACATGATGGTAGGATTGCTGGTGTCTTTTGTCTGTCTCATAAATAGGCATGTCTTGCTACTTCTACTTACACTTAGGTCACACTACACATACATGTACACGTTTATTTATACACACTCATCTGAGTTTTCTTTGATTTTATCTTAATAGTTCTTGGTCTTATTACTTTTCCTTTCATATCCATGGGGAAGTGGAATAAGAATCTTTCCTCCGTAAGCCATGCGTGTTGTAAAAGTCAACTAAAATGCCAGGAACAATGGGCTAGTAACCCCTTTTCCTGTAAAGATTACTAAAAAGAATAAGAAGAAGAAAATTGTCAAAGTGGGAAGTCTGAATGTGCGTGGATGTTGTGCAAATGATAAGAAAGAGATGATTGTGGATGTTATGAATGAGAAGAAACTGGATGTCCTGGCTTTAAGTGAAACAAAGCTGAAGGGGATGGGAGAGTTTCAATGGAGAGGAATAAATGGGATTAGGTCAGGGGTTTCAAATAGAGTTAGAGCTAAAGAAGGAGTAGCAATAATGTTGAAGGATAAGCTATGGCAGGAAAAGAGGGACTACAAATGTATAAATTCAAGGATTATGTGGAGTAAAATAAAGATTGGATGTGAAAAGTGGGTTACAGTAAGCGTGTATGCACCTGGAAAAGAGAGAAGTGTAGAGGAGAGAGAGAGATTCTGGGAAATGTTGAGTGAATGCGTGGGGAGTTTTGAATCAAGTGTGAGAGTAATGGTGGTTGGGGATTTCAATGCTAAAGTGGGTGAAAATGTTATGGAGGGAGTAGAAGGTAAATTTGGGGTGCCAGGGGTAAATGTAAATGGGGAGCCTTTAATTGAGCTATGTGTAGAAAGAAATTTGGTAATAAGTAATACATATTTTATGAAAAAGAGGATAAATAAATATACAAGGTATGATGTAGCACGTAATGAAAGTAGTTTGTTAGTTTATGTATTGATGGGTAGGCTCCAGGATGTACATGTTTATAGAGGGGCAACTGATATATCGGATCATTATTTAGTTGTAGCTACAGTTGGAGTAAGAGGTAGATGGGAAAAGAGGAAGGTGGCAACAACAAGTAAGAGGGAGGTGAAAGTGTATAAACTAAGGGAGGAGGAAGTTCGGGCGAGATATAAGCGACTATTGGCAGAAAGGTGGGCTAGTGCAAAGATGAGTAGTGGGGGGGTTGAAGAGGGTTGGAATAGTTTTAAAAATGCAGTATTAGAATGTGGGGCAGAAGTTTGTGGTTATAGGAGGGTGGGGGCAGGAGGAAAGAGGAGTGATTGGTGGAATGATGAAGTAAAGGGTGTGATAAAAGAGAAAAAGGTAGCTTATGAGAGGTTTTTACAAAGCAGAAGTGTTATAAGAAGAGCAGAGTATATGGAGAGTAAAAGAAAGGTGAAGAGAGTGGTGAGAGAGTGCAAAAGGAGAGCATATGAAAGAGTGGGAGAGGCACTGTCAAGAAATGTTAATGAAAATAAGAAAAAATTTTGGAGTGAGTTAAACAAGTTAAGAAAGCCTAGGGAAAGGACGGATTTGTCAGTTAAAAACAGAGTAGGGGAGTTAGTAGATGGGGAGAGGGAGGTATTAGGTAGATGGTGAGAATATTTTGAGGAACTTTTAAATGTTGAGGAAGAAAGGGAGGCGGTAATTTCATGCACTGGCCAGGGAGGTATACCATCTTTTAGGAGTGAAGAAGAGCAGAATGTAAGTGTGGTGGAGGTACGTGAGGCATTACGTAGAATGAAAGGGGGTAAAGTAGCTGGAACTGATGGGATCATGACAGAAATGTTAAAAGCAGGGGAGGGATATAGTGTTGGAGTGGTTGGTACTTTTGTTTAATAAATGTATGAAAGAGGGGAAGGTACTTTGGGATTGGCAGAGAGCATATATAATCCCTTTATATAAAGGGAAAGGGGACAAAAGAGATTGTAAAAATTAAAGAGGTATAAGTTTACTGAGTATACCAGGAAAAGTATACGGTAGGGTTATAATTAAAAGAATTAGAGGTAAGACAGAATGTAGGATTGCAGATGAGCAGGGAGGCTTCAGAGTGGTTAGGGGATGTGTAGATCAAGTGTTTACATTGAAGCATATATGTGAACAGTATTTAGATAAAGGTAGGGAAGTTTTTATTGCATTTATGGATTTAGAAAAGACATATGATAGAGTGGATAGAGGAGCAATGTGGCAGAAGTTGCAAATATATGGAATAGGTGGTAAGTTACTAAATGCTGTAAAGAGCTTTTATGAGGATAGTGAGGCTCAGGTTAGGGTATGTAGAAGACAGGGAGAATACTTCCCGGTAAAAGTAGGTCTTAGACAGGGATGTGTAATGTCACCATGGTTGTTTAATATATTTATAGATGGGGTTGTAAAAGAAGTAAATGCTAGGGTGTTCGGGAGAGGGGTGGGATTAAATTATGGGGAATCAAATTCAAAATGGGAACTGACACAGTTACTTTTTGCTGATGATACTGTGCTTATGGGAGATTCTAAAGAAAAATTGCAAAGGTTAGTGGATGAGTTTGAGAATGTGTGTAAAGGTAGAAAGTTGAAAGTGAACATAGAAAAGAGTAAGGTGATGAGGGTATCAAATGATTTAGATAAAGAAAAATTGGATATCAAATTGGGGAGGAGGAGTATGGAAGAAGTGAATGTTTTCAGATACTTGGGAGTTGAAGTGTCGGCGAATGGGTTTATGAAGGATGAGGTTAATCATAGAATTGATGAGGGAAAAAAGGTGAATGGTGCATTGAGGTATATGTGGAGTCAAAAAATGTTATCTATGGAGGCAAAGAAGGGAATGTATGAAAGTATAGTAGTACCAACACTCTTATATGGATGTGAAGCTTGGGTGGTAAATGCAGCAGCGAGGAGATGGTTGGAGGCAGTGGAGATGTCCTGTCTAAGGGCAATGTGTGGTGTAAATATTATGCAGAAAATTCGGAGTGTGGAAATTAGGAGAAGGTGTGGAGTTAATAAAAGCATTAGTCAGAGGGCAGAAGAGGGGTTGTTGAGGTGGTTTGGTCATTTAGAGAGAATGGATCAAAGTAGAATGACATGGAAAGCATATAAATCTATAGGGGAAGGAAGGAGGGGTAGGGGTCGTCCTCGAAAGGGTTGGAAAGAGGGGGTAAAGGAGGTTTTGTGGGCAACGGGCTTGGACTTCCAGCAAGTGTGCATGAGCGTGTTAGATAGGAGTGAATGGAGACGAATGATACTTGGGACCTGACGATCTGTTGGAGTGTGAGCAGGGTAATATTTAGTGAAGGGATTCAGGGAAACCGGTTATTTTCATATAGTCGGACTTGAGTCCTGGAAATGGGAAGTACAATGCCTGCACTTTAAAGGAGGGGTTTGGGATATTGGCAGTTTGGAGGGATATGTTGTGTATCTTTATACGTATATGCTTCTAAACTGTTGTGTTCTGAGCACCTCTGCAAAAGCAGTGATAATGTGTGAGTGTGGTGAAAGTGTTGAATGATGATGAAAGTATTTTCTTTTTGGGGATTTTCTTTCTTTTTTGGGTCACCCTGCCTCGGTGGGAGACGGCAGACTTGTTGAAAAAAAAAATGAAAAAAAAAAAAAAGTTTACTGAGTATACCAGGAAAAGTGTATGGTAGGGTTATTACTGAAAGAATTAGAGGCAAGACAGAGAGTAGGACTGTGGATGAGCAAGGAGGTTTTAGAGTTGGTAGAGGTTGTGTAGATCAAGTGTTTACATTGAAGTATATATCTTTCTTTCTTTCAACACACCGGCCATATCCCACCGAGGCGGGGTGGCCCAAAAGGAAAAACGAAAGTTTCTCCTTTTACATTTAGTAATATATACAGGAGAAGAGGTTACTAGCCCCTTGCTCCCGGCATTTTAGTTGCCTCTTACAACACGCATGGCTTACGGAGGAAGAATTCTGTTCCACTTCCCCATGGAGATAAGAGGAAATAAACAAGAATAAGAACTAGAAAGAAAATAGAAGAAAACCCAGAGGGGTGTGTATATATGTGCTTGTACATGTATGTGTAGTGTGACCTAAGTGTAAGTAGAAGTAGCAAGACGTACCTGAAATCTTGCATGTTCATGAGACAGAAAAAAGGACACCAGCAATCCTACCATCATGTAAAACAATTACAGGCTTTCGTTTTACACTCACTTGGCAGGACGGTAGTACCTCCCTGGGCGGTTGCTGTCTACCAACCTACTACCTTGAAGTATATATATGAACAGTATTTAGATAAAGGTGGGGAAGTTTTCATTGCATTTATGGATTTAGAAAAGGCATATGATAGAGTGGATAGGGAAGCAATGTGGCAGATGTTGCAAGTATATGGAATAGGTAGTAAGTTACTAAATGCTGTAAAGAGTTTTTACGAGGATAGCGAGGCTCAGGTTAGGGTGTGTAGAAGAGAGGGAGATTACTTTTCGGTAAAAGTAGGTCTAAGACCTACTAGGGTGTTGGGGAGAGGGGTGGTATTAAATTATGGGGAATCAAATACAAAATGGGAGTTGACACAGTTACTTTTTGCTGATGATACTGTGCTTATGCGAGATTCTAAAGAAAATTTGCAAAGGTTTGTGGACGAGTTTGGGAGGGTGTGTAAAGGTAAAAAGTTGATAGTGAACATAGATAAGAGTATGGTGACGAGGGTACCAAATGATTTAGATAAAGAAAAATTAGATATCACATTGGAGAGAGGGAGTATGGAAGAAGTGAATGTTTTCAGATATTTGGGAGTTGATGTGTCAGCGGATGGGTTTATGAAGGATGAGGTTAACCATAGAATCGATGAAGGAAAAAAGGTGAGTGGTGCGTTGAGGTAATATATGTGGAGACAAAAAACGTTATCTATGGAGGCAAAGAAGGAAATGTATGAAAGTATAGTGGTACCAACTCTCTTATATGGGTGTGAAGCTTGAGTTGTAAATGCTGCAGTGAGGAGACGGTTGGAGGCAGTGATGTCCTGTCTAAGAGCAATGTGTGGTGTAAATATTATGCAGAAAATTCGGAGTGTGGAAATTAGGAGAAGGTGTGGAGTTAACAAAAGTATTAGTCAGAAGGTGGGGCAGGGTTCGTCCTTGAAAAGGCTGGAGGAAGGGGGTAAAGGAGGTTTTGTGGGCGAGGGGCTTAGACTTCCAGCAAGGGTGCGTGAATGAAGTGAATGGAGACGAATGGTATTTGGGGCCTGATGAGCTATTGGAATGTTAGCAGGGTAATATTTAGTGAAGGGATTCAGAGAAACCTGTTATTTTTATATAGCCAGACTTGAGTACTGGAATTTGGGAAGTACAATGCCTGCACTTTAAAGGAGGGGTTTGGGATATTGGCAGTTTGGAGAGATATGTTATACAGTATATCTTTATATATGCTTCTAACCTGTTGTATCTGGGTGCCTCTGCAAAAATAGTGATTATGTATGAGTGAGGTGAAAGTGTTGAATGATGATGAAATTATTTTCTTTTTGGGTCACCCTGCCTCGGTGGGAGACGGCCGACTTGTTGAAAGAAAAAAAGATAAACATCTTAGAAACTAATAAGGAAGTTACAGATGAATATTCAGTAGCTGAATGATAATAGTAACATGGACAGTCATTATCCACTTTATAGCAGTAGCCTGGAACCTAACCTGCCATGTAAGTGGGGTCCTACTGTTTTGTAATTTTTCCTGAAAAAGTGATTTGATGCTTTATCATGAGTTGTGTACATGTACCAGGTAAACCTTTTTATACCTGTACTGAAAAAAATGCATAATTAGAATTTTGCAACCTGTTGGTACCTTGTTCCAGTACATTATTTCTGCTGTAACATTAGGCTACTGGACATAACTTACACTGCAATCAGTTGTACAGGCCAGTGTATCAGCTACCGTGGTGCTGGGAGAAACACTTCCAGCAGATGAACCTCTGGGAATTCAGATTGGATTAAACACTGATATAAAACAGCATATAGAGGTGGTAAGTACTAAGCATAAGTCATTAGTGAGCATAATAAAATACAGTAGGTATATATCCCCCTCCCCTCATAATTTTCAAAATTAAGATTTTTCAGAAAGAAACAGTTCAAAATTCATGGCAGACTAATTTGAAATTAATAAAAATTACTATCCTAGGAAGTAGGTTGGTAGACAGCAACCACCAAGGAAAGTACTACCGTCCTACCAAGTGAGTGTGAAACGGAAACCTGTAATTGTTTTACATGATGGTAGGATTACTGGTGTCTTTTTCCATCTCATAAACATGCAAGGTTTCAGGTACATCTTGCTACTTCTACTTACATTTAGGTCACACTCTGCATGCATGTACAAGCATATACTATACACACTCCTCTGGGTTTTCTTCAATTTTCTTACTAGTTCTGGTTCTTGTTTATTTCCTCTTATCTCCATGGTTAAGTGGAACAGAATTCTTCCTCCATAAGCCATGCGTGTCGTAAGAGGCAACAGAAATGCCAGGAGCAAGGGGCTAGTAACCCCTTCTGTATATATTACTTAATTTAAAAGGAGAAACTTTCGTTTTTCCTTTTGGGCCACTCTTCCTTGGTGGGATATGGCCGGTTTGTTGAAAGAAGAAGAAAGATATACCAAACTGGGTTTTCTTCTATTTTCTTAATAGTTCCTGTTCTTGTTCAATTCCTCTGATATCCACAGGGAAGTGGAACAGAATTCTTCCTCTGTCGTAAGAGGCGACTAATATCTTGGAATCAAGGGGCTAGTAACCCCTTCTACTGCATACATTACTAAATTTAACCCTTTCAGGGTCCGTCCCATAGATCTACGGCTTTACGGTGAGTGTCCAAACCGTAGATCTACGCCATGAGCTCAGCTCACTCTGATAAACTGTGAGTGGTACATTTGGGCCTAGATATGAGAGAATACATCTATGTGGTATGTGTGCACCACATAAAACAGATCCTGCAGCACACTGTGTATAATGAGAGAAAAAACTGAAATCATGATTTTTCGATTAAAACAGCAACTTTGCAGTGTTTTTTCGTATGTTTTTTATAGTTGTATTTGCGATTTTTTGGTCTCATTTGATAGAATGGAAGACATATTACAGAAATAGAGATGATTTTGATTGGTTTTAGCACTGGAAATGGCTTGAAACTGAGCTCAAAGTAGCGGAAATGTTAAATTTTTGCCGATATTCAAGAGTAAACAAACGACCTCACACGTCTAATACACGTCAGCTGGTGGGTCTAATATACATTCACAAATATGGTGATGATATTTATACAATTATTACAGTATTGCATAACAGTAAATCTTCTATTTTTTGGTGTGAATAAAAATTCATTATGTGAATAAAAAATCAAAATGGAATTTATTTGTAAAGCCTCAAAACATAACTAATGAACAGAGGAAATGTTAGTTTAGTGCCAGGAATGCCTACATTGTTTATTCTGGACCCTATTTTGAAATTGGAATATTTTGAACTTTGTGTTAAATTGGCCAAATTAACAATTTCCGATCACTTTATTTTGTAGTTGAAACAGTTGACTTGGCGATTTCTTGTGCTCAATCGATAGAATAGAAGTAATACTAGTGAAATAGCTAAGAATTTGGTTGATTGGAATAATGTAATTGGCCTAAAATGGGAGTCAAAATCAGCAAAATCGCCGATTTGTAAATATCGCTGACACATCAAAATTCGTGAGAGCATAATTTCGTCAATTTTCCACCAAATTTCGTACTTTTTGTTTTATTACCTTCACAAAAAGATTCTCTACGATTTCATAAGAAAAAATAACAAATTTTTTTTTTTTAAATTCTTGGACACTGGTGCGTGACTCCAGATTTGGGCCTTGGACCCTGAAAGGGTTAAAAAGAAAAACTTTGGTTTTTCTTTTTAGGTCGCCCTACCTTAGTGGGATACAGCCAGTTTGTTAAAAAAAAAATTACTATAAAAATTAAAATAAAATGCTATTTCTATTACAAGTATTAAATTTCATTGTGATTCTGAAAGTTGTTCAAATTACATTATGTAAATTAATTTTAATCAATCATGGTGAAGTGCTAAACCCTTAGAGCTTGTATAGCATTTGTGCAATGAGAGGCATTTAGCTTTCATCCAAGGAATGGTAGGTCAAGTCCATTCCCTTGTGTCAAGAGCCTCTTGCTGGAACATTATGCAAAATACATTCAATATCTTGAAGGTAAAAGGGACATACATTTGCGTGTGAGCTGTGTAGTAGTACTGGTTTTGATTTGCTGTTGACAGATCTGCAGTATCCACAATGACAGCCAGAGAACCATTCACTGCATGGCATCTGTAAGAGGGATAACAGGGTAGTTGTGATGAGTAAAAATGTACAACCTGCAATTAATATCTTTTTTAAAGTACAGGAGGGCCTAGCTTTACAGCACTTTGCTTTACAGCATTTTGCTAATGCAGCTGTTTTTCAATTATACCCATTCTTCATTTATTCAGACTTTCTACAATAAATATATTCACCATTCACTAAAGGCTAAGGATAAAAATATTTTAAGGTAAGTAATGCAGGCAGGGTAGGGGGTCATCTTTGAAAAGGTTAGAGGGAGGGGGTAGAGG
>NC_091367.1:7924171-8021671 GCF_038502225.1 Cherax quadricarinatus
AGAGGGAGGGGGTAGAGGTGGTTTTGTGGGCAAGGGGCTTGGACTTCCAGCAAACATGTGTGAGCATGTTAGATAGGAGCGAATGGAGACAAATTATTTTTGGGACCTGACGAGCTGTTGGAGTGTGAGCAGGGTAATATTTAGTGAAGGGATTCAGGAAAACCGGTTAGCCGGACTTGAGTCCTGGAAATGGTAAGTGCAATGCCTGCACTTTAAAGGAGGGGTTTGGGATATTTGCAGTTTGGAGGGACTTCTAAACTGCTGTATCTGAGCGCCTCTGCAAAGACAGTGATTATGTATGAGTGATGGTGAAAGTGTTGAATGATGATGAAAGTATTTTTTTTCTTTTTGGGTTTTCTTTCTTTTTCGGTCACCCTGCCTTGGTGGGAAACAACTGATGTGTTAAAAAAAATAAAGTTATGTATGTACTTTGTATGCATTTTTTAGGAGTAGCTCTATTGCTCCCTTAATATATCACTCTCTCATTTACCCCTATCTCACCTATGGAATTTGCGCATGGGGCTCAACAACAATTAACCATCTCAGACCACTAATTACCCAACAAAAGGCTGCAGTCAGAATGATAAATTCCCACTACAGGCAGCACACTCCACCAATATTCAAAACACTAAACCTACTCACCATACAAAACATCTATACTTATTACTGCACCTATTACATACATAGAACACTTAACTCTGATATTAACCCTCCCCTCAAACATCTCCTTGCCAACCTCAACAGAACACATGACCATAACACAAGGCACAGATCACTCTTTGATGTTCCTCGTGTCCATCTCACGCTATGCAAAAACTCAAAGCACATAAAAGGCCCTAAAATCTGGAATTCATTACTTGTATATATAAAAGAAACACTACCTGTTTATAAATTCAAGTCTCTTCTCAAAGATCACTTACTCACCCAAAACCAAATAAATACTGAATAACTGAACCTTATAAATTGTATATCTTAAATGTTTCTCACAATTATATCACATAAATGTTTAACCTAAGACCCAATCTAACTTTGTTATTTTTTAAATACACTACTTAACAGAATACTCCATTCTACTGAATGTACAGCAATGCATGCAACCATATGACCTGTCTTTGTAATACTCATTTGTGCTCTATTGTTATCTGTTTACAATAATGTTTTATCATTGATTACATCACTGCTTAGTTAATCTTAAGTTAATTTTAACCCTGCCCATAATGCTATGCATACAAGTGGCTTTGGCATGCTGCTCTTACCTGTATTTTTTTGTACCTCTGTATTTTTTTTCAACAAGTCGGCCGTCTCCCACCGAGGCAGGGTGACCCAAAAAAGAAAGAAAATCCCCAAAAAGAAAATACTTTCATCATCATTCAACACTTTCACCACACTCGCACATTATCACTGTTTTTGCAGAGGTGCTCAGAATACAACAGTCTAGAAGCATAAACATATAAAGATACACAACATATCCCTCCAAACTGTTCAAATTATTAAATAAATAAATAAATAAATAAATAAATAAATAAATAGTGTAAACATGTTATCAGGCTTGTATATGTATTTGAAAGTCAAAAAAGGATGTTTCACTTTAAGAGGGATTTTTGCTGCACAGCATTAGCCCAGAACCTAACCTACTGTATAAACGGGACATGCCTGTAATGGATAAATATTTTACGAAGGTTATAAATTATGAGTCAAAGTAAATACGTACTAGAATTATTCAATCAGCCTTTATGCATTCTTTCTGGCAACATCCATACCTCCCCAATCCAAATACAGTGGAACCTTCGTAATCGAACAGCTCCCTACTTGAACAATTCAGTATTCGAATGCTTTGTTCAGTAAAAAAATTGCTCGGTAGTCGACCATTTGCTTGGCACTCTACCAAACAAACACAACCTGCCAGAACGTCACTGTGAACTATTTCATGTTTCTTTGCATTTTTTGGGGTTATTTTATATTATTTGTAAAAATAAGCCCCCATGGGGCTTAGAAAGATTAGTGATAACAGCCAACAGAAAAGAAATATGGTTGGAAAAAATTAGTTCAGTACTCGAACAGATCGGCACTCCAACAGCTTTCTGGAACGAATTAAGTTCGAGTACCGAGGTTCCACTGTACCTTTTACAATATCCATACCTCCCCAACACCGATACTTTCATCAACACCCATGCTGACAATGTACGCACTGTAAAGCAGAAGATATGATGCCATAGGTGGTGATGCTGGAGTTGAACTGGTAGCATTCAGTTTTAGTGCGAGACTTGAACCACCCATCTGGGCAAACCACTGAGGACAGATACAATTGTAAGGATAATGTACATCATTGTACAGACAAAGCACATCACTGTACAGACAAGGCATATCATTCTAAAAATAAAAGCATCACCAAGGGAAGAGGCACATCACTGGAGTAATAGGCACTTAACTGTGAGAACAAACATTCATTTAACTGCTGTTTAAGTATAAGAGAGATGATTAATAAATACAGTAATAATATAATAACCCTCTTCTAGACTTCATAATAGCTAACAAAAAAAATAATGAAAATATTAACAATACACTCATACTGCAAACAGTGAGAACAATAAATGTCAAAATAAAAGTAGAAATTAAAAGAGAGGACCCCTGATAAACTATCTACAGTGGGTGACTTTTGGAGTTTCTCCACTGTATTTTTAATACAGCACAGTTTGTCAACATGGATAACTCCTTAATGTGATCGTTACACAATATAAGAAAATCCTGAAACCTGCTGTTTTCAGCCAATCCTATCTCAGTTCTTGTTTCAGCTATCCTTTAACCTAAACATTTTGTAAGATGAGCTTATACCATCTCATTATATTTTTTGTATTGTAACTTAAAGAATTATGTACTACCACTCACCAATCAGAAATTACTAAACTAGATAATTATATTTTCTTATTGTGATTTTATTATTAATTAACCTGTAACTTGTATCTATTTTTAAGGTCTTACTACAACTAAGTATTAGACCCTTAGAGAAAAGAATAATGAAAAATTAAATATAACAAATTGAGTAAATTTTAAGTATAGTATAGTCTGAGTTATGCCAGAGATGTTATGAATTTTATTGGCCTCCAGTTTATCGTATATCCTGTGCAGCAATGCTGCGATCTATATTAATATTTGTACCTAACCAACTTTTGTAATACCCAATGCAGATGCTATAATAAATTGTTTTACTAAAACTATCAACAAACTGGGAAAAAAATCCACCTCACTTTTGTAAATCTAGTTAATCACTACAGCTACCTCACTTTAATACCAGTATGATCCATACCCTGTGTCAGTATAGAGTAAGAAATAGTATTAGTCTGCCCGAAATACTTAAACATACTAGTGACCTTCATTGTAATAAGTATTTTATAATATGCAATATTTTATAATATGTAAACCCCACACTGTAATATCAACAGAAAAATAAAGAATTTTAAATCTTAATTTTAATTTAAAAGTTTATTTTCTTACTGCCCAAAATGCTCTGCATAACCAGGGACTTTCTATGAAGTATGTCGATAATGTCACCTATTCCTGAACCAATTGTAAATTATGAATATAGAAATAGTTTATCATTTATCATAATTAACAGTAATTCATATTCATTTTGGCTTTTCCCTTTACATTAATCCCTCAACCTTTAATATCAATGCTCACCAAGATCATACTGGAACATTACACAATTGCAGTCACAATGTACAGCGACTTTCCTGGTAATAGTGGACAACTTATGAATAAATTATAGGTCACAGAAGAAACTAGTTTTAAAGTACTTCTTCTCAACTCACATGTGCAGGGAAGCATACATGTATCATTCCAATTTAGAGCATTGAAGGATGGAGTTGCTGTACACTCGATGGCTCCACTGGATGATCTGGTGTCACCATCCTGACCCTCCATCATGTACTGATTAGTGCACTGGTAGCTAAAGATACTGCCCGGAGAACGGCTCACTGTCATATCAACCTCGGTATAGTTCCATCCTGGGTCTGCATCTAAGAGTGGTGGACATGATGTCCCTGTAATGGTAACAACAGCATATTTTAATGTCACAAATGGTTTAATGAGATGGCAAATATGTAAATTCTTTTATAGGTTTTTTACACTGGTAATTAATCAGCAAGAGAGGGTAATCCAAATAAGGAAATACAACTTCAAGTTGTATTTAAAAAAAAATAAGATGTTTAAATATTGCAATTAGGTATATCTTGGTAGCAGCACAATCTGAAGAAGTTATTTCCACATCCCACAAGCTATGCCTACTTTACCTTAATGCACACAAGGGAAATAGTAAAGTGTGGCATATGGTTCTAATGAACTTTAATATCACCACTGAAGAGCTGAGGCTAACCAAAACAGGCATTAATAAGTTGCACATTTTAACTACCACATTTTTTGGCATTTAAGGTGCACCTTTCTTCCCACAAAGTCTTGGAAAAATCACCCTGCACCTTATATGTTCAAGGTCAGGGTCAAGGGTAGGCCTTGGATTATGCGTTAGTGTAAAGTAAGAGGGTAATTAACCCTTGGCTATGACTACTGATTTTCCGTTATGATACTTCTGTTGTGCACCTTATATGCAGGAAAATACAATAATACAGAACAAATACCACACCTCAACATCCTTCTAAATAGGATAAACCAGTGTTGAAAGTTTGAAGCTAATCAGAAGAGGCTTTCTCGAATAGAAACCAAAATCTGGAATGGTTTAAATAAAAGTGACCAAAGAGCACTGCACATGCCAACAGTTTTATGAATCTTACCCTATTTATAATTCACCACCATGTCAATTTGAAGTCAATCGGATGAGGCATTTTCAAGTTCTAAATGAAAACCTTGTATGAAGAAAACAACACAGAGTATAAGTGCCAGCCATGAAATAAAGCCGTGTGAAAAACTGACTTTTTAAACACATTAAACTTGTAAAACTTAAAAATGACATGAAAACACCCTTATTCAGCATTTCTCACTTATATTCTTCAATTTAAAATTCTTTACAATCCTATAAGAAAATATATACTGTATATATTTTAAGAAATTGGAATTTACTTGCTTTCTAAGAGCTATTTGACAGGAACAGCCTCAACAATGAAATAAAATTTTGCAAACTGGCACCTACCAAGTGTACACTAACAGATAACACAATAAGTGTCAGGGGCCCAAGACTGTTGAACTGCCTCCTAGCATACATAAGTGGGATTACTAAAAGACCCCTGGCTGTCTTCATACCTAAAGTCAGTACCTGACCAGCTGGTTTGTGGTTCATATGTTGGAGTACGTGTGGCCAGCAGTAACAGCCTGGTTCATAAGGCCGATCCACCACGAGGCCTGGTCATGGACAGGGCTGCAGGGGCAATGACCCCCAGAATACCCTCCAGGTATACTCCAGTATGTGTACCTGCACCTAAATAAACTTACTCAATTTACTGAATGGAAAACTCAACATCTTAGAAATAAAATTAGTGAATTGGAACCTACAAACTCCAGTTACAATCCCTACCTTTTTCTAGATAAGACATTTTATTGCTGAAGAGGCTTTTTCAAGTTATCATTCTACAACCAGATCTGGGAATGGTTTACCAACAATTTACCAGAGAGCACCTGCACATGTCAAGAGTTCCATGAACCTTTCCCTAGTTACATTACACAAGCATCGAAAATTTGAAGATACATGTAATTGAATGAGGATGTCTCAAGCAATAAACAAAATCTGGAGAAAGACAAAAAAATTCAGGCAACCACTTATTAAATGTGCCCATTTGAGGATACCTAATAATGCAAGTACTGTAAACAAGTCCCGAAAAATAACAGTTATTGTACACTTATTAAAGTATCAAATTTAAGTACAGTAAATCACAAAAAAAGTGAGCATTTATTAAAATGAAGTTTTGCTCAGTGTGAGCCTTATCAAGTTACTCCTGATCATGACTATATTACAATTATTTGATTTAGAAGTATTACACTACCAGAACTATAAATATAGCCATACTCTGATCGTAGTCTTCAGAACGAAACCATATCATGACCCTACTGATGGTCTTGTTGGCTAGAGGTCCCCACTGAATTACACTCCCTGTCAGGTTTGCCTGAAAGTGGTAAAGATATCAAGTATATAACCAGTAGTGTTAAATGTTGATGAAGATAGGGAAGCTGTGATTTCGTGTATAGGGCAAGGAGGAATAACATCTTGTAGGAGTGAGGAAGAGCCAGTTGTGAGTGTGGGGGAAGTTCGTGAGGCAGTAGGTAAAATGAAAGGGGGTAAGGCAGCCGGGATTGATGGGATAAAGATAGAAATGTTAAAAGCAGGTGGGGATATAGTTTTGGAGTGGTTGGTGCAATTATTTAATAAATGTATGGAAGAGGGTAAGGTACCTAGGGATTGGCAGAGAGCATGCATAGTTCCTTTGTATAAAGGCAAAGGGGATAAAAGAGAGTGCAAAAATTATAGGGGGATAAGTCTGTTGAGTGTACCTGGTAAAGTGTATGGTAGAGTTATAATTGAAAGAATTAAGAGTAAGACGGAGAATAGGATAGCAGATGAACAAGGAGGCTTTAGGAAAGGTAGGGGGTGTGTGGACCAGGTGTTTACAGTGAAACATATAAGTGAACAGTATTTAGATAAGGCTAAAGAGGTCTTTGTGGCATTTATGGATTTGGAAAAGGCGTATGACAGGGTGGATAGGGGGGCAATGTGGCAGATGTTGCAAGTGTATGGTGTAGGAGGTAGGTTACTGAAAGCAGTGAAGAGTTTTTACGAGGATAGTGAGGCTCAAGTTAGAGTATGTAGGAAAGAGGGAAATTTTTTCCCAGTAAAAGTAGGCCTTAGACAAGGATGTGTGATGTCACCGTGGTTGTTTAATATATTTATAGATGGGGTTGTAAGAGAAGTAAATGCGAGGGTCTTGGCAAGAGGCGTGGAGTTAAAAGATAAAGAATCACACACAAAGTGGGAGTTGTCACAGCTGCTCTTTGCCGATGACACTGTGCTCTTGGGAGATTCTGAAGAGAAGTTGCAGAGATTGGTGGATGAATTTGGTAGGGTGTGCAAAAGAAGAAAATTAAAGGTGAATACAGGAAAGAGTAAGGTTATGAGGATAACAAAAAGATTAGGTGATGAAAGATTGAATATCAGATTGGAGGGAGAGAGTATGGAGGAGGTGAACGTATTCAGATATTTGGGAGTGGACGTGTCAGCGGATGGGTCTATGAAAGATGAGGTGAATCATAGAATTGATGAGGGAAAAAGAGTGAGTGGTGCACTTAGGAGTCTGTGGAGACAAAGAACTTTGTCCTTGGAGGCAAAGAGGGGAATGTATGAGAGTATAGTTTTACCAACGCTCTTATATGGGTGTAAAGCGTGGGTGATGAATGTTGCAGCGAGGAGAAGGCTGGAGGCAGTGGAGATGTCATGTCTGAGGCCAATGTGTGGTGTGAATATAATGCAGAGAATTCGTAGTTTGGAAGTTAGGAGGAGGTGCGGGATTACCAAAACTGTTGTCCAGAGGGCTGAGGAAGGGTTGTTGAGGTGGTTCGGACATGTAGAGAGAATGGAGCGAAACAGAATGACTTCAAGAGTGTATCAGTCTGTAGTGGAAGGAAGGCGGGGTAGGGGTCGGCCTAGGAAGGGTTGGAGGGAGGGGGTAAAGGAGGTTTTGTGTGCGAGGGGCTTGGACTTCCAGCAGGCATGCGTGAGCGTGTTTGATAGGAGTGAATGGAGACAAATGGTTTTTAATACTTGACGTGCTGTTGGAGTGTGAGCAAAGTAACATTTATGAAGGGATTCAGGGAAACCGGCAGGCCGGACTTGAGTCCTGGAGATGGGAAGTACAGTGCCTGCACTCTGAAGGAGGGGTGTTAATGTTGCAGTTTAAAAACTGTAGTGTAAAGCACCCTTCTGGCAAGACAGTGATGGAGTGAATGATGGTGAAAGTTTTTCTTTTTCGGGCCACCCTGCCTTGGTGGGACTCGGCCGGTGTGATAATAAAAAAAAAAAAAAAAACCAGTAGTGATACAAGTGGTAAAGATATCAAGTATATAACCAGTAGTGATACAGGTGGAAAAGGTGAATATTAATGTTACAATACAAATGGAAACAATGAAAACTGTTAATGTACAAGAAGATGATTATATGACACAGAAAATAAAAAGGAGGATACAAAAAGTGGAACTTGCAGGCAGAGTGGTAATGATGCAAAAAAAGGTGTGGTGATGAGGGAGTGGGTGATGATGAGAGTGGGTGATGATGAGAGTGGGTGATGATGAGAGTGGGTGATGATGAGAGTGGGTGATGATGAGAGTGGGTGATGATGAGAGTGGGTGGTGATGAAAGTGGGTGGTGATGAGAGAGTAAGTAGGTGGTTGTGAGGGAGAGAGTGGGTGATGAGGGAGAGAATGGGTGGTGATGAGGGAGAAAGTGGGTAGTGGAGAAAGTGGGTGATGATGAGGGAGAAAATGGGTGGTGATGGATGAAGTGGGTGGTGATGAGGGGGAGAGAGTGGGTAGTGATGACATACTACATCATAAAACATAACACTGAGCTACATCCCCAATACATTACACAAGACAACACACTCACCGCTTGTCCCCACCAGTAAGTAGAGTCCGCTTTCTTCACAAACTCTTGGCCAGTCTCCAGCATCAGCCCGTCTCCTGTGAAAGATATAACTGGTATGAATAACTAAAGTGTAATGAACATTTGTCAATGCTCAATAATAACACACACGGAGACAAACTCAGAAGATTAATTGATCTGTGTATTCCAACCCCCTGCTAGGATCCTCCTGCTGAAGATAAATATTACGTTATACAGCTGCATAAAACAGCAAGATGTATGGTCTGATTACTTCTCCGTGTTGCAGCTGCATCACACAGCAAGGTGTGAGGTCCAGTTGCTTCTCCCTGTGTTGCAGCTGCCTTAAAGACTACTAGCTGTTACTGTACCACCATTTGATGTTCCATATACATGTATATTTAAATGTTCTAACTGGGTATCACATTCTTGAAGGTTAAATGATGCATTAGCTTCATTTAACATTTGTGTACCAGAGTAAGCTAACAGCATCCTGGATACACAAATAATCCACACATAGGAGAAAAACTTGTGATATTTTGATCCAAATGTTGCCGTAAGTTTCTTTTTCCTATGTGAGGATTACCCGTGTACAGCCTCTCCTCACTTAGCAACGCACTCGTTTACAAACAACTCGGACTTACGATGGGCGCTCTGACCAGTATACATACCTAAATAATGTACATTAGAGCTGATTTCCTCTATTCAGTTTACTGCAGTATACAGTACACTACTGTATAAACATTTAAAAATATATACTAAAAATGTTATAAATGGTGCAAACGCGACATTAAAACAATATCAATGATGGCTGACAATCCCACTACCATTATAGCATACTCCTTGCTTAGCGACGAATTCATTTACTGTCATGATCTTAGGAATGGAACTCCGTCGTCAAGTGAGGAGAGGCTGTACTGTTCCAGTCACGGTATTGTGCCTTTTGTTATTTATAGCCTAGATGTACTAGCTCTTCCATGTTGTAGAGTGCTCCTATATTTGTAATGAAGTAATATTTTCCCATACAGTCCTAAGTGAAATTTCATACAAAAATAACATACAGGATTACTAATCACGAGACCAGGCCTCATGGTGGATCAGGGACTGATCAACTAGGCTGTTACTGCTGAAACTGTTCAACTGCCTCCCAGCATACATAGAGGCGAGTACCAATAAACCCCTGGCTGTCTTCAAGAAGGCACTGGACAGGCACCTACAGTCAGTACCTGACCAACCGGGCTGTAGTTCGTACATCAGTTTGTGTGCGGCCAGCAGTAACAGCCTGGTTGATCAAACCCTGGTCCACCATGAGGTCTGGTCTCAGACCAAGCCGCAGGAGCGTTGACTCCTGAAACCTTCTCCAGGTAAACCTTTATAATTAAATAACAAAAAGGTACAATACCGTGACTGGAACAATACACAAATAATCCGCACATAGAAGAGAGGAGCTCATGACAACGTTTCAGTCTGACTTGGACCATTTACAAATGGTACTCTTAATGTCAGGCATTACCTTTATTATTTGCTCCAATTCCATTTGGAAAAACAGCAGTTTAATAAATGTTGGTGAATGTGTTTCCTTTTTTTGGGTCACGCTGCTTTGGCGGGAGACAGCTGTCGGGTAATAAAAAAAAAAAATGGTTCCAATGATTTGTGTTCAATGCCTTTAAGTTTATTTAGGTACAGGTACAGATAAATACAGTTACATAAATTATCATACATAGCAACATATGTGTAGATTACCTAGTATAACCCTCCAAAAAATCAGTGCCTTATTTCCATTGGGGTCCTTTCTGGATAGGACTTTGACAAACCTGCATTGCCATGACAGCCGCCAGTACTGGTGAGAACTGTGCTACCGCTTGAGGTGGTGTTGACAGTTACACCGAAGTAGGTGGTGTGATAACTCATTCCTTGGCTATCATCCAGTAGGACCTGTTGTTGGGTCATTGAGGAAAGATGATAATATAGTACATGATACAGAATGTATTAAAGATGGGAGATATTGATTTAGTGATGGATGGGCAAAATACACAGCAAAATTGTGAGTGATGTCTAAAAACCCTGAAAAGGGCAAAGTCAAATTCATTTAATTAAATATTTAAAAGTTATTTCTTTGAATAACTAGACTGAGTAAAAACTGAAGGGCTAACAGAGGAGACACTCCCTGTTCGTCAACAAAATTAAAGCCACTATAGCCTTGGCAACCATGACAGTATCAGCAGTAAATCTCTGAGAGTGCAGTACTTGGAAAGGGCATTTGTTTATTTTGGAAATATTTTAATAAATCATATATTATTTTTGCTTGATAGTTTACATGAAATGAGAGTGTATTTCCAGAAACAAAAGAAAACATAGAAAAAAGAAAGGGCTAAATGTAAATATTAATCCAGAAAAATGGACAAGAACAGAACCAAAGGTGCTATTCTCAAAATTGAAAGATTATATATAATTAAATGTTCACTTATTAGTTACACAACACTAACCTATCAACAACAGCAGTATTAAAGCTGATTCAGTATCTCGTTAATTATGCCATGTGAATGTTACAAAGAAAGTGATAAATAATACAATTCATTCGAAAAACTGCTTTTACTTAGTCCATTTTAAAATGAATGTAGTTCCAAAGAATATTACAATATATTTCTTCCCAAAGAGTAGTAGATAGCTGAATCGAGGTTCAAGGAAGGGTTTCTATTGCTAATGGCTCTAGCATCCAAAAGGCTTGTGCAATATTTGAAACTAAGAAACTTTATAAGTAAACATTTAATATGGGACAAGAAACAAGAGATTGATAAAGGTTGATATAAATGGCCACAATTTAGGACTGATTCTAACATTCAAATTCTGGAAGACTCTGAAATCAATGTCCAAGCTCAAGTACCTGAAGAAACTCCATCTGGCAAAATACCGTATCACATTTTAATAACCTACATAAATTTGCTCATATACAACAAGAGGGGTCATTCAACAAAAATTTGTTTTAAATCCATCCACATCTATAAGAATATCATAAAGCAAAAGCAGCAGTTTTGTTGAAGTGAAGAGCTATGATAAGAAAAATGCATTTGCAGTTAAAGCGTAATCAGTATTTTATAAAGACATTACTAATTAAGATATGATCATTCATATTAATTATCAGGAAGATTCTTAAGTTATGACCTGTGTTTTTCTGAAATGCTGAATATAATATTAGCTTTGTAAAAATATATTTTATACACATCTTACTACACTTATGCTTGTAATGCTATTATGAATAAATATTTGTATTTGCATAAACATCAGTACAAATGGCCGGCCCACTGATGTAACTCACCTTGAGAACAAGTGGACGACAACCCTGGCAGTCTGACGAGCCTAGATTCAGTAATGTCGTGCTGCCTGAAAATGTATGTACGTACATAAAAACACAAAAATCTAAATCAAGATGAGGTTGAGAGAATATATTCATATTTACGTTAACGATTACATTTTTTTTTTTTTGTAATGCCATAAGAGGGATGGCAAGTGTGGTATACAAGGAGAGAAGGATGCGAGAAAGGTTAAGTGGCCTAGTCACTTTGGGTGAGTTTAAAGAGTGTCTTTCCTCACAGTGTGATAAGTTCACAAGCATTATCTGGCTTAAAATTGAGAATAAAGAAAGGCGAGTTCTGGAAACTGTGATAACACATGACATCTAAACTATGACAGCGACTCAACATGTCATCAACTGGATATTTTTGTGAGGTAGCCAAATTTAGGCCTGAATTGATCCATGTCTTTATGCTGGTGGGGTGCTGTTGCTCCTTAGAATTAAAGCCACTCTACCTTTTCTTGAATTAAACCTGTCTGCACTCACTTCTCTCATCCTTAAGGTGCTTTATGGCCCTTACTTGCTTAGTGCTTACCCCCATGAACATCATAATATTCAGAACATCTTGTACAAATATATTAGGTACTATGTTATACACAATACAATATACTCTAACTGCTGCTTTAGAGAAGAAAGCATTCTTGATGTAAATATAAAGTATATAAACATAGAAATTACAATGAATCTGTTAACCATGTACACAAATTAAAAAAAAAAAATACTAGTCATGTACAGCATTTCAGGTCTCATGTTTAAAACTAACTTACAAATATTCTACTCTTCATAACTTTTTTTATACCACAAACTGAATAACCCATTATGTACCACAGGATGGGTATGGGGTGCATAATAAAGATATTAAACTAACTAAACTACCCACAGCCATGTTGTAAATCCCACTATTGACCCACAGCTATGTTGCAGATAGTACTTCTATTTACTCATATCAAACTAAAGTATAGAAAGTAACCTGTATGAACTGCTCTGACACCTGGAACCCAATTTACTACTAACCCATGCCAAAATCTTTCCCACTTAACCTCAGCCATTTTTCCATATGTACAGTACCATGGTTTCAGCCACTTACCCAAGAAGTAGCTACTGTTACTGGATATTAGGGAGGAAGAAAATCCACCTATAAAATCTCCAGCCATGGCACCATCACTGCTTTTATGTTGCAGAAGAAGTGTCCACCCTCCATCAGACATTCTTACATTATCTGGCTCACCTTCAGCAAGATCACACATAACCTGATAGGGCAAAAATTTTAATAACAGGCCCAAATCTATCTTTAGGTCACAGCTTCCCCAGCCCCCCAGAAAAAAAAAATCAAAAGATAACCTCAATTAGCAATAATATTTGTATTTATTCTCCATTCTGATCCTATAGCCAAATTCATTGTATTCAGTGTTTGAGCAGGTGGAAGCTTATCACATTATCCTATAAAGATTTCTATTTGAAGGTTATTTTTCTTATACATTAAGACATTTAGCTTGACTCGGTTTGGTAATTAAATACAAACTTCAAATATTTTTTTACATGGGAAGAGTTTTCACACATGAAAAAAAATCCTTGAAAATGATGGACATTATTGGGAAGGTTGCCAGAGTAGTAGCATGGGAAGAAAATTCTACCCATTGAAGAATTAAAGAACAGAGAAGAAAAATGAGTTAGCATGGGTGGGAGTAGAGGTAGCAGAGAGCCCTATGTTGAAAAGTAAACAAGTTGCAGCTACATAAATCTAAGAGGCCCTGCAGCAGTAGCCCCCACCCAAGTATAATGAACAGGTAGTGGACCTGCATACACTCCTGTCACATATATGAAGTGCTATCAAAAAGGTACCAAACTACCACAAAAAATATGTAGGACTAATAACCTAGCTGAAGTTGCCCCCCTCAAGCACTCTCCTTGAAACACTTCTGGAACTTGCTCTTTCCTAACAGCATCCAGTGTGAACTGTGATTCTGCTTGAATCTCACGCCATTAAAGCGCCGCCCCTTGATTGCCATTTTTATTTTTTTGGAGGAGAAAGAAGTTACAAAGGGTTAGATCTGGGTGGGACCAACACTTTTTTGGCCAGAGAACAATGGTGTTTTTGGGCCTGAGTCAGCAGGCAGGGCACAAATTTCACAGCCACTTGCCTCATGCTTAAATTTAGTCAAAAATGTTTCCACACAACCCTAAGAAATTCCCACAGTACTTGCAACATCCTTGATATTCTTTTACAATTTTTTTTGTGAATAAATTTCCTTACTATTTTCAATACTGGTGTCTTTTTGGTGCTGAGGGACGACCACAGTGTTCATCTTCAACTGTTGTTTGTCCATTCTTTTACACAAAAATCACAATACATTGACAACACGACAAAAAACAAAAAAAAATGCCAACCTAACCTAAATAAATGACCAACTGCACTGAAACTCTCTAGATACTTCATAAAGGAGTGTAGTAAGCATCATGGTCTATGGTGCCTCAAAAATAATCGAGTCCAGGAACTTTCTGACAGCACCTCGTATTAACAAAGCAAGACTACACCCACCTCAGCCTCCAAGAAAAATGTAGGAAAATAGAGAAAGGTCACCAAAGTCATGGGTAGAGGAACCCTTTGGAAGACGTCCATGTGAGGAAAATCTATTACCTCACTCACATAAGCCTATTCATAACAACCGAAATGTACCATTACCAGAGTACATGCCTATCCACACGCCACTTTGTACAGACCAGCCTCAAAAGATATAAGAGGCGATTTCATAAAAAAGGGAGTCTGAAACATGTTAGGATAAGGAAATCATGCATGGTATTACCTGCCAGAGAAGAGCCAGGGACTAGTTAATTGCCAAGGATCAGGGGGGCTTAACATGGCATCCACCTAAAGGGAAAGAATTCCATTCAAGGGAGTCTCTCCCTACTAGAATTGGCAATGAGGGCTAGAGCCTTAGCTGCTTCCTTTAATCCAACACGGTGTTTATGTCCATTAAGCCATCCAACCATAAAGTTTATACTGGAAAAATGCATATACCCATTAATGTACCAATCCAAGCCGTCATCCATGAAATCGCCAGTTTTGTGATTCTACCATCTATCAAAAACATATACCTAATTCAAACTTCCTATATTTGAGTCATTTATCCCTCTCGAAGTGTCCAAAATAATGTCATTGCTAAACCTAAAACTCCATAACATTCAACTCTTCACCCAGAGAACTATTTAAACAATGTTCCTTTTACCACACCCTCCATACATCATCTGTTTAATGGGCAGTGGTAATACTGACAGTGACAGTGGGGGAGGTCGTTAGTCCAATGGGGTTGATGATGAACAAGCCAGAAATGTTCATGCCAATGTCCATCAATGCTGAACAGTCCCGTGGCAAGATACATGCTGGACCTGTGGAAGATATTTTTATCAACATATTAAAGCACAACTGCACTGAATGTCTACCCCAGAGGCATTTTCTTTGAGTTTCTAAAATGCCATCATATTGTTTGGGGATCTAAAATGCTATGATCTTGTTTGGGGTTCTAAAATGCAGTGATTTTTGTTTGCAGTTTTATTCTATTCTTGTTCAGTTAATGCTCAAAAAAAGTTTATAGATCTAGATTTTTTCAGTATTTTAAAATGCTTTTATTTTGTATGTGTTTGTCTACTTAATGTTACAGACCTTTTTTTTTTTTTTTACAAGTTGTTAGCAAAAGAAGTCTTCAAAACTGGTAAGGGTCATACAACCCTGGAAATGGGAGGTTATCGGATATGATCCCAGAAATTGGAGGGCATCTGCATCATGGGCCATTCATGTTATTATGCAAGGCAAGTAGTTAGCTGGGTTTACTCTCACCCAAGCCCAGGGGTAACAACTAATAGGTAAGTTTATTCAGGTACATATACACAAATAGTTACACAGATTATCATACATAGCAGCATATGTGTAAAGAACCTAGGATAACCCAAAAAAGTCAGTGACTTATTTCCACAGCTATGAATACCACAATAGATGAATGAAACTTACAGAGTATTTAACTGTCTCACTGCTCCCAACACCTTACAGTACCTATATAAACTAGTCATTTCAGGAGGGTTTTTTTTTATGCAGGGAGGCTTCTTTTCCCTACTTTACTATTTTGTCTCATTAATTGGTCCTGTTCTCCAAGATCACACATGTGAACCAAGCTTATCCTTACCCTTCAGCCCCACCTCAGACATACCTGGGACACAGAAGTCGAATATATTGGAGTAATTGCCGCTGGAAAGACATTGGGAGATGTGGCCAGAGAGGCTGCCGGAGATCCAGGAGGTGCCATTGTTACAGTCATAGTAGTAACCCATCTTGCTAGTGAGAGCAACGTGAGTAGTGTTGGCTATCGAAGGAGGACTTCCTGAGCACGATACTCTGGTAGTGGCTGACCAACATCAGACAATATTAAACAGCAGCATTAATAATGATATACAGTATATGCAGTATACATTATTTCACAATGCAAAAATATTGATTATTATTATTTTCAGGAGAAGAGCTAAACCCATAAGAGTTCTAAAAGGCAGCCATGTTAGATTCAAAATTGAGGATCGGCCCATTTCCTTGGATCAAGAGTACTCCCCGGCATCAAAACACCTCATTTGAGGGGAGTAATCAATGGAGCAAGTAAAGAATACATTACTTACATTAAATCTACGATAACCCAATACATTAAATTACTTTTTTCCCCAACTGCCCCATTCTTTAAGTAATCAGAGCAGCAAGTACAGAATGGGGCAGTCGGAAAAAAAGATAACGGATAAGTCACTTTTTTTTATTATATCTTTTGGGTTTAATGTATCGTTGATACTTTGCTACATCTGCGTCCTCAAACCCCTCTTCAAGAAATTTTTTGATGCTGGTGAAGGGCTCTTGATCCAAGAAATTAACCTTATTCTCCCATTTCCCAGGCACTGTATGACCCCCTACGGGCTTAGCACTTCCCCCCTAAATATGAAAATAATAATGTGCCATCAGAATCATTCTTCAAATTTAAACTGCTGGCTTTTGTGCATTTTGTACATTTCCTGAATAAAGCTTATCTTAATGAGCAGACATGGAGAAAAACTGGAAGAGTGAAAAACTGGAGAGAATAAAGACCGAGCTTTGAAGGGAAGGAAAGAATGGAGTAAAGAGTAAAGAGGATTATTATTGTAATCAAGGGGGGAGCGCCAAACCCGTAGGATTATACAGCGCCTGGGGGGGATGTGGAAAGCATTCAGGCTTAATTCGGGGAACCGGAGCACAGATCCAATTCCCTAAATCAAGAGTCCCTCACCAACATCAAGGAACCTTCCCTGAGGGGAGATTATTATAATCAAGGGGGAAGTGCTAAACCCGTAGGATTATACAGCGCCTGGGGGGGATGTGGAAAGCATTCAGGCTTAATTCGGGGAACCGGAGCACAGATCCAATTCCCTAAATCAAGAGCCCCTCACCAACATCAAGGAAGCTTCCCTGAGGGGAGAGTGAAGAGGAGAGGAGGGAAAACTAGGGTATTTATCATTATTATTACATTCATGAGGCGCGCTAAACCCACAGGAGGCATATAACACCAGGGAAAATGGAAGGCATAAAGGATGAATTCAAGGAATTCGAACACATGTCCAATTCCTTATATGAAGAGCTATTCACCACAGTTAAGGAACCGCCTTTGAGAGAACGTGTAAAGTCATTCACACTATGGGTGCACTACCTTCCCCATCCTCACCCACAGTCATGAGGTGTACTTACAGCAAGTCTCATTGGAGGTGGTGGCCTGAGCATAGTTACAGCCGACTAAGAGAACCGAGTCACCAGTGGACCACAAACCAGAAGACTGAGGACAGGTCCACGCCTGCAACACACCCGCTATCAAATTTTGTACCTGTGTCCCGGTCACTCCTGGAGTGGGACATACTCCAGCCCCACTCAAACCTGTTTGAAGTGGAAGATATATTCAGTAAACTATATTACACCACATATATCAATCAAACCATCCATCTTCCTCCTCCAGAATACGTGCAATTTGCATGAATGGTGATGTGGAAATTATGTTTATTCAAGTATACACAAAATGGATTAAAATAACAGCCACACACAAAAATATTTTGGACTACATGAAATGTGTTATGCTAGGAAACGACAGCATTTCCTGCCACCCTGGCAAATAACAGCTTTTAATATCACTATGTCCACTTATCCTCCCAGGAAACGAATTATGCATAATACTCAACTTCGACTACCTCTTAACTCAGTGCTCGGAAGCACACACAACCTTAGAACAAAGAATATTATAGACTACGCTCATGGCTCCCTTAATTAACCCTGACAAAGTGAGGGTGGGAAGTACGTACTGTTGCTGTAAACCGGCCTCATGGTACTGTAATACACAGGTCTATTAGAATTAATAAATGGGTTTCCACCTTACAAACGGAGCTGTTTGCCATACTTGTTGCACTCAAGCTTGTAGAAACTACGACCACATTCTCTTTTCTCATTACTTACCTGGAGAGGGTTTCGGGGGTCAACGCACCCGCGGTCCGGTCTAAGATCAGGCCTCGTGGTGGAATCAGGGTCCGATCAACCAGGCTGTTACTGCTGGCCGCACGTAAACTGACAGACCACAGCCCGGCTGGTCAGGTACTGACTTTAGGTGCCTGTCCAGAGCCTTCTTGAAGATGGTTAGGGGTCTATTAGTAATCCCCCCTATGTATGCTGGGAGGCCGTTGAATAGTCTTGGGCCCCTGACACTTATTGTGTAGTCTTAGTGTACTCGTGGCGCCCCTGCTTTTCATTGGGGAATGCTGCATCTCCTGCCTAGTCTTTTGCTTTTGTAGGGAGTGATTTTCGTGTGCAAATTTGGCACTTGCTTTAAATGGTCCAAGATCTGAATGCATTTTGTTTGTGTATGAAGTTAGGCACAGGTATACACAAATTATTAAGAAAAGGATTACAGTTAAGCTTTTGTGGATTCTCTCTCACAAGCATTACATAGAATATGTTGAATATAATTCTGATACTTCAGACATAAAATTACGAAATATTATCAGTATCAGAAAGGAACTAGCAAACGAAGTTGAATAAAGTATAACAACTCAGATAGGAACCAGCAGATGCATTATCCATCAGTAGATTGCAAGATGTTACTGCAAGGCTAAGTATCTCTGGCAGTACGGTTTGTATTGAGATGTCACTGATATAAAATGTAAAGTGTGTGGACAGAGACAGAGCCATACAATGGAGCATTACATCTTAATGTATTCAAATACCCATTCTTTCAGTGACATCTCCATGAAAACCTTACAGGATATGATAAACACCACACTGTTAATAAGATATCCGAAATCTTGAGGTTGTATCCACATTTTGCATCGACTAAATGACTGCAATAGCAAGCAGCAGATATAAATGATGCCAGGGGAAAACATTGGAATCATATTTAGGAGGTTAGGATAAAAAACTGAACCTTGGATAACTGGTGAGATATTATCCAATATAAAATTTAGATATCAGCTGCTGAAAAGATTTAGGGCAAATAAGCAGAATGTTGCAGCGCTAAGTGAATTTCAGAAAGGAACAATATACAAAAACTTATGAAAGGAACAAAGGCTCTAAAATCAAAGAATATAGGAACAATCCAATATGATAATGAAACATGCGAGTATCAAGACATCTAATGAACATACGTTTCGCTCACCATAGGCTTCTTCAGGAACAATCCTAGTAAGCTATGACAACCAAAAGCACTCGGTACAGCCATTCACCTATAGATCTATTTAACTGCAAAATGTTCATCCCCTCAAGGAATCTTCCTACAGGCGAGTGGCTCTTGATCTAATGAATTGGACCTGTGCTCCCCTTCCTTAGATCGAACTTGAATGACTCCCATCTCCTCCCCAAGCACTGAATAACCCCCACGGGTTTAGCACTTCCCCGCAAATGTAATGTTTTGTAATGTAATCTAATCTAAATATTGAAAATGAGGTGTGCCACGAAATATATCGTGAAAAAAGTGCTTCAGTTCGTTTACATAAATGTTACATCAATAATTTGCTATGCATATAAAATACCTTCAACGCAGACTCCAGTAACTTTAAAATTTATTACAGTACTAATGGTATTACCCCCAAACAGCTTCCATCTATTAGGTGTAGCTTATGAATCTGTTCGAAAACAACCAAGTTAAACCCAGCTAAAAGCACCAGACCAGACAACATTCCAACAAAAATCCTAAAAATGGTGTCTGCGATTTGCATAATAAATTTATCCATCATCAGTGGTTAACGCGTCGGTCTGGAGTTTTACAACTCTATAACCGCGGGTTCAAGCCCCGCCCGTACCGTGTTGGGTGAACTCAAGGAGACCAGAATTACTCTCGTTTTCAAGCAAAACAATAGGTCGGATGTCAGTGACAAAAAAAAAATTCTCGGTGCTGGGTTGGATTCAATAAGTAGGCATTGAGGACAAACTCCATACACACTATCAAGAATATAGTATACGATAGACCTCCTTTTGGGGCAGCAAATTTGCAGCACCAGTTTTATGAGACAATAAGACAGGGCCAGGAACCTTGACACAACTCCACAACCACAAATATGGCAGTAAAGTAAACGAGTATACCCACTCCCCCAAGCTATATTTTCCTAATGCGTAAATGTTTTCACTAGAAAAACTTAACCCGGGCAAACTCTCCATAATTTTCTTCACGACACTAACTAATGTTGCGAATAATTAAAGAAGAACCGAAAACTTTTTACAATTCATTTTAACGTGTTGAGCCAATTTTCTTGTGAGCACAAACTCATTCAATCAATAACCAGGAAACACTAATAAAGAGAACGAAAAATAATTTCGAACACTGGTAACAGTGACACAAACCTGGCTGCTGACCAGCCGTATTAGGTCACTTTTATATAGCTGAAAGGAAGAGCAGTATTATTGGTTTATTTTTATTTTGTCAGGGAAGAATCTGATACTGTGTCCCGTAGCTCGATTGCTAGCTCACACGCTGAGGTCCGTGGTTCGATCCCAGGTGCGGGTGGAAACACTGGGATGTGTTTTTTTAAAACACCTGCTGTCCCTGTTCACCAAGCAGTAAAACAGGTACCTGAGTATTAGTCGACCGGTGTGGGTCACATCCTGGGGAAAAAAAATGACCTAAATTTCCCGAAATGCTCTGCATAACAAGGTGCTTTCTATATAGCAGTGTCAGCTTGTAGAAATAAATATTATTATTATAAGGTGATACGTTGAGTTACCTGGTTACCTGGAGGTTTTTCCGGGGATCAACGCCCCCGCGGCCCGGTCCATGACCAGGCCTCCCGATGGATCAGGGCCTGATCAACTAGGCTGTCACTGCTGGCCCCACCCAGTCCAACGCCATAGCCCGGCTGATCCGGCACTGACTTTAGGTATCTGTCCAGCTCTCTCTTGAAGGCAGCCAGGGGTTTATTGTCAATTCCCCTAATGCTTGATGGGAGGCTGTTGAACAGTCTTGGGCCCCGGACACTTATGGTGTTTTCTCTTAGTGTACCAATGGCACCCCTACTTTTAATTGGGGGCATTTTGCATCGCCTGCCCAGTCTTTTACTTTCGTAAGGAGTGATTTTTGTGTGCAGATTTGGGACCATTCCTTCCAGGATTTTCCAAGTGTAGATTATGATATATCTCTCCCTCCTGCGTTCCAACGAGTACAAGTCAAGTGCTTCCAAGCGTTCCCAGTAGTTCAGGTGCTTGACAGAGCTTATACGTGCAGTAAAGGTTCTCTGTACACTCTCTAGATCTGCGATTTCACCTGCTTTGAACGGAGATGTTAATGTACAGCAGTATTCCAGCCTAGAGAGAACAAGCGATTTGAAAAGGATCATCCCTTCGCTTGGCATCTCTCGTTTTGAACGTTCTCATTATCCATCCTATCATTTTCTTTGCACGTGCGATTGTGGCACTGTTGTGATCCTTGAAAGTGAGATCCTCAGACATTACTACTCCCAGGTCCCTTACATTATTTTTCCGCTCTATTGTATGGCCAGAGTCTATAGTATACTCTGTTCTAGTTATTATCTCCTCCAGTTTTCCATAACGGAGTAGTTGGAATTTGTTCTCGTTGAACATCATATTGTTTACCGTTGCCCACTGGAAAACTTTGTTTATATCTTCTTGGAGGTTAACCGCGTCCTCAGCAGATGACAGCCTCATGCAGATCCTAGTATCGTCCGCAAAGGATGATACGGTGCTGTGATGTATGTCTCTGTCTATGTCTGATATGAGGATGAGGAATAAGATGGGAGCGAGTACTGTGTCTTGTGGAACAGAGCTCTTCACTATGGCAGTCTCCGATTTAACTCTGTTGACTACTACTCTTTGTGTTCGATTTATTAGGAAGTTGAAGATCCATCTCCCCACTTTCCCAGTTATTACTTTAGCACGTATTTTATGGGCTATTACGCCATGATCGCATTTGTCAAATGCTTTTGCAAAGTCTGTGTATGGCATTCTGGCGGCAGTTCGGTAAAACATTTTAAGCAAAATTGGATACATCAGCAGTGTGCTGCCAGGATATGTGAAAGTGGAATAGTAAATGATATGGTGATACAGGTCAAGACTAATAAAAGGAGTAGGTAGGTATTAGGTTTGTCAGGAAACAGGACAAGTGTTTCCTGGTGTAGCTCTTAGTCATATGATGATCCGCAACTGGAGCTTCTGTTCATCTAAGTAAGCTGGCTCACCTCTCCACCCTTTTAAAAATTATGGTTATGATTATAATCAGATTTTACTACTAAATGAGTGGTTTCATGAGTCCTAATCATCACAAGCACTAATGAAACCACCCGTGGCTAAAGTTTACCTTTAACAAAGGTCCTAAAACGTACATGTGCCCTTGTACACACGGCACCAGAGTAGGTAATGGTTGTGGTGTGACAATTGTGTGTAATGACACAAAGGTTGTTAAGGTAGCTCATGGCACTCTGGCCACGATTCCACCTACAAGTCTCAGTGGCTGTGTCAGCTGTACAGCAGCAAAATACGTGTGTTAATCGTGACACTCTTATGGACGATTTTCAGAGATGTTTTAGAATAGTTTACAGGTCTCGGGTCTTATTTCTGATAACCAAATGTTTAACCAAATATTACTGCCCGCGGCCTGCAGACTTACGTAACCACTAGGTCTACAACAACGTGTGTTACATAGGCTAAAATCCTGCCATCTTACTTCTAGGGCTTAGTTTTAGTTTAATATCTTCATTATGGCCCCATACCCATCCATTGAGCGGTAGTCAAAAGATTACAGAGGTACATAATGGGTCCAGGGACTGTACTGCAAAGCTTTGATAGTTGAACAAGGTACAAAGGTAATGAACTTCAGGTAGATCTGATCACAATCATGACCAAGTTACAAAGGTAATTAATCATCCACACGTCACACATGGTTACAATCATGAACAAATTACAAAGTAATGAGTAATTCAAACGTCAACACCCGGTCACAATCGTAATGAGTTATTAGTGCAAATATTAACTGGGTCACACAGACAAACACAGACACAGACACACACACACACACACACACACACACACACACACACACACACACACACGCACACACGCACACACGCACACGCACACGCACACGCACACGCACACGCACGCACACGCACACGCACACGCACACGCACACGCACACATACATACACACACACACACACACACACACACACTCTCTCTCTCTCACTCACACACTCACACACACACACACACACACACACACACACACACACACACACACACACACACACACACACACACACACACACACACACACACACACACACACACACACACACACACACACACACTCACACACACACACACACACACACACACACACACACACACACACACACACACACACACGCATGCACATACAACAGGCCTAGTGTCTAATCAACATGTGCCTAGGACCAAATGGACCAAATGGTAACTAACATTCACACACACACACACACGCATGCACATACAACAGGCCTAGTGTCTAATCGACATGTGCCTAGGACCAAATGGACCAAATGGTAACTAACACACACGCGCGCGCACACACACAAACTCCTAAGGCGATGGACTGATTACATCAGACTGCTACACTTACTCTACTTCGTCTTCCATCAACGTTGATGTTTCCAGGATACTGATTAATCTGTGCATTCGACTGAAGAAGGCTGCAGCGCTGGCGAAACAGTTATCATTAAAGATCTCTAGTGTTGAAAATGTTCAACTTACAACACAATATGGATACATCAGTCCCCGGAACTCTAAAATACAGCATGTGAATCACAAATCGTAATAACACTATTTCTTGAGTTAGACGGCTCTGAGGGGACTTGAGCTAGAGTTCGTCACAGCCACGCTGGCGGGAGATTCATCAATAAAAACTTGCACTTGTAGTCACAGTGAGACTCATGCTAACCTCCCTATGGTGTATAAATATACCTGGCCATTCATCTGGCCAAGTGGCTTAACGCGCTAGCCTGGAGTTTTGACTGCCTTGTGGTGAGTTAGAGCCCCACCCGTACCGTGATTTCTTTACAGTATGTGAATTCAATAATCCTCAGCACTATAATAAACAATTCATGTCAAAACATCACTCTCTCTCGTGCCCCAGAGCATTAATATTCATTTCAAGTAAGTGCTAAAGTCTATTTTATATTGAAGAGTGCACTAAAAGTAGACAGATTTATCACACGTGTGCAATACAAGATTTGCATGTCTGGCAAAACAAATTGATGGTTAGACAAAGTTCAGACATTATCACGTGTGAATATTTCAATACTTTACTACCAGGGACTTCGAAACTCAGACATTCATACGAGCAGGATTATAAACCAAGAAATATATTTCTTTCAGCATATACATTCACTTGCCACTTGATTTGATACACCCTTCTAGTACTAGGTAGGACCTCCCTCTCCTCCCCCTTTTTCACCAAGAACTGCCTGAATTCTTCTTGGCATGGATTTACAAAAGTGTTGGAAATCCATCACGCAGTTACTGCATATTTGTCGGCTGCACGTTCATGCTGCGAATCTCCCATTAAACTACATACCAAAGTTTATGCCAAATTTTGTCCCTATTTCCATGTCACATTAGAAATCGTTATCCATCAGACCAAGCGACGCTTTATCAATCTTCACCTGTCCAATTTTGATGAACCTGTGTCCACTGTAGCCTCAGTTTCCTGTTCTTACCTGACAGGAGTGGAACCCGGTGTGGTCTGCTGCTGCAGTCCATCCACTCTAAAGTTCCATGTGTTGTGCATTCAGAGATGCTCTTCTGCATACCCTTATTGTGACACAAGCTTGAGTTACTGTCGCCTTCCTGTTTACTTGAACCAGTCCGGCCATTCTTTGACACCTTTCACTGTCAAGGCGTTTTCGCCTTGATTACACGATCCTTAGGGTACTAGGTGTTCGTGTAATTACATATTGGCGATTATCTATTTAAATTTATGGAATGGGAGGGTGAACGCTGGCTCTTGATCCTTATTTAACCTACAACCAACTGAGGTGATTTGAGAACAGTCCTAAGTCCAGGAACCTTAGAAGGAAAAAATGCAATAATAGACTTTTCTTCGCAAAATTTGTTGAGTGCATCCTCACATTGTTGAAGCTATGTATGAAGTCCACGTATACTGAGAGTAAAATAATATGTACAACAACGGATAATAGATATTTCACTTTATCAATGCTACAAGACTAACAAACAACTCGCCTCTCTCTCAGTTTACAAAAAATAACCACTGGGAAGCAAGGCTAATTCCATTAACTTTTACAATATGAGTGTACATAAGAGGCTTGCATTTTGAAGGTAATCCGATAAATCTCAATGCAACATCCCGACACGACGCGGAGGAAATAAAAATAACAAGGGAGGGTTTTCTCCCCCTGTCCGTGAATTTGTGGATGGGGAGGGTGAAGCCTACATTCCAAGGTGGGAGGGGCGCTGGACACGCATGATAATGAAAACACTAATATATTCAGACACAAATACTTATCAAATTTTAACAAAATATATTCCTCAGACAAAGTTCCACTTGAGTGCGTGCGTGTGCTTTTCTTAAGAATATTATATTACTGATATTATTGTTAAGGAAGAGTGGTTTTCACGGGTTGACGTGCTGTTGGAGTGTGAGCACCGTCACATTTATGAAGGGATTCAGGAAAACCGGTTAGTCAGACTTGTGTCTCTGTAGGTGGGAGGTACAGGACCTACACTCTGAAGGAGTAAGGATGTTACAATTTCGAGGATCGTTAAACTGTCATGTCTGCGCACTTCTGGAAACGTAGCTATTGAAGGAATGATGGTTAGTGTGTTTCTTTTTATTGTTTTTAACATGGCCGGGGCTAAAATAATATTCTCAAAATAATGTGCGCCAAAACCTGTGTTAGTCTGACTATCTGTAGCTGCTGGAACAAAGCTAAGCTTGTGGATTCTCCTGGCGTATATTTTGTTATTATAATAACAAACATAAGTGTCAAAATTCGTACGAGTCACACAGCACGGCTTTCAGTTTGTTTTTTTCCACATCTCGTACAGCATGCTACTTTAATGATAAAAGAAGCTTAACACGTTTAGGGTTGGTAAGGTTCTTTAGGAAACAGGACAAGTAAACACTTGTCCTTAGTCATGTGATGACCCGCAGCTGGAGTTTTTGGTCATCTGACCGAAGCCTTTCGCTGGCTTACCGGTCCACCCCTTCAAGAATTAGGGTTATAATTAACATATTCAATATACACGAAGGCTCGTGCGTGTGCGTGCATGTATGTTGCTTTTTTGTGCGTTTTTGTCCCGGGTTTCATCAGGGTTACCACTTTGTAAGACGCTAGGTCAATCTCTTTTTACTAAAACTCAATAACACAATCATGAGCACAACACGCACTCTTTGTCACGTTCATTATTAAAAGATCTTAAGTAGTATAATCTAGTTGGGTATAACCAGGACCGATGCCAATGGGTAAGGGGGGGCTTAGGGTGTTTCAGCCTCCCAGAATTCCCTTTCTATCCCTCTCCCCCAAATAAAACTAATAATATCACTATTATTATAATCAGAACTTAGTGCTGAACCCAGGTCATACAGCGCTGCTGTATAACTTAAGCTAGAAGGCCCACACTTCCTAGTAAAGGAATTCTGACCCCCCCCCTCCCCAGATAAATCATATATACCTATGACCAGAAGACTTTTTTTAGTGTTGTTTCGCTCAAGAAGAACTTTATCAGTCTTGTGCATTCAGTCGTGGCTACCACTCTGTTCTCTTCTTCGTTGTTTTTCGTGGTCGGAATTTTCGCCATCTTTGGGTAAATCAAGTTTGGTTTTACTTTTCCTCTTCCTGTATTTCTTTTCTCCAAAAAGCCAAGCATATGACAGCAATGGTTGCTGCCACCCTGAGGCTCCCCATAATCTATTTCCTCTGTATGCTGTATTGGAGTTATATCAGCAACAGCGTGAGCTTCATACACTCATCCTTGGGAACTGTTGCCTCACTAGTGTTCACTCTGGTACCTCTCCCGTCATACCATTACCCTCTGCCTTTTATTTCCCTAGGTAATTCTTTAACGCTTTATCATTTTCTTATTACTTATTCCTGTTTTTTTTTTCATTTTCTATAGCAGCCTCCTGTGTGATATATGTGTCAAATGCTTTCATACAACCATGGAAGTGCCCCCGTGGCCTGACTGGCAAAACTCTCGATTCACACGCTCAAAGCCCGGGTTCGATTCCCGGCTGGGTAAAAATATTTCGATGCGTTTCCTTACAGCTGTTGTCTTCACCTAGCAGCAAATAGGGTACCTGCGTATTAGATGACTGGTGTGAGTCGCATCATGGGGGACAAGATTGAGGACCCCAATGGATATAAGACAAAGTCCTCGATGACGCACTGCCTTTCTTGGGTTATCCTGGGTGGCTAACCCTCCGGGGTTAAAAATCCGAACGAAATCATATCTTACCCATCGCTCTTGCTTTGCCTCCAAATCTATCTTAATACTACAAGACCCGCAAGACAAGATTTGTTATTTCTGAACCTATGCTGGTTGTCTCATATACCATCTTTTTAATGTGCTTACCTATTCTTATTACATTTTCCAGGGCCTTAGCCAACATGCTAGTCAGTAAAAGTGGTCTATAATTTGGAACCAACTGCTTATATCACATTCTCATTTGAAGTTTTCTATCTACCTGATAACTGCCCTGACTCAATCATCTTTTCTACAGCGTTACTAAGGCATACAAACTTCTGCTGTATCATTTCCTCCTTTTTGCTGCAATTTGCTCTAATGGGGCACAAAAGCATACTGCGAGACAGGTGCAGAACAAACTTTTATTGTGGCAACGTTTTGCTCTTGGATTTTATAAAGTAATAAAAAGAATGAAACGTTACCAGAATAAAAGCTTGGTCTACAAGAATCTTTTCTTAAATTTCCTCTAAATTTTACTATTAGCTTCTTTTTTCTCCGCCGTCTAATAAATTACTCGCCTATCTCCTTGCCATACTTTGTCAGTATACCATCTCATTTAGTCTCAGTATGTAATCAGTTATTGTCTCCTTCAACCTTGTGTGGCTGTGCTACCTCTAGATCTTTCTCGAACTGTTTTTCTGCTTCCCTTATCTTTGTATAGTCTTGTCTTGCTCTTCTGTTTAGTTTCCAGTTTTCTTCCGTCTTTTCCTATAGGTTTTTCTATGCCCTTTTACTTTCAACATTTGCCTCACTACGTTTCCTTGTAAGTCGTAGACCACCATGTTCTTTGTCTTCCCCATCTTTCTTCTTGGTACGAATCTCATTTCTCGGTATGGCTTTAGTAATCTCTCCGTCATAGTCTTTTCCTCCATTTTTATCCGGGAACTCATTACTATGTAATTTAAACCACTATAACCTTTCTTTTTGCTCATCTCACCACTTTCGCATCTCATCCTAGTGTGGGTTAGCATATTCTATAGGTTCCTTGTATTGTTTACGTTCGCTTGCTGATTCAGCTTCTCCCCATTGCCTAGTGGAGTCTACGATGGCTCTCCATATTCCTGATCGTCTGTGTGATTCTTAGTTCCTCCAGCCAATTTATGAACAAAGTTTCCCCCATGATCAGTAGTTTTGCCTTCGGTTTCCCATACTTCTGTCTTGGTTATGTAGGATTTTAAACCACTATTATGACCTTACCACCTCTTGTTTCCTTTATTCCTACTATGTATATTCTCTAAAAGCACTATTACGTCTAGTTATTAATCCCTTCTCTCACACATTCTTACTATGCGATATCCCTCAGGAAATATAACATTCATATATCCATAATCTTCGTCCTGGGTATCACTACTACATCTTATCTCGTAGCTCATTGACAAAGGTGTCTGTATTGATATACCTGTAACTATCTTTCAATTATGTAATCTTAAGTATAACTGCCCATTTGCTATACTTGCAGCTACAGGAGTAGTTTTTAGTTTAACATCTTTATTATGCACCCCATATCTATCCTGTGGGCGGTAGTCAAAGAATTACAGAGATACATAATGGGTCCAGGGACTGGACCGCAAAGTTTTGATAGCTGAGCAAGTTACAGTGGTAATGAACTATTTACATGTTTATATCTATGCTCGTGGTGTTTCGTCTTCAGAAATTAATTTATCAACGCTACAGTTTTAATGATTGTAGCATTTTAGTTTCTAGCTCTGCCTCTCAACTCGTACTAACCGGTTTTACTAATTTCTGGCCTCCCGGGCACTGTCAGATCTATTCTTGAGCCAGTGTATGGTGACTGCCTTCAACAGTGATGAGGCGCCCTTCGTAGCGTTCCAGTGGCATCGCTCTCCACTGGCTCCCTCTATTATCCAGTGCCTTCCTCTCCTCGTACCTGGCTCCCTCTCCTCGTACCTGCCTCCCTCTCCTCGTATCCACTGGCTCCCTCTCCTCGTATCTGGCTCCCTGGCTTTGTTTCAAATAGCCAGCCTATCCTCATCCACTGCATCCAGTCCTCTGAGAATTTTGTAGACAGTGATCATGTATAAACTGGTCCTCATTACTTTGCTCTTAATCGGAGTTTCTCAAGTCTTGTCTCACAGTCGTGTGTGTACTTACCTATATGTGGTCGCAGGGGTCGATTCACAGCTCCTGGCTGGCTGTGTATGTATGCACGTATATGGGGGGGGGAGGCTGGAGAGTAGAGGCTACAATTAATGTTGAGTATTAAGTAAGTTTATTCAGGTACAGGTATACATAAATAGTTACATAAATTATCATACATAGCAGCATATGTGTAGGTTACCAAGGATATTGATGTATAATCATAAAAACTACAAAAATGTTCACCGAACTACTAGTGCTGCAGGTGGACTCAACTGTATAAAAACTTAGTTTAAACTTCCTTGACTACGGCCCACACACACACACACACACACACACACACACACACACACACACACACACACACACACACACACACCTACTAACACTCCCCCCCCCCCGCAGGAGGGAGAGATATATCATAATCTACACTTGGAAAATCTTGGAAGGAATGGTCCCAAATCTGCACACAGAAATCACTCCCTACGAAAGTAAAAGACTGGGCAGGCGATGCAAAATGCCCTCAATTAAAAGTAGGGGCGCCATTGGTACACTAAGAAAAAACACCATAAGTGTCCGGGGCCCAAGACTGTTCAACAGCCTCCCATCAAGCATTAGGGGAATTACCAATAAACCCCTGGCTGCCTTCAAGAGAGAGCTGGACAGATACCTAAAGTCAGTGCCGGATCAGCCGGGCTGTGGCTCGTACGTTGGGCTGCGTGCGGCCAGCAGTAACAGCCTGGTTGATCAGGCCCTGATCCACCAGGAGGCCTGGTCGTGGACTGGGCCGCGGGGGCGTTGATCCCTGGAATAACCTCCAGGTAACCCCCCCCCCCCCGGCATTCTTGAAGTTACATAAATTTAAATTCCAAACTCAAATAATGTCGAAGTTCAGGCAGTAGAGATCAAGAAATAAAATTTAAAAACATACCTGCACTTACCCGTTAAATATTACATACGAAAGAAATTAAAAGAATAAGATAAACGAAGCAATTCATACCAAGAGAACTATTAATGTACAACAACCACGAGAGACCATTAATCTCATGGGAACTTCAACTAAAATAAAAGTAATCTGACTGGTTCATGAGGTTAGATGAGTAATAACTGGAAAGCCAAATTCTTCAATCTCAGGACTTTGTTTACATTGATCAATCATAATATATATCATGCAATAGTGACGAGGTGATGAATAATTCACATCACATATGCAGTGCTTGGGTATATGTGTTGATGAAATGTTTAGCTTGTGTAGTAGGCTTCTTCAGTCGCGTACAGGAGAGTATAACACTGGAAACAGTAGTAGTGGTACTAGTAGTAGTGGTACTAGTAGTAGTGGTACTAGTAGTAGTGGTACTAGTAGTAGTGGTACTAGTAGTAGTGGTACTAGTAGTAGTGGTACTAGTAGTAGTGGTACTAGTAGTAGTGGTACTAGTAGTAGTGGTACTAGTAGTAGTGGTACTAGTAGTAGTGGTACTAGTAGTAGTACTAGTAGTAGTGGTACTAGTAGCAGTAGTGGTTAGTAGTAGTAGTAATAGCAGTAATAGTAATAGTAATAATAACTTGATCAGTTTATCAACCTTGGTAGAAGGTGGTCAGTCGTTCAAGCATAGGAATGCTGACAGACCTAATATGTCAGAGCAGAAGTGAAGTGGAGCAGCTGGGGGTGACGCCACAGGTGAGTGAGGACCACAGTGGAAGTAGGTCATGTCAAACAGTTGTCTTTCATTCATATATTCATGGGGGAAACGCCTGGAGGCAATCAGATTTAACTCAAGGGGAAGAGGATGAGTTCCATTATCTTAGATCAAGAACCCTTCATTAGCATCACGTAACCATCCCCCCCTTAAGGGCCAACTCATTAAAAAAAAGATACGAAACGGCTAAAGCAAAACTGTCAACATTGTACACTGTGATGCCTAAGACATCTGCAACACCTGGTCACCTGTAGTGATGACATTTCACTCATCAATGGCTTTTTCAGTCTAATAAAGAGAATATATATTGGAGACAGCAGAACAAGTGGAGAGAGAATTTTGAAGTGTTCAGTCCCTTTGATAAATCAAGACTGAGATAATTATCAAAATTACCTTTCCGGATCTACATATCAGACATTACATTCAGTAGAAAGCTTAGCAGCTCTCAACAAATTATCATACCTATCTTTCAAATGTCACTAAATATGACTTGGAATGAAAAAGAACACAGGAAACAGGTTAATTATTGAGCAACCAAACCACAGCCCGGATCAGCCTGGCTGTGGTTCGTACGTTGGACTACGTGCGGCCAGTAGTAACAGCCTGGTTGATCAGGCCCTGATCCACCGGGAGGCCTGGTGGTGGACCGGGCCGCGGGGGGGGTTGATCCCCTGAATACCCTCCAGGTAGACCATCCACGGAGATATGTCCACCCAGTTATACGAATGAAGCGACTGCCAGTTCAACGTTTTGTTCTCTGGCTGGATTGCTGGTCTTGTTATTATAAACATAACCAAGCACTAAACCCACAAGGGTCATACAGCGTTGTGTTGGTCTTATGTCTTTTAAAAATGCAAGATGACAGGCAAATCTTACAAGTCTCTACGTACATTCAGTTTAAATATTTTGTGTGGGTTTTCTGAGAGTTCTTATTCCTGTAACATTGTCTACCAAAATTTAAGTGTGTGGTCTGAGACCCAGCTGAGAGGTGATGGTCCTGGGAGCATAACAGGTGTGTGGTCTGAGACCCAACTGAGAAGTCATGGTCCTGAGAGTATAACAGGTGTGTGGTCTGAGACCCAACTGAGAGGTGATAGCCCTGGGAGTATAACATGTGTGTGGTCTGAGACCCAACTGAGAGGTGATGGTCCTGGGACCATCACCTTGCAACAAGATAATAAATTATCTTGATTTAATGCAGTATTTTAAATAGCTGCTATATAAATTTACAAGGGACAGAAAAGAACAATAGAAACTCAGCAAAATATACGATAATAGTTGCATTTATACCGTAATGATTCATCAGAAATTGCCGAGATCAATGGGAAAAAAATATTTGGAACCTTTGAGGCCTGGTCACAGACCGGGCCGCGGGGGCGTTGACCCGCCGAAACCCTCTCCATGTATACTCCAGGTATGCAAGGAAACTACCAAAATAAGCAATGAAGGCCAGAAACGAATATACGAAAAGTAAGAAAGAATATTTTATAGAAATATCGGACAAGACCAAAACACAACCAAATCTTAAAGTTGGTAAAAAGAAAAGCGTGAAAGAAGATATTAAATAAATTGAGGACGAAGACAGAGGTAATGTTAGATGAACATAGAGTTTCAGGATGTATCCACAGATAAAGACATCTTGGATGTCGAGAATTAAAATTCCGAACACAACTGTAATAAATGACATTGCTGTATCCAAAGAAAAGGTAAAGAAACTACTACTGCATATTGACAAGACAGAGTAATAGGACCTGACGATATACCATAATAGATTTTAAAAGAGTGTACAGGCAAAGTAATTATCCTCCCTAGAAGATCTTTGAGATTTCACAGCAAGTGAACTGACAGGCAAAGTGGCACAAGAAGGGGCTACAGGCCTTTATCACTGACATAACTATTTTTTGTGATGCAAAAAAAAAATGGAGAATCACAGACTTAGAGAGCAAGAAGCTACTAGCATCTAGTTCAGTCTTCGATTAGCAAATTCGTGAACATTAAGGAAATGGATGGGTGATTGAATTTATTTAGAAATTAAAAAAAAAAAAACTTTAGATATTTTTTCATGAAATATTAATCTTGAATTTATAAAAATAAAAATCTTAGGAACAAAAGGCAAACTTAGCAGCATTCAAAGATTTTTTCGTTTAAAAGGAAAATGCGAATTAACAAGATGAAAGAGATATTAACTGGGAATATCCGTTATTCGCTATTATTATTATTATTATGGAGCTCTAAACCCTTAGGAATTATACAGCGCCTGGGGGGATGGAAGGCATACCTGGTTTTGATTATAATTAATAATAATAAGGCAGTCATTCTCAGTTCAGGGAACTGGAGCACAGATCCAATTACCTGGATCAAGAGCCCCTCACCAGCATCGAGGAACCTCAAGGGAGGTCCCTCACCAGCATCGAGGAACCTCAAGGGAGGTCCCTCACCAGCATCGAGGAACCTCAAGGGAGGTCCCTCACCAGCATCGAGGAACCTCAAGGAAGGTCCCTCACCAGCATCGAGGAACCTCAAGGGAGGTCCCTCACTAGCATCGAGGAACCTCAAGGGAGGTCCCTCACCAGCATCGAGGAACCTCAAGGGAGGTCCCTCACCAGCATCGAGGAACCTCAAGGGAGGTCCCTCACCAGCATCGAGGAACCTCAAGGGAGGTCCCTCACCAGCATCGAGGAACCTCAAGGGAGGTCCCTCACCAGCATCGAGGAACCTCCCTTGAAGGGGGGGGGGGTGCCTCAAGTATCAGTGCTTGCTTCATTAATATTTCTAATTATTGTCACTGACTTTGGAGGAATAAAAATCTGTACTTACATATTTACAGATTATGAAAATATTATATGCAAATAACTGATTAAATCCTTATAAGAACGCTGAAAAATTGAGCAAATGTAATATATGATTGGTGGGGCCCAGTCCCTGGACCCATTATGTACCTACAGGATGGGTATAGGGGGCATAATAAAGATGTTAAATTTAAACTAATGATTGGTGGAGTTAAATGTAGATAATGCAATTTAATGGAAGTGTGAGAAACCTAAAACAGACCAAACGAAGAGTAATAGGCAATGAGAAAAATATACTTAGGATGATATAGTAAAGGTGTCAAAGATAGGGACCAAAAAATGTTACCGACCGCCAAATTATGGAATAATAATAATATAATCTTTATTTCTATAAGTACATGTACAAGGTATACAGGTCTAGCTGACATCAATGACATATTACTGTATAGAAAGCCGCTTGTTATGCTGAGCATTTCGGGCAAATTAGGTCAATTTTGTCCTAGAATAAGACCTACACCAGTCGACTAACACTCAGGTAACCATTTTACTGATGGGTGAACATGGACAACAGGGGTCTTAAGGAAACCACGTCCTAATGTTTCCACCCGTATCGGAGATCAACCCCCGGACCTTAGTGTGTGATCTGATTGCGCTACCAATCGAACTATGGGAATCTAAAACTACCCTTAATTTGCAAAGCTTACAAATAGTTTTGAAAATTATGACTGAGAAATACCAAAATAGGAATATGCATCAGAGGGATGGTACAACACCTGAGTGTGAAATTAAATAAGATAGTTTTAATTAAAGATACTGTATGGCTCTCACAGCTAATTAAAAAAAAAGTAAGTTTCGACGAAAAGATGAAAATTAAAGTGTCGGCGTCATTATACTCGGCCAGAAAAAAAAATGAAAAATTATGTAAATACTTTTATGGCAACACTGGTGGCATTCCAGTTAGAAACTCCACCACACCCACAACCATTACCACCACCATCCATAACCACCACCATCCATAACCACTACCACCACCACACATCTCTCGCACAACTACCAACATCACTCACAACCACTAATACACAACCACCACCAAATCGTATCAAACAACCATCTTTAAGCAACCACATCAACCGCCACCACATCAATGGCTAACACACAAGAGGTCACAATTGGAAGTTGAAGACTCAGAGGAATCAAAGGGATGTTAGGAAGTATTTCTTCAGTCATAGAGTAGTCAGGCCGTGGAATAGCCTAGAAAGTGACGTAGTGGAGGCGGGAACCATACATAGTTTTAAGGCGAGGTATGATAGAGCTCATGGCGCAGGGAGAGAGAGGACCTAGTAGCAATCAGCGAAGAGGCGGGGCCAGGAGCTGTGACTCGACCCCTGCAATCACAAATAGGTGAGTACAAATAGGTGAGTACACACACACACACACACACACACATACACACACACACACACACACACACACACACACCTATCACTTCAAGCAACCAACTGCACACAAACACCAATACCACACAAAGAACTACCAACACCACACAAACAACCACATCAATCACCACCACACATTCATAACTACCACCACATATTTAAGTCTCCTACACAATACAAAGTTGCATTGTCAAAGGTAAATACGCTCTATATTCTAACTAATGGTATCCATTCATTTGGTACACTTGCGTCTGACACGGTCTGGGGGATACACGAAGCACAGTCTCAATAAATTACAAATATCATCTAATGGTATTGCTGTCTGTGGGGAGCTGCTTAACACTATTGAATTAGCTTCGGTAGAAAGCCTCGCTGTTGTCACAGTCTCACGTGTCAAGACGAAATTGTACCTCTGGTGTTCATTATTGGTAACGATTAATCTGTACTGAACAACTTAGTGAATTACAGCTAAAATATTATTAAATATTAAACATCACATGTGCTATTCTAGTGTGCAAGAGCTATTCAAATTGATAAATGAGGCTTATTATTTTACAGCCTATTCAACACTATTGGACTATATATTAAATGCAAAATACGGCGTTATTATATTTCACAGGTATATATTTACCTCCGTGAATTACTCGTCGGAATGACACAAGAAATTGTAAATAAAACGGGTGGACTGTATGCGATACATTTGCATAAAATTATGCGGTCATTAAATGCTAATTAAAATTAGTAACAGGAATTACCCTCATTAGAACATACACAGGATATATACACCGAGAGGTGTATGCTTATGTATATACACACTGATATTATACTTTAATCCAAATTTTAGGGGTTCAAGTATCTTTGAAGAACTAGAAGAAACTCGGATGTAAGGACCCATAGTGAGGGGGAAGCTGGGATAATTGAAGAATATAGCTACAGATAAAGGAAAAAAGTCGGGGCTAAACCCAGCACCAAAGGCACTGTAAGGTTTGTGCTCCTCAACTCCCCTCTTCAAGAGTGGTCGGGCAAGGTTGGCTATAGGTTGGACGGTGGCGGCCCCAAAGGACTCTAGGCAAGGCTCTTTACTCAAACTGCACAGCAATGCAATCCATGGCTATGGTATTTTAATAGTGAGGATGGAAGATATGGCAAAGGATGATAGTTGCAAGAAAAGTGGCTTAAGTAAACGCAAAGAGATCGGAAGAGGTTTTGTAGATTGTGAGGGCGTCTGATAGTGTTGTCAAGGAAGTCCATGAGTCACGGTATGTCTCAAGTCTGTCAAGCTTTCTGTTACTTAGTGTTTTCCAGAAGACGTTCAGAGCTGGTATGCCAGTCCTGAGATGGAGTAACTCGCTCGTGGCAAAGTCCTGGCACCTCACGTCCAGCCCCAAGTGCAAATGCCCGATCCCGTAACTCGATCGCTAACACACTCACCTCACAAACTGAAGTCCGGGGTTCGAATCTCCTCCGGTACGGCTGGAAAACATTAGGGACGTGTTTTCCATAAGACACCTGCTGTCCCTGTCCCTGTTCACCCATCAGTATAAAGTGGGTACCTGGGTGTTAGTCGACTGGTGTGGGTCGCATCCTGGAACAAAACTGACCTAATTTGCCCGAAATGCTCAGCATAACAAGCGGCTTTCTATATAGCAGTATGTTACTGATGTCAGCTATGTCTGTATACCTTGTATATGTATTTGTAGTAAATATATTATTATTATTATTATTATTATTATTATTATTATTATTATTATAGCTTTAGAGCGCTAGTCTTTGCAGCCAGAATTAAAGCAAGAGGAGTGTACATGATGAGGGGTCTGATAAGAGAATTGCACTCTCTCAGCCTATAAAGCCGAGAGAGTGCAGTTCACGCCACAGCGGCATTAGAATCGATGTGATCGTGGATTCGTAACTTGTAGTCGAGGTTGACTCCAAGTAGTTGTGGATGAAGTGCGTGGTATAGGTGTTTGTGAGACAGTGCTCTGAGTTCGACAGGAGTAGGGATGCCTCGTCTATGATGGAAATGGGTTATTTTAGACTTGCTTGCATTAGTTTTTTGGGTGTATAGGGTCTGGTAAGTCATTTGTATAAAGAATGTAGGAGAAAGAACGGAGCCTTGTGGAACTTCTGTCTGAAGGGTGAAGTAGTAAGGAAAGTTTTTTTCTGAACTTGGTACGGATAGTGCGACCATCAAGAAAATTACTTAGTAATTTAGCCGTCATGCCACACCATGACGAAAGCCTTCTCCTCGACCTTGACAACGGGGACAGTTCAGGATAATGTTTAAAGTGTCTCGTGTAGAGCGGTGTTATCTAAAGCCAAAAGTATCCTTGACTAATAGCGAAAAGGTTAAATGCAGCCTTGATGACCCTCATGCATTCAATAGGCTTTAAACCCAATGAACCAATCAACCTTAGAACATACCTTAGCCTAAATGACACCTGCCTCAACAGCCTCCCCTACCCCTCTACTATTTTGCCTTCTGGCCTTCTCAACCAAAGAAAATGCTAGATTTTTGCTCACGGGCAGTACTTGCCAGACAAAATTTCTTCCCAAGTAACCAGAATAAGTAATATTTTCTTTTAAAGGAATGGACTAGTAAGCTAGCAGAAGGCCTCGGTTAGATGACCAAACGCTCTAGTGGAGGATCATACAACAAACTCACTTACTAGGAGGTTACCTGGAGAGGGTTTCGGGGGTCAACACCCCTGCGGCTCGGTCTGAGACCAGGCCTCGTGGTGGATCAGGGTATAATCAACCAGGCTGTTACTGCTGGCGGCACGCAAACTGACGTACGAATCACAGCCCGGTTGGTCAGGTACTGACTTTAGGTGCCTGTCCAGTGCCTTCTTGAAGACAGCCAGGGGTCTATTGGTAATCCCCCTTATGTATGCTGTGAGGCAGTTGAACAGTCTTGTCTCTCAGTGTATTCGTGGCGCCCCTGGTTTTCATTGGGGGAACGTTGCATCTCCTGTAGTCTACCTGGAGACTATTCCTGGGATCAACGCCCCTGCGGCCCGGTCCACGACCAGGCCTCCCGGTGGATCAGGGCCTGATCAACCAGGCTGTTACTGCTGGCCGCACGCAGTCCAACGTGCGAACCACAGCCCGGCTGATCCGGCACTGACTTTAGGTATCTGTCCAGCTCTCGAAGGCAGCCAGGGGTTTATTGGTAATTCCCCTTATGCTTGGTGGGAGGCTGTTGAACAGTCTTGGGCCCCGGACACTTATGGTGTTTTCTCTTAGTGTACCAGTGGCGCCCCTACTTTTAATTGGGGGTATTTTGCATCGCCTGCCCAGTCTTTTACTTTCGTAGGGAGTGATTTCTGTGTGCAGATTCGGGACCATTCCTTCCAGGATTTTCCAAGTGTAGATTATGATATATATCTCCTGCGTTCCAACGAGTACAAGTCAAGTGCTTCCAAGCGTTCCCAGTAGTTCAGGTGCTTGACAGAACTTATACGTGCAGTAAAGGTTCTCTGTACACTCTCTAGATCTGCAATTTCACCTGCTTTGAACGGAGATGTTAATGTACAGCAGTATTCCAGCCTAGAGAGAGCAAGTGATTTGAAAAGGATCATCATTGGCTTGGCATCTCTCGTTTTGAACGTTCTCATTATCCATCCTATCATTTTCTTTGCACTTGCGATCGTGGCACTGTTGTGCCGAGTCTTTTGCTTTCATAGGGAGTGATTTTCGTGTTCATGTTCGGTACTAATCCCTCTAGGATTTTTCCAAGTGTATATTATGTATCTCTCTTGCCTGGGCTCCAGGGAAACAATTGATGAAATTAAGACACATGTGCAACATCTGGGTATCTTTATTGTAGACGTTTCGCCATCCAGTGGCTTTATCAATACAAATTCCAGGACTTACCTAAGTCCTGAAGAAACTTACCTAACCCTTAAAGAAGGTGACCTATTGCTGAGGAAGGGCTCTTGTTCCAAAGAACTGGAATTACATTTAATGTCCTCGGTTCAAGCCTTTTTATTTTTACCTTTCATTACTCAGGCGCTATGTGATCTTCCCCTCCTTTCCTCCTACAAGTTCAGCGTCTCTCATGAATAAATGATATCCAAAGAATTTATTTTTACGAAAAGGTGAGCCAGGTGATGCTGTTTAGACAATGTATCATCCGGCCCCTGATGTGGCCCATTATTATTATTATTATAAAGTCAACCGCTAAAGCTGAAAGGGTCAAACAGCTGCTGATGCGCTCCAGACTCCAGGTGTGGCCTTTCATGTGATGTTCATGACCGCACAGCTAGTCTTTATGCAAGATGTTGATCACACAACCAGTCTTTATGCAATATGTTGACCGCAAGACCAGTCTATTCAATATTTTGACAGCACAACCAGTTTTTATGCAATATATGGACACAACCCGTCTTTTTCCAAAATATCATCTAAAATCTAAGTTATATACTATAGCCATACAGTATTACCAACTCACCAGCCAGGAAGAGGACGCCCACGACGCTAGCGAGACAACTAGGCGCCATGACAGGGTGGAAGAGTTTCACCAAGGTCACCACCTTCCTCTGTTGTCTGCAGCTGCTTCCACCCTGCTTGTGCCTTCACCAGCACAAGCATCAGCGGCCGCTGCTGCCCTGAAAGTGGCTGCCTGGCACACTGCTGTCTGGGCCACAAACTCCAACCAATCAACACATTTGTTGACAAATAGAGCAACGACCTGACCAACCAGAGAGGGGTGCTTCTATGAACAATGTTCGTGTCGACCAATCACGGTGCACTAAGCATATTCCCTAGCCACGCCCACCTCCTCGATTCCCCCCTGCCTCCCTCAGAGGAGGTTCTTTGATGCTAGTGACGGGCTCTTGATCCAAGAAATTCGACCTGTCCTCCCCTTCTTTGGATCAAACTGGATTGCTTCCCTTTCCCAAAGCGCTGTATAACCCTAAATATGATAGTTTAACATCTTTATTATGCATTCCTTACCCAACTTGTGGGCGGTAGTCAACCTGTGTCAGTATAGTTACAATTATTATTAGTCTGCCCGAAATGCCTAGTCATGCTAGGCATGATAGTGGACCTCTTTGTAATTAATATTTCATATGTAAACCATACATTGTAACCAATATTTTATATGTAAACCCCACATTTTACTCTTTACAGAGAAATAAACATTTGTATTCGTATTTGTAAGTACATAATGAGTTTTGATAGCTGAACACTGTCACAAAGGTAATGAACTATTTACATGTTTATACCTGGTCACAATCATAAAGATTATTATTATAATCGGAGAAAGCGCTAAACCGAAATAAAGATCATTATAATCATGGGGGAGCGCTAACAATCAGATTATTATTATTATAATCAAGGGGGAAGCGCTAAACCCGGAGGATTATACAGCGCCTGGGGGGGGATGTGGAAGGCATTCAGGCTTAATTCGGGGAACTGGAGCACAGATCCAATTCCCTAAATCAAGAGCCCCTCACCAACATCAAGGAACCTTCCTTGAGGGGCTAACAATCAGAGTTGTTTATGCAGACATTAATTTGGTCACACAAAGTAGTAATATTTTATTTACAGTGAGCAAAGTCATATTTTTCCAGAATGGTTTGTAATATACTACTTTGGATAAAATACTCTGAGATATCTTGAACATTTCTGAGTTGTCTCTGAATTCATTAATTTTATAGCATTCCAGCACAGCCTGGTTGATCAGACCCACAATGAGGCCTGGTCCCAGACCGGGCTGCGGGGGCGTTGACCCCCGAAACCCTCTCCAGGTAAACTCCAGATAATGACGCAAGGTGTGACAGTAGTCCATTTGGCAAAGTTTATATGTCATTTAAGGTTTAGAAAGACACGTAAGCAAACACTATGACATATTAGAAAACGTTTCGGTCCTGGGACCTTGATCAAGGTCCCAGGACCGAAACGTTTTCTAATAAATGTCATAGTGTTTGCTTACGTGTCTTTCTAAACCAACTTGTCGGTATTTATTACCAAGGTTTATACCGTCATTTAAGATGCCCCGTGGCCTGGTGGCTAAAGCTCTCGCTTCACACGGCGAGGCTTGGGTTCGATTCCCAGCAAGGGTAGAAACATTCGGCGTGTTTCTTTACACCTTTACAATCTGTATTCCCCCATCAATAAAATGGGTACCTGGGAGTTAGTCGACTGGTGTGGGACAAAACTGACTAATTTCCCCGAAATGCTCTGTATAACAAGCGGCTTTCTATGTAGCAGTATGCCATTGATGTCAGCTAGGCCTGTATACCATGTACATGTAATTGTAGTCGACTGGCCTGGGACAAAACTGACTAATTTCCCCGAAATGCTCTGTATAACAAGCGGCTTTCTATGTAGCAGTATGCCATTGATGTCAGCTAGGCCTGTATACCATGTACATGTAATTGTAGACCTAAAGATAACATTTAATATTTGGTCTACATCTGATGATAGTGATTATTATTATTATAATCAAAAAGAAGCGCTAAGCCGTGGTGATAGTGATTTAACCTCCCAAAGATACATGTAATGCAGCCGGAGCCGGGCGGTGGTGATGTTCAAGAGTTTATTTTGTTGGATGCGCTATAGACATGTGGCTCCTCCTGCATGACGGAATGGTGACAGATGGACTGGCTGCTGTCAGTCTACCTCAGTCTTAGGTCAATAAAATTCAGTTGAAATTCTTTTAGAATTATTGTTCTCAAACTGCTAAATGACAGCCCAATTGTAATCTACTTGTCTTTGAAGGCATATAACTTAGCCTATTCATCATTTCTACAATGCATCAAAAAAACCAATGTGAGGTGGAATCCACAGTGGACTCCACTGTCCACAATCCTACTATACACGTATCTGGCTACTGACACAAGCATGCCACAGTTTATATTAAATATCATAATTATATTATTCACATGGGTTAGGAAAGGGGTCATACAGCGCCTAGGCTAGTGGGAGGCAATCAAGTTTGAGCAATGGAAGGGGAGGAGCTTCAATTACAAGGACCCCAATGAAAATAAGTCACTTTAAATTTCCTTGGTTATCCTAGGTAATTTCCACTTCGCATGATAATTGTAACGACTCACGAAATCGTAATGACACGATTGCAAACATGTAATACCTGTATATAAGATTTCGTGAGTCATGTATACCTGTGTCTGAATAGACTTACTAGTTCTTCACTAGCATCCAGGCACCCAACCTGAAGAGCTAAGTTTAATATCTTTATTGTGCACCTCAAACCCATCCTGTGGGCGGTAGTTAAAAGATTGCCGAGGTACATAATGGGTCCAGGGACTGGGCCCCAAAATCTTGATAGTTGAACGTTACAAAGGTAATGAGCTTCAGGTACATCTGGTCACAATCATGACCAAGTTGCAAAAGTAATGAATCGTTCACACGTCATACATGGTTATAATCATGAATAAATTACGTGCAAAGTAATGGGCAATTCACACGTCCACAACTGTAATGAGTTATTAGTGCAAATATTAATTGGGTCACACACACAGACACACACACACACACACACACACACACACACACACATACACAGACATACACGAGCACACATGAGCACATACACAAGCACACATACACGAGCACACACACACGAACACACATACACGAGCACACATACACGAGCACACATTCACGAGCACACATACACGAGCACACATACACGAGCACACATTCACGAGCACACATACACGAGCACACATACACGAGCACACATACACGAGCACACATACAAGAGCACACATACACGAGCACACACACACGAGCACACATACACGAGCACACATACACGAGCACACATACACGAGCACACACACACGAGCACACACACACGAGCACACATACACGAGCACACACACACGAGCACATACACGAGCACACACACACGAGCACACACACGAGCACACACACACGAGCACACACACGAGCACGCACACACACGAGCACACACACGAGCACACATACACGAGCACACACACGAGCACACACACGAGCACACACACACGAGCACACACACACACGAGCACACACACACGAGCACACACACACGAGCACACACACGAGCACACACACACGAGCACACACACACGAGCACACACACACGAGCACACACACGAGCACACACACACGAACACACACACGAGCACACACACGCGAGCACACACACACGAGCACACACACACGAGCACACACACCACACTACCAGAGTGAGAGGGGAGGATGAACCAGCAAGATTGGACCTTGTGTTCACCCTGGGCAGCTCAGACATTGAGGACATCAAGTATGAGAGTCCCCTAGGAGCTAGCGACCACGTGGTTCTGTGCTTTGAATACATAGTAGAGCTGCAAGTGGAGAGAATAACAGGAGTTGAATGGGAAAAGCCTGACTATAAAAGAGGGGACTACATAGGGTTGAAGAACTTCCTGCGGGAGGTCCAGTGGGACAGAGAACTGGCAGGAAAGCCAGTAAATGAAATGATGGAATATGTAACAACAAAATGCAAGGAGGCAGTGGAAAGGTTTATTCCCAAGGGCAACAGTAACAACGGGAAGACCAGAACGAGCCCCTGGTTTACCCGACGGTGTAAGGAGGCAAAAACAAAGTGCAATAGAGAATGGAAAAAGTACAGAAGGCAGAAAACACACGAAAATAGGGAGATCAGCCGCAGAGCCAGGAATGAGTACACACAGGTAAGGAGGGAGGCCCAGCGACAGTATGAAAATGACATAGCATCGAGAATCAAGACTGACCCGAAACTGTTGTATAGCCACATCAGGAGGAAGACAACAGTCAAAAACCAGGTGATCAGATTAAGGACAGAAGGTGGAGAACTCACAAAAAATTATCAGGAGGTATGTGAGGAGCTGAACAGGAGATTTAAGGAAGTTTTTACAGTAGGGACAGGAAGGGCTGTGGGAAGACAGCACAGAAGGGAACATCAAGAGGGAATATACCAACAAGTGTTGGATGACATACGAACAACTGAGGAGGAGGTGAAGAAGCTCTTAAGTGACCTTGACACCTCAAAGGCGATGGGACCGGACATCTCCCTATGGGTCCTTAGAGAAGGAGCAGAGATGCTGTGCATGCCTCTAACAACAATCTTCAACACATCCCTTGAAACTGGGCAACTACCTGAGAAATGGAAGACAGCTAATGTAGTCCCCATATTTAAGATAGGAAACAGAAACGAGGCACTAAACTACAGACCTGTCTCTCTGACATGTATTGTGTGCAAAGTCATGGAGACGATTATCAGGAGGAGTGGTCGAACACCTGGAAAGGAACAAGATTATAAATGAAAACCAGCATGGGTTCATGGAAGGCAAATCTTGTATCACAAACCTCCTGGAGTTTTATGACAAGGTAACAGAAGTAAGACACGAGAGAGGGGTGGGTAGATTGCGTTTTCCTAGACTGCAGGAAGGCCTTTGACACAGTTCCCCACAAGAGATTAGTGCAGAAGCTGAAGGATCAGGCGCATGTAAAAGGGAGGGCACTGCAATGGATAAGGGAATACCTGACAGGGAGGCAGCAACGAGTCATGGTACGTGAAGAGGTATCACAGTGGGCGCTTGTTACGAGCGGGGTCCCACAGGGGTCAGTTCTAGGACCAGTGCTATTTTTGATATATGTGAACGACATGATGGAAGGAATAGACTCTGAAGTGTCCCTGTTCGCAGATGACGTGAAGTTGATGAGAAGAATTAAATCGGACGAGGATGAGGCAGGACTGCAAAGAGACCTGGACAGGCTGGACATGTGGTCCAGTAACTGGCTTCTCGAATTCAATCCAGCCAAATGCAAAGTCATGAAGATTGGGGAGGGGCAAAGAAGACCGCAGACAGAGTATAGGCTAGGTGGACAAAGACTACAGACCTCACTCAGGGAGAAAGACCTTGGGGTGACCATAACACCGAGCACATCACCGGAGGCACACATCAACCAAATAACCGCTGCAGCATACGGGCGCCTGGCAAACCTGAGAATAGCGTTCCGATACCTTAATAAGGAATCGTTCAAGACACTGTACACTGTGTATGTTAGGCCCATACTGGAGTATGCAGCACCAGTCTGGAACCCACACCTGGTCAAGCACGTCAGGAAGTTAGAGAAAGTACAAAGGTTTGCAACAAGGCTATTCCCAGAGCTCAAGGGAATGTCGTACGAGGAAAGGTTAAGGGAAATCGGACTGACGACACTGGAGGACAGAAGGGTCAGGGGAGACATGATAACGACATACAAGATACTGCGGGGAATAGACAAGGTGGACAGAGATAGGATGTTCCAGAGAGGGGGCACAGGGACAAGGGGTCACAACTGGAAGCTGAAGACTCAGACGAGTCACAGGGACGTTACGAAGTATTTCTTCAGTCGTAGAGTTGTCAGCAAGTGGAATAGCCTATCAAGTGAAGTAGTGGAGGCAGGAACCATACATAGTTTTAAGAAGAGGTATGACAAAGCTCAGGAAGCAGAGAGAGAGAGGACCCAGTAGCGATCAGAGAAGAGGCGGGGCCAGGAGCTGAGTCTCGACCCCTGCAACCACAATTAGGTGAGTACACACACACGAGCACACACACACACGAGCACACACACGAGCACACACACACGAGCACACACACGAGCACACACACACGAGCACACACACGAGCACACACACACGAGCACACACACGAGCACACACACACGAGCACACACACGAGCACACACACACGAGCACACACACAGGCCTAAGATTAAAATGACAACAAACTAATAATCAATAACGGGCCCTATCCTGACTAAGGTTGAACATGGTGGGGTGGGAGATTTATGGGAAAATGAGGTGGTTAATGGGTTAATTACAGAAACAAATCAGCTGAGAACATTATCAGACCATACCCAAGGCATGTCGAATTTAAATCGGGTCAAGTTGTTTGTGCTGAGGAAGATTATACATATGCTCTATTTTGACAAGAGACCAGACAATGCATCCCCTTATCATAATTAATGGCATACACACACACACACACACACGTGTATATGCCATTGTACGTATGCGAGTGCTAAACCGACAGGGGCGATACATGGTCTAGGGGACTGGCAAGCATTCAGAAGCCCCTCAACAGCTTCAAGAAACCTCTCTTGAGAGGTCAACAGTGAAAGAGGTGACCATGTCAGAAAAACATTGTTCAGGATTGTCATTATTATTCATGGGGGAAGCACTAAACCCATAAGGGTCATACAATGCCTGTCAGCAATGGGAGGCATTTACATTCGATCCACAGGGAGGGTAGATCCACTTCCTTGGATCAAGAGGAATCATTTTAAAAATAAAGTTGACTAAAATACCACATAATAGGAATAATTTGAAAGAAAAAAATAATAAAGGAAAGACAGTTCAATAGGGAAAATCCAAACAAATATTTAAGAAAACAGTTTATTTATAGATGTGGAGCAGTGAAGCAATGAATCAAAGCTTAAAAAATAAATATGGAAGAACATTTCATGTGTTCACTTTGTGTTTACTCAAAACTTTACATAATAATCCATTTCAACTGTTATTTTTTTACACAACTTTATCTTACAGTTTATGGTGTGTTATCATTAGAATTCCCAAAAATATCATTTCACACCTTCAAATTTTAACTTTGGTTCAATAAAGGAGATGAACAAGGAAATTACATTATTAAATTTATGGGGGAAGTGGTAAGCCCATATGGGCCATCCAGAACCTAGGGAATGAGAGGCAATCAGGTTTGATTCTAGGAAACAGAGGGTAGCTCATATTCCTTGAATCAAGAGCCTTTCACTAGCACACTGCACTCCCTAGAAGGGAGGGAAACTAGACGGAGAGGTATGCGAGACTACTGCTAGAATGGTGATGAGTTCACCAGCTTGTGAAATGATCAACATTTGCTGCTACTCACAAAAAGCTAAGGAGGTGAATGACCCTTTCAGCAACAAATCATAACTTATACTGCAACAGCTATGTGCATTACAAAATTAAACTTACATACACAGTATTTAATATTTATCAATGTTTACTGCTACAACATCTCATTCTTGCTCTGGCAAAACAGTTCCTATGTACAAGACATCCAAGTGGCATTGTTCTAATTGTGTTTGTGTTTTGAATGTGATAAACTGTTTGACAGATGGAGTGGAATCTCAAAGATTATTAGCCAAGACAGAACAGTGCAGTGCTAAGATACTGTATTCAGAAGCAAGCGCTAAACCCATGAAGGTCATTTAGCACTTGAGCAATACATTGTCTGGTAAAGGGTAGCAGCATCAAATGTCTTTGTTCTATCCTTATTTAGTGGTCATTATGTGTAACCACATTTAAAGTTTTGCTTAAAACTGACAGTTAAATGCATTTTTAGTCTCCATGAATAAATATACAAATCTTTGAGAATCTGAATCCTCAGGTGATCTATTATCTCAGAGGCAGTCAGTTAATTCATGAAAACATGGCGGTTGACTGATCCATGATATCAAAGATAAATGCTCCATGACATCTGCAGAAATCAGCTGAGTCATGACATCCAACATAACTAGTTGACCTCACATTACAGAAAATTTGCATATGACATCACTGGTAGTTAGTTGGTTTATGACATCATATGTAGTGTTGGTCAATGATATCTGAGGCAGTCAGTTGGTCTCTGACATCCTAGGCAGGTTATGACATCAGGGGCAGTCATTTGGTCTTTAACAATGAGGCAGTTAGCTGATTCATGACATCATCTACACTACACATTCAATGAATGCAAGCAATAAGCTCTTCTGATGTTAGAGATGTAATGAGAAACTTAAGATAAAAACACCAAGTCATTTTCTACATAAACGATATACATTGTGGAAAACTATGATAAAACTGTACAATCAAAAGTGGTTTCAATCCTCCTTTTAAGTCCAGTGAGTGCAACATCTATAGTGCATCTAGCAAAGGGATGGAGACATTGTAGTCTAGTACCAGTTGCTACACTCTGTCAATTATGTTACACACTAATGTGTACTGTGGTCATTTACAGCTTGTTTTCAAATTCTTTAGCCTTACTATTGCAATGACTTGAAGGTATTTTTAATTATTTTACAATTACATCCTTCTTAGATGCCAATTATCTTATTAGCATACATAAAAGCACCACAAATAAAAAAAATCGACACCATTTGTTTTTAGACACTGCATACCATAGTCATGCATTGGGCCTCAAGAAACTCAAGCTGGTAAGACAATCAGTCTGCATACAATTGTCCACCATAATTTATCAATTAGTAATAATAACTAATGTATCCTAATTCTGGCAATAATTACTGCTTTTATACAAATCTAATTTTTTAAAAATTTAATTTTATAAATGCACAAAACGCAGATGCTGCCTTGTTTAATACAAAATTTTAGTTGTTTTAGCTTGCCCTAATATGAGTGTTAAATAATTAGCTGCAGTTAATTTAGAGGATCAACATGAGATACAATGAAGAAATTTAAATCAATTGATCCCTGTCAAAAATGAGAAACATGTAGTACTGTATGTTGAAGTGTGAACGAAGGTGAGGAGAGGAGGTGATCTACAGTTTATTTTGTATTTATAATAACTTCTCACTACTTCTAGCCCTCTTCCTGACATTTAAGTTCTGTAAACTGAGTGAATACCTGTAATGAATGTACTTCATCCCCCCTGACTGGAGAAACTAATGCTGCAGCTCAGCCTGAGTGACTAGATAAGTTCAATTCTTATACTTGAGTGCAACAATACTGAAGTGCAGTGCAACAATACTGTGCTGTGATGAGATGGATTTTACTAAGAGGGAGCTCAACAAGACTAGATCTTGGGCTTTTCAGTACACTTGAACTTTAAAGGTGCATACAAGAGTTACTGTACTCTTCTGTAGAGCACCTGGAGGTAAACCTTGGGTTGCTACTGCTGTATATAGAAGCTCATCTTATCATTTTTTGGATTCCTTTGTAGCTCTCGTTACCCTTTACTACATCAACTGTACACCATATATCATTGTATCTTTATCCACCAATAATGTCATTAATTTTATTCAACTCAGAAATTACAAATTATTTTGATATACTGTACTGTATATACAGTGCATAAAGTTTAACTTTTGTAATACATAATTCTTTCATTCAAGATGCACTTGCCATGGCTGACAACAATCAACTTGAACAAGATTTCCTATAAATATAATGTAACAGATGTACTGTACATAATTTACCACTTTTTACAGTCTAGTCTTTAGTAGTCTGTAAGCATTAGGATTAGTCTGCCCAAAATACCCTGGCATGTTAGTGGCTTTCTTTGTACCTAACAACACACACAAAATGCAAACATACATTGTAACCTATGCAAAGAAATAAATTTTGTCTTTGTCTTGTCTATAACTATTAATAAATTTAGTCAGTTAGGACTTAATGGTCTTGAAATCTTCAACAACTTCCAGAATCAAAGGTTAAAATTAACCAAAGTTACTCAAAACTTACCACTATTGCTAGAGTCTGTATTATTATATTTGTAAGGAAATGCTAAAATCATGGTGGTTGTACAGCACCTGGAAATGGGTGTAATCAGGTTTGATCAAAAGAAGAAGAGAGTTTCAATTTCTTAGATCAAGAGTCCTTCATCAGCCTCAAGGTATCCCCCATGAGGAGAGTCATTCTGTATGGTACATTCTGGGTATCATTTATGCAGATAAATGTCTGGAGAATCTTAATATATCTTCACTCAGAAAGTTTGAAATCTGTACAAAATTAAGCACATAGTGATAACAAGTGTACAAGCCTCAGTTTGATTTTTAATATCTATAATTATTATACTATCTTAATAAGGTTATGCATAGGTACAGTTAGTTGACATGATCCTAAATGCAAATACCAGAACAAATATCAATTTAGAAACAAGACAACTTAATGTATAACTTTTATCAAATTATTATATTCACTGAAAGCACTAAACCCATAAAAGGGTCATACAGCACTGATTTTCAACAAAACATTATGAAATAACACAGAGTGGGTTGGATCTGAATCCACGGTAAATGAGTCGTAAAAGTCCAGGCCAGTGTGTAAGCCACTTGGATTCAAACCCCACCCGTTCTGTGGCTTGTCTGCAATTATGTTATTACAATTTTGTGAATTATGAAAAAAATTATACCACTGACCATTTTTTTAATTACACAAGTACACGTATACTATAACACTTACCATCTACAGTAACATCTGTGAGACAATACACCCCACACATAGACAAGGGGGATTACCAATAGACCCCGGCTGTCTTCAAGAAAGCGCTGGACAGACATCTAAAGTCAGTACCTGACCAGCCGGGCTGTGGTTCGTATGTCAGGTTGCGTGCGGCCAACAGTAACAGTTGGTTGATCAGGCCCTGATCCACCATGAGGCCTGGTCACAAACCGGGCTGTGGGGGCATTGACCCCCAAAACCCTCTCCAGGTATATTCCAGGTAATTCACCATGTATCAGGAGGTAAAGGCATGATAACAATGTGTAATGACTGTGATTTCTTTTCACCTGTTACATGTAGGAAACCCATGCTCAACAATGGTACTTCCTGCTACCATGCCTGAGCAGTGACACTTCCTGCTACCATGTCTGGGCAGTAGCACTCCCTGCTACCATGTCTGGGAAGTAGCACTCCCTACTACCATGCCTGGGGAGTGACACTTACTGCTATCATGCCTCAGTAGTGGCACTTCCTGCTACCAGGCTTGGGCAGTGGCACTTCCTGCTACCAGGCTTGGGCAGTGGCACTTCCTGCTACCAGGCTTGGGAAGTGGCACTTCCTGCTACCATGCCTAGACTTCTCCCTCAATAGCTGCCACGGATAGACACTTAAGAAGTGTGTGTACAATGCTATGCTTACCCTATAGTTGCCACAAATAGTATATGCACAGTTCATAAAAGAAAACAACTATTCTGTGGATAACTATTAAACAAACTATAAACAAAAAAATCAGTTATCATGCTTTGGACCATCAAGTTTCATGTGTTTTATGGCTGTTTACATTTGTGGTGGCAATGTAACCTGCTTAAGAAATTGAATAGTTTAAGTATGGAAGAGAGAGCTCATTACAGAGAGTATGAGTGACAGTTCATTATAGAGAGCATATGAAAGTTCAATAGAGAGAGAATATGGGAGAGAGCTCACAGAGAGTATGGGAAAGAGCTTATTACAGATGGCAGAGAGCTCATTAGAGTATGGGAAAGTTCATTAGAAAATATGGGAATAAGTTCATTAGGGAAGTATGAGAGTTTTCATTAGAGAGAGTACTGAAAGTGAACAAAGGAGAAGAGAAGTACAACAAACGACTGAAAAGATTGTAGCATATATCATAACCATGTACCTGAAGTGGATATACAGTGTTTTAACTTAAACTGATCACTTTGTTCAGATTTTAAAAGGAAGTACAAGAAGGCGCCACTTACACAGCAGATTAGGTTCCGGGCTACTGCTGTAAAGCAAAAATCGCTGTAAAGTGAATCTTTTTTTTTTCACTTGTAAATGCATATATAAGCCTGATAACATGTTTACACTATGAATAATATGGCTAGGCCTAAAAAATGCATATACAGTACATATATTACTTAATATATTTTCATCCTTAGCTTATAGTGAGTGGCATTTATAATAATAATTACAATAATAATAATAATAATAATAATAATAAAATAATAATAATAATAATAGTAATAATATAATAACATCTTCGTTTCTACAAGTACATGTACAAGGTATACAGGCATAGCTGACATCAATGACATACTACTTTATAGAAAACCACTTGTTATGCTGAGCATTTCAGGCAAATTATGCAAGTTTTGTCCCACACCAGTCGACTAACACCCAGGTACCCATTTATACTGATGGGTGAACAGGGACAGTTAAGTGTCTTATGAAATCACGTCCCTAATGTTTTCCAGCCATATTGGAGATTCAAACTCTGGACCTCAGTGTGTGAGCTGAGTGCACTAGCGATCGAGCTATGGGACACCTAGGAAATCTGAATAAATGAAGAATGGGTATATAATTGAAATGCACTGTATTAGTAAAACACTGTATAGTGAAACGCTGTAAAGTGGGACCTGCCTGCACTCTGTAAACTGTACATGAATGTATAACAGTAAGTTACAATAATTATAAAATCAACCAAATGGATGTGTGACAAAATTATACAGCAGTCTTCCTGAGGTGCATGAGTGTAAAGATTAAATTATGTAAGTTGTAAAAACCATTTTTGCATATGGCAGCACCAGTTGGTTTTCAGTATTATATAACACTGACTACAAATGCTTGTTGTTTATTATACAATTAAAATTATGACTTCCTTCACTTTCATTTTCACAACACTATATCACATCACACTACTGAACAAGAGGGTTATTTAATGACAATTATCTTGAAATTATTTTGAATTATAATTAATATTACTGATATTATGATTCCTATGGTAAGGTCACATCGGGTCTTTATGGTTATATTCTACTGACAGAATCAATACTAAAATTTTACAAAAAATAACGCTATACAGTGTATTCAGATGGGCCCTGATTTTCTTGAAAATACCAGTAATGGCCCCAAGTGGAAGGTTTTAAGGCAGATTCCTCAAGTACAGTTAGGGAAGCCCACCAAGGTAAACATTTGAAAAAATGTTCCCTGAGGTTCATGGGATGGCAATAGTAACAGCCAATAAGGAAGTAACAAAAAATTCAGCAACTTATCAATGGTGGGGCAGTCAGAGAATAAGGAAGAAAATGCTGTGTAATGCACAGGGAAAAACTAGTTTGTATGCTTGAAATGCCATCAAAAACAATGAATAGACTGGGTAGAAAAAATATTGAGGTGATGACAATTATGAAAAGATAAACTATTATGATGGAAGATAAACTATTATGATGAGTATGAACATCCAAGACAGATTCACATTTTTAACTTGAAATCAGTATTATTACCCTTGTCTTTTATAAAATCTAACTAATTTTACCATCCAAGGCATTAAATGAATTACTAATTTCTGAATAGGCCTCTATTTGCTTTTCAAGCATTTTTTCCCTCTTTTGCTCTGGTACTGTATAGGCATACAAATGTGATTGTTATATTGTACATGCAGAAATTTGTTGCATAATTATAAGGAAAATGCCATAGCAAAGAAGGGGATACATTATTGTAAAAACATGGTACAGAAAGCATGACATACAAGTTCTTAAGCGTAGCTTTGTCGTTAACTTACACAACACTCACCTAACACTGATCTGGTCTTCACCCAAGAAGGGTAAAGAAAAATATCATTATTTATATTACTCTTAGGGTAGCATTCTAGAGGCAAACATATATAATTTTAAACATCCATACATAATGTACATGACTACTGTAATTAGCTAGAGTATTTTGACTTGATTTTTGAGTGTACAGATTTACGAGCAATGTTATGAGTGCATGGGGATGAAATTAAGAGCATCTCCTGAACACTACCCAGATCTACTAGCAACAATGGAACATTATTTTGTGGCAGTATGTCATATGGCTTAGTGCTGTTGAGGCTGAGAACACTGAGCCTCGTGCAGTGCCACATGTTTTTACAAAGTTAAGCTTAAGAGTAAAATCAGCATTACCATAGATATAAAATCTTTCTCTAAGGAAAATATCGCTTTTAATGACAAAGCATCATAGTAGTCAAAAGTTCATCGAGTATATCTGACTAATACACAAAATTCTGAATTTCTGTAAAACCTCTCTGGCTGATACTATAGACAGAATATTATCCTCTTAGTTTTACGTGGGTTAAAGTTTTATCTAGAGTTGTACCAGCCAAGATTATTTCAAAACTCCTTATTTGTGCATTTCAATTAAATAGCTCAGAATAGCTCTGCAATATTTTACAGAGGTGCACAATACCTGTACACAGTTGAGCACTGAAAGTTCAGACTGATTAGGGTCGGAGGTATTCTAAGCTTATAATCATCTTATTTAACCAACTGTAAAAATCTAAGAGAAAATTTCAAGAAATAACTGGCAAAACATTACAATGCAAATCAAAGAAAACCACATCAATGTTCAAGTACCACATTAAACATTCTGACTATCTGAAGTATCACATAAACTTCCAGTGCTCGACTGTGTTTAATAGCTTAGTCTCTTCATAAACTGTAATACATGTATCTGTAAATGTAAATTTTGGTGCACACACACAAGCACACACATGCACACTTGAACTGTAAACCACTGTTGTGAAGGAAAGTTTTGTCAAGAAAGCAAGCTTAAATTTTCCTGTACTGGAGAAAACAGAGAAGAGGATATTTATACTGTATGCATGTATGTATGTATGGGGAAATAGACAAGACTTATCTACTTCTAATATCCTGTAATGAGTCAATTTAACTGACCAAATCGCACCACTCTGTCATACTCTTATACAGTGGACCCCCGCCTTACGATCAGCTCCCAACACGACCAATTATCTAAGTGTATTTTTGTAAGTGCTTTTGTACGTGTATTTTTGGGGGTTTGAAACGGACTAATCTAATTCACAGTATTCCTTATGGGAACAAATTCAGTCGGTAACGGCACCCAAACAGACTTCTGGAATGAAATAATATCGTAAGGCGGGGGTCCACTGTACTGAAAAACTTTTTCTTAAGTGTCCGTCTCTCATTTGGGTTTGTAGTTTCCACCTATCCTCTTGTACTAACCGCTTCTCTGGTAAAATGCCTATCCTGCTAATGTTCCAGAGTATTTAGCATGTAATCATGTTCCCTATTGGGCTCCTGATGGTGCCTCTTGATGGAATGTAGTACAGTAAGCACTAGTTCCGTTTCCTTTCTCCTGTAAGCCTGGTGGTGGAGACGGTAGAGCGCCGCACTGTCAATTTACAGATCACGGTTCACTCCCCTCATCCACCTTTCTGTTTATTCACTGATACTTGTTTATTACAACTTAATCTGACTTCATGTTCCTTATTGTTTGTAATCTTCTTGCCACAGAAGCTCTAGCTCAACTCTCTTTCCTCACAGCTTTTTCCTTTCCCTTCAACTTCAGCTCTAGTCTGGATGAGCTTTTTCTGGTCTTCTATAGTTTTATTTAATGTTGTACTAAGGAAGGTTCCACACTTGCACTGTTTATTCAAGACTTAGTCTTACATATGAGATAAAGATTAGCTTTACCTTTTCTTTATCTAATTTTCTAAATGGCAATCTTATGAAAAAATAATAAATTTATACATAGAACTAAACCTCTAAGGCATCCTAATACTTTCATGCCTGTGCATGCATGCCTGTGGATGTATGTATGCATGAGTGTGTATACTGTATATGCATTAGTGTGTGCATTATTTTATTTTTTATCAAGTGTGTGTACTCACCTATTTGTGGTTGCAGAGGTCGAGACTCAGCTCCTGGCCCCATCTCTTCACTGATTGCTACCAGGTCCTCTCCCTGCTCCATGAACTTTATCAAACCTCATCTCGTGTGTGTGTGTGTGTGTGTGTGTGTGTGTGTACTCACCTATTTGTGGTTGCAGGGGTCAAGTCATAGCTCCTGGCCCCATCTCTTCACTGATTGCTACCAGGTCCTCTCTCTCCCTGCTCCATAAACTTTATCAAACCTTGTCTTAGAACTATGTATGGTTCCTGCCTCCACTACATCACTTTCTAGGCTATTCCACTTTCTGACAACTCTATGACTGAAGAAATACTTCCTAACATCTCTTTGACTCATCAGATTCTTTAACTTCCAATTGTGACCCCTTGTTTCTGTGTCCCATTTCTGGAATATCCTTTGTCCACCTTGTCAATTCCTCACAGTAATTTATATGTCGTTATCATGTCCCCCCTAATCCTCCTATCCTTCAGTGTCATCAGGCTGATTTCCCTTAAACTTTCTTTGTCGGACAATCCCCTTAGCTCTGGGACTAGTCTTGTTGCAAACCTTTGCACTTTTTCTGTTCGTGTGTGTGTGTATGTTTGTTTGCTTGTGTTTGTGTTAAAGAACGTACATCAAGGTAAAAGTGCTCATATTCTAAGTTCGTCATGCTTACAAGAATATACAGATACGATCATATTTTGGCACAAAACAATAGATAATACTTCTTCATTCCTTATTCCTCGCACTTACCTTTAGCAAAAATACTTTAATTCTTTAGCACTAAGTTCTACTATTATTTTAATAACTATTGTATAGCTATATTAATGCTTCAGCATCAATGCAAACTGTTCCAGTTGGTTTTATAGAAAGCCCTTGACATAAGTAAGTCGAGGGCAGATTCTGGAAACTTTAAAATCTTTCTGAGGGATACAAATTATACCAGCATATATTTAACTAATTGTTCATTGTACTAGTAAGGAAAAGGAGGTGTTTGTTAAAGCTGAATGTCCATTATATCTGAATGATAAGATTGTTTTTATGTCATCTTGAAAATAATGGACAGTACTGGATTTAACAGACTTTGTCTGTTAAATCCAAAATTAATTTGCCCAACAGACTGCAGCAATATCAGACAACTCTCATTAAAGAGACTTTGTCCATTAAGTCTGAAATTTGTTAATCAGGGTCCATTAAATCAAGATTTTGTTACTTTTGTAACAATCCAGTTTATATACTTCGTATTTTTTAAGATAGCCCATTGATGTTTGAATACATCACTAATTTTCTTTTGTCTTTTATTATATATTATAGGTACACTTTAAACTGACTTTCATAAATGTGCCACATAGCATATGAAAAATCATTCATTCATTCAGAACACTGGTTGACTGCAAAGAGAAATTCGAACATTTAAAAAAGTAAAGCATTATGTATCAGTTATGTTTAATTTGGGGTGCAAATGCTTAAGAAATATGAGATTTACCCTCAAGATAAAACAGTTCAACTGAGTTACTCAAAATTTTAGGCCTATTATTAATTTTGCATTATAACTAACATGGCAATTTTTTAACAAAATTTCCACACAGACTACGTGACAATCAGTGGTCCATGGTTTTATAACAACATCAAGTCTGTGTCACTCATATGTTAAACACAGTCAGTTTAATATTACACACAAACTAGCTGACAATCAAGTGATTCATATGTTAAGCAAAATTAACAATGATGCACAAACTAGATAACAATTGGTGATTCAAGCTTTTGTGTTATTCGTATATCAAACATAATTAACAATAATACACAAACTAGCTGACAGTGATTCAAGCTTTTGTGTTATTCATATATCAAACATAATTAACAATAATACACAAACTACCTCACAACTGGTGATTCAAGCTTTTGTGTTAATCATATGTTAAACATAATTCAAAATGGTACACACTGCAGTCAAATGAAGTACAGTACTGTATCATTAAAGAGAAGAACATTAAGTTCAAGTCTGACTGTGTGGTAAGCATAGAAGGCTGATGGTATTTGTGGTGCTCAGGAATATCCTCTTGTTCATGTTATGATAACAGGTCTAGATGAGCCCATCCTCTGAGTTGACAACTGCCCATGACTGAGATAATTATCTGACTACAATTTTCATTTTAATGATGATCTCGAGATTTTTTCCGTCCTGGCAGATTGTAACATTTTAGGTGTGTTTTAACTTGCATTCCAGAATCTGCACCTAGTATTCATTTAGTGATTCAGTTCAAAGATCACTAATGGTAAACACAATTTTGATTATGATTAAAATAATTTAAATATGGTACATATCTGAACAGAAGTTTCAATAAATCTTCCTGTATGGTTTAGTGATGTCCATTATATCTTACAATAAAATTTAAATACACAAATATAATGATATTCAACATGAGAGCATTCATTTAATAATGTTTCACACTTTAAACATTCTCAATTAGAAGTCTGCAGAGCAAGATTTCCAGGTTTGTAGTCAGAATTTTATTATGGGGTGGGTCTTAAACTTAATAAAAATATATGTAAAATGTTGGTGCAGTTATTTTATATTTCTATTATTCTAAAGCACTAAGGACTACAAATGGTGAAAATAATTTTTACAGAATTTTGAGGGCATTTTTTTTTTTATGTAGCAGTGTTACTGGCATAATAATTAAAGACATTAGTTTAGAAAATTTTATCCTAACTTCTATTTCACCTTATAGCTTCAACAATCCACTTCTCAGTTACCATGTATTTTATCAGTTTAAATTATTTGTCTTACAAATTTTGTCATCTTGAGATAAAAAATATTTTTCTTAACTTTGAGTTTCTATAGCATTAAACCAACAATCTGCCACTGGATGCTTTTAAAATTAAAATAAAGCCCATAGCAGATTTACAGTAGAAGAGAGCGTATGGACCCTTCTCTTACTAATGAAAAATGGTGAGTGTTGTTTATTGGTAACTTTGTGTAATTTTCTAAAATTGACCTAGAATATAAGATAGAGACAGCTGAATACCTGAAGTATCAGACAGGAGGGTCCTACCTACACTGAATTGTGAATTGGAATTGATCAGGACAGTATGTGAGTTTGAATAACTGTCGATTAGGTATATTAGCATACATTGTTTACTCTTTCCTCAGAGGGTGACCCAAAGAAATACATTCACCATCACTCACTCAACAGCTCTCTCTCCAACACTGCATGAGCATCACAATTCAAGCAACCCTCTGAAGTGCAAGAATGTATCTTTCCTAGATACTATGATATCACACAAGGTACTGTCATATGGAACCTACTGCATCCACAGCAGTAGGCCTACTCGTATTATGTTTTTCTCTTTTTATATCTAACAGTTCTTACAATATAAATAGTATGTGCATTTCACTAAAAAATAATTTTCATGCGATTCAAAAACTTAATGCCGTCATTGCTTGAATAATAGTAATTAATAATTATAACTGTATAAATATTGCCTTGCTGAAATGTGTTCCCTGAAACCACAAGATTCTGGATTCACCATAGACTGGCCTGAGTATTTAACACATTTTCTACTTTTTATTTAATATATCACACTATAGTAATAGCCTCAAATAAGTCATGTTCTAATTCTTAATCACTTTTGTCCTTTCTTGCTCGTATATGTATCTGTATCATACACAAAATTCATATAAGAAAAATAGATATTTCCTTTGGCTTTATTATACTGTACTATAAATTCTTTGGATGACCCAAATGTGGGTTTGTATTTCATTCAGAATATACTATATCTTATAATACATTTTTTATAATAAAAATCATCCATCAGACTTCTCACTATATGGTATCTAACAAGAAAACTTTTTGTATAATATCTTGTCTATTATTTTCATCAAATACTATAGCAACCTGAAACATATTTTTAATGGAAAATGTCATTTTTCTTACCACTGTTGCTAATTTTTCAAAAATCTACACCAAATATCACCTTATTTTCTAAGCATTACAAACTTCTAAACAAAGATGACCCACTAACAGAGGTATTTAATCTAGCAAAATATTATTCCAGACTCTTCTTGCCTAAAGAAATGTTAAGATGGGATGTATCCCTCATGATATTCTCTTACGTGGCAAAACCTGCAGTATCTCAAGAGGTGACCCACTAGGAGGCTGCCGTGGGGGGGCTCTGAGTGGCTTCCTGACAGATCTCCACGAACGCCGGGTCTCGCATCACATCACGAATCATCTCCTTCAACATGAAGTACCGGGGAATGATGGGGTACATTTTGCTCTCAACGTAGTCGTCCTGCAAGTTAAATCATAGCCGTTCAATATTTTGTAACAAGAATTTCTTTCAGTTTAATTGAACAAAAAAATGAAAAACAAAAAAATTTACTTTTATTCTATAATGCTCATGAATAGACTGCATTCATATTGCAAGAAATAATGATTAACCGAAAATATTTAAACAATGTGTAGAAAAATAATAATTTTTTTTTTATTATCACAGCGGCCGATTCCCACCAAGGCAGGGTGGCCCGAAAAAGAAAAACTTTCACCATCATTCACTCCATCACTGTCTTGCCAGAAGGGTGCTTTACACTACAGTCTAAACTGCAACATTAACACCCCTCCTTCAGAGTGCAGACACTGTACTTCCCATCTCCAGGACTCAAGTCCGGCCTGCCGGTTTCCCTGAACCCCTTCATAAATGTTACTTTGCTCACACTCCAACAGCACGTCAAGTATTAAAAACCATTTGTCTCCATTCACTCCTATCAAACACGCTCACGCATGCCTGCTGGAAGTCCAAACTGCCACCTCAAAGTGAATCACAGTTTTTTTTTTCACTTGCCAGAGAATATAAAAGCCTAAAAACATGTTTACACTATCATTTATTAAGTGTGCAATAGCACTAGGCCTAAAAACCATGCAAAAGTAAAAATAAGAAATAATTTCTTTAAATTGCTAAAAACCATCTTAAGAGCATGAATGTACTGGTGTATTAGCAAAGCACTCTTTAAGTTAGTGCCATATTAACGAGGAATGCATGTACCTTCAGGAATTAAAAGTGAAGAAGAAAGTGCAATAATTACAGTACATAGTAAAAAGCACTTCGATTCTCACAGTCTAGAAGCCAGAAACTCAAAGAAAATTAATTGTCAACATTTCATTGCAAGTTAACTATTTGTTAACATCACTGTAGTAGGAGAGTTAGAGGGCATATATGAGTCAGTTCAAGGTGAAGTAAGTTATGTTAAGAAAATCATTGTTTGCTAGATACTATATTGCTGTCACCCCTGAGGGAAGGATAACAAAATATAACCCATAAAATGAAAAAAAGTATCTTCCTTAATGGTTTGAAGCCTATCAACTACACAAACGTCATTAAGAAAATTGTGAATTAACGTCATTTTAAAGCATTTTCAAATTATGTTAATGTTCTCTTTTAATTTATTTTCTTGTATTACTATGGTATTACCAGGTATTCCATTATCTACTGCATCTTTTTTTTCTAGAATTAAGTCAATTAGTTCATCAGAGAAGCATGTATACATTGACCACGTCAAACTTCCTCAATAGTCAATCTACTTTAAGCTCTCAAAAGTGTCCATTGTAAGTGTTACCTTGAGCTCCCTCATGAGAGTCCTCAGTGAAGAATACTTCCTCAGGTGTCGGTAGAGTTCATTGGTCAGGGAATTGTTCTCCTCCAGGATCTGTGATGTGGTCATCCCTGCAACACAATTGTTGAGTTTAACACAGTATATATTGTTCATAACTTCCACAACACCAACCATAACTGATGAAAATATTTCTGGAAGACATGTTAAGAATGTTTCTACCACCCAATGTAATAGTCAGAAATTGTATTGACATCAAATTCTAATCAGATTCCTGCAAAGCATACTAACAGATGGAAATTTAAAAATATCATATGTTAAGTTTTCAATATGCCAATAAAACTGCTAAGTTTGGTCCAGTAACACATCTACATTTCTAAAAGCTTCACTTGTAACACATAAATTACTTAGGTTAGTTCAGTTTTGTCAAGAAACAGGATAAGTGTTTCCTGTTGCAGATATTAGTCATATGATGACCACCTACTGGAGCTTTTGGTCATCTGACCGAGGCCTTCTGCTGGCTTACCAATTATTACAATCAAAACTAAACACTAAGCCCACAAGGGTCATAAGTGCTGGCTTACCAACCTAACTCTTTAAAAATTAAAAAGTTTTACAAAGCTGGCACTGGACAAGCCCTAAAGTGGGTACCTGACCAGCTGGGCTGTGGCTCGTACGTTGGATTGCGTGCAGCCAGCAGTAACAGCCTAGTTGATCAGGCTCTGATCCACCAGGAGGCCTGGTCACAGACCGGACCGCGGGGGCGTTGACCCCCGGAACTCTCCAGGTAAACTAGCAAAATATTCTTAAACGGCAGCACAAGCAACACATGTTAAAGATGAGGCTGTACCAGCAACACATGGTTAAAGACGAGGCTCTACCAGCAACACATGGTTAAAGACGAGGCTGTACCAGCAACACATGGTTAAAGACGAGGCTGTACCAGCAACACATGGTTAAAGACGAGGCTGTACCAGCAACACATGGTTAAAGACGAGGCTGTACCAGCAACACATGGTTAAAGACGAAGCTGTACCAGCAACACATGGTTAAAGACGAGGCTGTACCAGCAACACATGGTTAAAGACGAGGCTGTACCAGCAACACATGTTAAAGATGAGGCTGTACCAGCAACACATAAGAACATAAGAACATAAGAAAGGAGGAACACTGCAGGAGGCCTGCTGGCCCATACTAGGCAGGTCCTTTACAATTTATCCCACTAACAAAACATTTGCCCAACCCAATTTTCAATGCCACCCAAGAAATAAGCTCTGATGTGAAAGTCCCACTCAAATCCAACCCCTCCCACTCATGTACTTATCCAACCTAGATTTGAAACTACCCAAAGTCCCAGCCTCAATAACCCAACTAGGTAGACTGTTCCACTCATCAACTACCCTATTTCCAAACCAATACTTTCCTATGTCCTTTCTAAATCTAAACTTATCTAATTTAAATCCATTACTGCGGGTTCTCTCTTGGAGAGACATCCTCAAGACCTTATTAATATCCCCTTTATTAATACCTATCTTCCACTTATACACTTCGATCAGGTCTCCCCTCATTCTTCGTCTAACAAGTGAATGTAACTTAAGAGTCTTCAATCTTTCTTCATAAGGAAGATTTCTAATGCTATGTATTAATTTAGTCATCCTACGCTGAATGTTTTCTAACGAATTTATGTCCATTTTGTAATACGGAGACCAGAACTGAGCTGCATAATCTAGGTGAGGCCTTACTAATGATGTATAAAGCTGCAGTATGACCTCTGGCCTTCCGTTGCTTACACTTCTTGATATAAATCCCAGTATTCTATTTGCCTTATTACGTACGCTTAGGCATTGCTGTCTTGGTTTAAGGTTGCTGCTCACCATAACCCCCAAGTCCTTTTCGCAATCTGTATGGCTAAGTTCTACATCATTTAACTTATAAGTACTAGGGTTATGGGACTCCCAAGCTTCAGAACCTTGCATTTATCTACATTGAACTGCATCTGCCACTTTTCTGACCAAGAATAGAGTTTGTTTAAATCCTCCTGAAGTTCCATAACATCTACGTTTGAATCAATTATCCTATCTTTGTGTCATCGGCGAATTTGCTCATATCACTAGTAATTCCCTCATCAAGATCATTGATATATATTATAAACAACAACGGGCCCAAGACTGATCCCTGTGGAACGCCACTTGTCACAGATCCCCACTCGGATTTAACCCCATTTATGGACACTCTCTGCTTCCTGTCAGTGAGCCATGACTCGATCCACGAGAGCACTTTTCCCCCAATGCCATGAGCTGCCACTTTCTTTAACAGTCTATGGTGCGGAACTCTATCAAAAGCCTTACTAAAATCTAAGTAAATAATATCAAATTCTTTATTGTGGTCAACAGCCTCAAAAGCTTTACTGAAGAAAGTTAATAAATTAGTTAGACAAGACCGGCCTCTTGTGAATCCATGCTGAGTATCATTAATCAAGCTATGCTTATCGAGATGGCTTCTTATAATCTCAGCCATAATTGACTCTAGTAATTTGCCTACAATTGAGGTCAGGCTTATTGGGCGGTAATTTGACGGTAACGACTTGTCCCCTGTTTTAAAAATAGGAGTTACATTAGCCATCATGGTTAAAGACGAGGCTGTACCAGCAACACATGGTTAAAGACGAGACTGTACCAGCAACACATGGTTAAAGACGAGGCTGTACCAGCAACACATGTTAAAGATGAGGCTGTACCAGCAACACATGGTTAAAGATTTGGCTGTACCAGCAACACATGGTTAAAGACGAGGCTGTACCAGCAACACATGTTAAAGATGAGGCTGTACCAGCAACACATGGTTAAAGATTTGGCTGTACCAAATCAGGAATCGTGGGAAGAACTAAAAGCCATAAATGAAATCGAAAGAAACCCAAAGTATTTCTTCTCCTATGCCAAATCAAAGTCGAGAACAACATCCAGTATTGGGCCCCTACTTAAACAAGATGGGTCCTACACAGATGACAGCAAGGAAATGAGTGAGCTACTCAAGTCCCAATATGACTCAGTTTTTAGCAAGCCGCTAACCAGACTGAGAGTCGAAGATCAAAATGAATTTTTTATGAGAGAGCCACAAAATTTGGTTAACAAAAGCCTATCCGATGTTATCCTGACGCCAAATGACTTCGAACAGGCGATAAATGACATGCCCATGCACTCTGCCCCAGGGCCAGACTCATGGAACTCCGTGTTCATCAAGAACTGCAAGAAGCCCCTATCACGAGCCTTTTCCATCCTATGGAGAGGGAGCATGGACACGGGGGTCGTCCCACAGTTACTAAAAACAACAGAAATAGCCCCACTCCACAAAGGGGGCAGTAAAGCAACAGCAAAGAACTACAGACCGATAGCACTAACATCCCATATCATAAAAATCTTTGAAAGGGTCCTAAGAAGCAAGATCACCACCCATCTAGAAACCCATCAGTTACACAACCCAGGGCAACATGGGTTTAGAACAGGTCGCTCCTGTCTGTCTCAACTATTGGATCACTACGACAAGGTCCTAAATGCACTAGAAGATAAAAAGAATGCAGATGTAATATATACAGACTTTGCAAAAGCCTTCGACAAGTGTGACCATGGCGTAATAGCGCACAAAATGCGTGCTAAAGGAATAACAGGAAAAGTCGGTCGATGGATCTATAATTTCCTCACTAACAGAACACAGAGAGTAGTCGTCAACAGAGTAAAGTCCGAGGCAGCTACGGTGAAAAGCTCTGTTCCACAAGGCACAGTACTCGCTCCCATCTTGTTCCTCATCCTCATATCCGACATAGACAAGGATGTCAGCCACACCACCGTGTCTTCCTTTGCAGATGACACCCGAATCTTCATGACAGTGTCTTCCATTGCAGACACTGCAAGGCTCCAGGCGGACATCAACCGAATCTTTCAGTGGGCTGCAGAAAACAATATGAAGTTCAACGATGAGAAATTTCAATTACTCAGATATGGTAAACACGAGGAAATTAAATCTTCATCAGAGTACAAAACAAATTCTGGCCACAAAATAGAGCGAAACACCAACGTCAAAGACCTGGGAGTGATCATGTCGGAGGATCTCGCCTTCAAGGACCATAACATTGTATCAATCGCATCTGCTAGAAAAATGACAGGATGGATAATGAGAACCTTCAAAACTAGGGAGGCCAAGCCCATGATGACACTCTTCAGGTCACTTGTTCTATCTAGGCTGGAATATTGCTGCACACTAACACCACTTTTCAAGGCAGGTGAAATTGCTGACCTAGAAAATGTACAGAGAACCTTCACGGCAGGGACCCGAGGCTGTTCAACTGCCTCCCAGCATACATAAGGGGGATTACCAATAGACCCTGGCTGTCTTCAATCAGGCACTGGACAAGCACCTAAAGTCGATACCTGACCAGCCGGGCTGTGGCTCGTACGTTGGATTTCGTGCAGCCAGCAGTAACAGCCTGGTTGATCAGGCTCTGGTCCACCAAGAGGCCTGGTCACAGACCGGGCCGCGGGGGCGTTGACCCCCGGAACTCTCTCCAGGTAAACTCCAGGCACATACAACTGCGATAAAACACCTCAGTTACTGGGAACGCTTGAAGCTCCTCAACCTGTACTCCCAAGAACGCAGGCGGGAGAGATACATGATTATGTACACTTGGAAAATCCTAGAGGGATTAGTACCAAACTTGCACACAAAAACAAGAGTCTCGGCAGACGATGCAACATCCCCCTAATGAAAAGCAGGGGTGCCACTAACACGATAAGAGACAACATAATAAGTGTGAGGGGCCCAAGACTGTTCAACTGCCTCCCAACATACATAAGGGGGAAATTACCAATAGACCCCTGACTGTCTTCAAGAAGGCGCTGGAGACACCCAAAGTCAGTACCTGGCCAGCCCGGGCTGTGGTTTGTACGTCGGGTTGCGTGCGGCCAACAGTAACAGCCTTGATGATCAGGCCCTGATCCGCCATGAGGCCTAGTCACAGACCAGGCCACGGGGGCGTTGACCCCCCCAAACCCTCTCCAGGTATCCACGTAGAAATAGGATGAAGGTAGGTTTTGGGTGACTGGAGGGGGTGTGGGTTTTGGGTGAGGGTAGGGAGTGTGAGTTTTGGGTGACTGGAGGGGGTGTGGGTTTTGGGTGACTGGAGGGGGTGTGGGTTTTGGGTGACTGGAGGGGGTGTGGGTTTTGGGTGAGGGTAGGGAGTGTGAGTTTTGGGTGACTGGAGGGGGTGTGGGTTTTGGGTGATTGGAGGGGGTGTGGGTTTTGGGTGAGGATAGCGGGTGTGGATTTTGGGTGGGGGTAGGGGGTAAAGGTGGGAGTGGCAGCAGAGACGGTGATAGTAACAAGACAGGTGTTCATATATAACTGGTACATCACTATAACATGGTAATTTAGCAGATGTAATTAGACCTCTCTCTCTCTCTCTCTCTCTCTCTCTCTCTCTCTCTCTCTCTCTCTCTCTCTCTCTCTCTCTCTCTCTCTCTCTCTCTCTGTCTCCTCCACGACTCTGCTGAGTTAATTTGTGCTGATGTCCTTGTATTATTCTCTCTCTTGTTAGTCTTGTTATTGGACACTGTGAGTGAACATGGCTACGTGTGTGCATTCACCTTGCCTCTGAAAGTCGAGCTCTACCTCTTGGGTCCTGCCTTTGCAATTCATAACTGATATGTCTTACTTCCTGTGACCTTTTGGACTGTCAAATTTACTTTTGAATCCTTAAGATGGAGTTGGCATTCAAAACATCCCTTCCTCATTAATGCATGTCATTTCTTCATTACACTCATGCTGAAGGATTTTTGTTCTTACTTTAACGTATTAGTTTCTAATGGTTCCCTCTCTCTACTTTCTCCTGTCTCTGTGTATCTTATCAGTTGTGATCATGTTTCTTGTGGCTCTCTGGTGTTCTAGTGACGCAGGCTCAAGTGCCCTTATTATATATTTTTATCCCAGCCCTCGGGGTTCTGGGACCAACATTATAGCAAACGTCTGATCTTTCTCGAGTTTCTTTGTATGCTTGACGATATGAAGACTCCAAACTTGTACCACATACTTCAGTACTCGTATACATACGCCACGTACAATGATCTAAGTGCTTCTTTGTTCAAAATACAAAAGGCTATTATTTTATATTCGCTAGCTATGCCCATGCTGCCCAAGGTTTTCTGTGAATGTGCACCTCAGGCAAAATCTGGTGTGATGTCTACCCCTAGGTACTTTTTCCATTTTCTATTCTATGAGTTACCTTCATCTTTAGTGGTGCTCTTCCTCTGGTTTTCTACCATTACTGTAAATTGTTTAAATCTTCCAGCAGCAAGTTGTAGTCCTGTTTTATCCTTATTCTCCACATTAGTTTTATGTTACAAATACTGACACGTGAAACTCTTAGGCCAGGTAGGCCATTCACATAAAATGTTGCACAAATACCAATGGTTGTAGAATAGAATTCAAAAGATTGGAGCACAACTACCACTGGGTTTAACCAGTTATCACTGGTTGTACAGTAGCAAATCTACCATTGTTTATAGTACACGCTACTTGCCTTTAAGGTAACAGCTGTCTAATAAAAGCAAAATAATACAGAAGCGCTGCGGAAGGCATGCTGGGCCATACTAGGCAGCTCTTATCCACCTATTTCTATGCATGTATTTGTCTAACCTATTTTTTTAACACTGTGTGTTAGTAGTAAAAGCATTAACTTGCGTGTCTCATTGTGGTTGAGAAACATAAGCTAACTTTACCGTCCATTATGCGTCCCATAAATTGCATATACTTGTCCAGTAAAAGTCAGCTTCAAATTAGTAGTGTTTCTAATTCACAGAATTTGAGTAGCCAATATTTTTACTGATGGACAACAAACAAAAAATGTAAAAATATTGGGAAATATCAAAGTTTTTAATTTCATACGTATACGTCTAAATTTACATGTCAAAACAAGCTGAGTGCAGATTAAAAAATTTTCTCATCAAAGAGTTAAACCTGGTAGCCCTGGGATTCTCAAAGTGCTGAGAAGAGTCTCAGGACAACAGACTTAGCTCCAGCACTACCAGCAGACATGTACTGTAGGACACAGGAGAGAAAGCTGCAAGATTTATATTTTCAATTCCCCTTTCTGGGAGTCTTGGTACATAACCCTTAAAGTCAAAACTGACAATAAGATTTCATGAAAGATGACTTACCCAAACACACTTTCTTTTTTTTAGAGTGATATTTAGGCAGATATGGCTTTTGAATAACAAAAAGCCTAAATCTGACGCAGTTTATTATGCGAACATAATTTTGCATTACTAGTGATTTCTTGTGTAGATTCACGGGATCTCTGGAAACACAACCTCTTGTTAAATTTAGGTCCTACTGTACTGTAATTAGGCTAGCCATCTTGGTATGCGACTTGATTAATGGTTATGAAGTGGAATCCAGGAGCTGGAACTCAACCTCCTATTTAATTAAATACACACTCCTCCACCATATCCATTCCTCTCCCCTCACCGTAACTTACCATTCAACCTCTGAGCGTTCTCTCTCTTCCTTTCCTCTTCCTCCTCATCGGCTGCGCGTGCCTTCTCCGCCTGTTCCTGCGACCTCTGGCTCTTCTCGATGATTGAACACGCTCGTAGCACGTATGAGAGCACAGGCTCCTGCTTTTCCTGACGAGGCACTTCCAGCATCTGCCAGTACTCAGTTTCCAACCGCACCACCTCCTACAGTGGGGAAGAATGGTGAGAATGTCCTGTAAGTGAAGCCACAATATATTAACTAACGCCAGACGGAACAATATATGAGTTTTCTGGGGATAACTTATTTAAAAATTAGCTAAAAAATCTTTATTTGATAATCTTAAAATTTTATTACACAATAAATTTCCTTTGTGCTTTCACAAATTTTCATTATATTAGGTAGTTTTGGACAAGTAGAGAGACTATAGCAGAACAGAATGACTAGGAGGTCAATAAATCTAGGGTGGAGGGAAGGAGTCGAAGTCGTCCCAGAAAGTGTGGTTAGATAGGAGTGGAGGAAAGGGATTTTTTTTTATTTGACGTGCTGTTGGAGTGTGAGCAAAGTGATATTTATAATGGGATTCAGGAAAACCGGTTAGCCTGACTCGAGTCCTGGAGGCGAGAAGTACAGTGCTAGCGCTCTAAAGGAGAGGTGGGAATGTTGTAGTTCAAGGGGTCATCCGAACTGTAATGTCAACACTCTCCTGACAAGACTGAAATAAATGACGGTGAAAGCGTTTCTTCTGTTTTGTGTGAGTTAGCAATATAATAATAATAATAATAATAATAATAATAATAATAATAATAATAATAATAATAATAATAATAACCTTTACTTCTAACAGTGTATGATACAACTATTACAGACATAGCTGACATCACTGACATGCTGTATGTAAAGCTCCTCGTTATGCAGAGCATTTAGGGCAGCCTAAATTAATCTTGTCTCCTGGATGCGACCCACACCAGTCAACTCACACCCAGGTACCTAACTACTGCTAGGTGAACAGGGATAGCAGGTGTAAGGAAACATTCCCAAAGTTTCCACCCATGTCGGAGACCGAACCCGGACTCTCAGGGCTGCGAGCTCAGGACGCTACCAACCTAGTCACGAACACCCGATTCATACTGAGTCATACTTAAGATATTGATCCGATTTCTTAGTTACTGACGGGATAACATAAATTACCGAAGCTGAGCCTACAGAGGTTAAACAATATCTGGGCGAATACGAGGCAATCCGGTCTAATTCCTTGGATCAAGAGCCTCTCAGCAACAAGGAACCTCCCTTGAAGGATGCGATAGTAAGTTAGTTTGTTCTTACCTAGTAGTTAGCTAGTTTATATCTAATAGTTAACTAATGTTTATGTAGGCTTCGTACATTTTGTATTTTTTAATGATTTTATACAGTAAATTATGTAGAGTGTAACGAAGGATAAGTCAAGGAAGTCAAACAATAAGATAAAAATAAACAGTGAAGTGTATATACATATTAAACATGAAGCCGAGGGTCTCTGCAACCTTGTGCCAATTATTATTATTATTATAATCAAGGGGGAAGCACTAAACCCATAAGATTATACAGTGCTTGGGGGAGGGATGGAAGGTATTCAGGTTTAACTCAGGGAACTGGAGCACAGATCCAGTTCCCTAGATCAAGAGCCCCTCACCAAACCTTGTGTAAAGTGTAGTGCCAAAGATCACATTAGGCCAAGTGTATTAATGTGATCTCTGGCGCTACACTTTACACAAGGATGCAGACACATCACATTAATACGCGATGTGTATTAATGTGATGTGGCTTTCTTTTGTGCCCACCAATGTTTTATTTCATGTAAACTACATTATCTGTACCAAATAAAGAATTAAAAATTGTATTGTAAGTTTAATAACAAGAGTATGGAGAAACTGGTGGCGGTGTTGTTCACACCGTGAATATTGTGAAAATATTAACGGTCAGTTAGGTAAATGGACACATATAACGTTTCAGTTACTTTATTACTGGTTACGTTTTTCCCCTTACTAGGAACTTAGGCTTGACAAAGTTCCTGATATTTTAGGTTAGGTTATGTAGATTTGTCACGGTCTTAGTCATATGATGACAGCAACTGGAGCTTTTGGTCATCTGACCGAGGCCTTCCGCTGGCTTACCCCTCCACCCCATTAAAAACTTCGGTTATAATTATAACCATTAATGTTCCTGCTGAGTGAAAGGTGCAATGTATAAATACATGCTGGTGTTATTCAGGGCCACCAAAGCTGATGTTTTATTGATCCCCGCCTCCCCGAGTCCGCGAACAAGATATTGAACAGGGCGGGAATTGGGAAGAAAACAAAGTTTCCTTAGGAAAGAGAATGGGAACATTAAGCTCTCAACTTAGATCATGTGGACCCCAGGTCTAAATATCAGCAGAGCCAGGAGTCTTACTGAGCAACACTTTTGCACTCCATCAACACGGGCGTAGAAGTTCCCGCGGGTATCCATTTACCTAGGTACTGTTGTTGTTGAGTTTGAAGGTCCACTGACAGCTTACACCGTCCAGAGACTGTGAAAGAAGTTGCTGAACATCGCCCCCAGACCAATGATGTGCTGAACAAGCGTTCCAGAGAAAGAATGAAGAGAATTTGCATGCGTAGAGAGAGAAGCCCGGACACCAGCAAGGCCGAAGCAGAAGTTGTTGGGGGTGTTAAGAGCTACCAAAGCTTGCACATTGTTGAACCCTGCCTCCAGGGCAACCGCCAGTAATATACTGTCGAAATCTGGGCTGGAAATGAAGAGGAAACAATGTTCCCTTCAAAACAGAAACAGAACAATATGTTTTCAATTAGGTTACGTGGACTCCCTTTACCTAAGCTCTGGCAGAGCCAGCCACTCTCTTCCCTACACACCGAACAGGCCAAGTGTCTTATCGACAAGTGCCTTTGACAAAATAATAACTAACACACAAAACTTAGCTGAGTCAACAGCGCTATGCTCTTTTTGTTTTTTCTTCTTAAGGCCTAAAAGAAGCTGATGGATGGTGCCCCGACCAACTGACCGGAGATCCCGGGAAGCAAAAGGAAAATTCGTCAGTGATGGTAAAGGCAGGGGTAGGCGAGACATGCTCACCCCAAGGCCAGAAATGCAGAAGTTCTTAAGTGAAGTGGACCCCACAACAAAACACCAGCAGAGTCAGACTCTGAGTCAGCAATCAAGCCGTTGAAATCCGCAGAACGGTAAAATAAAAAAAAAAACAGGTTCATGAATGGCGCCCCAGGCCAATTGCCCAGCGAGCTATGTACGATGAAGACAAACATCCTGGGTATAGTAAGACATATGTGCAATAAAAAACCAAACCACGGGCGAGAATAGAACCCGCGATCAGAGTCTCAAAACTCCAGACCGTCGCGTTAGCCAGTGGCTAACGCGACGGTCTGGAGTTTGAGACTATGATCGCGGGTTCTATCCCCACCCGTGGTATGGTTTGTTTGCAATCGTGTCATTACAATTTCGTGAGTCATATGTGCAATAGTTAGGTATCTTTATTCCGAAACGCTTCAACTACACAGTAAGCTTCTTCAGTCGAATACAGAGGAGTCTGCAGAAACAGTAGAGACGTGAAGACAATGTAATCAGTCCATCACCATTGAAGATGTAGTTCTGAGGTGGTCGGTCCCTCATTCCCTCACTCTAAGACCGCTGTGTCCCTACACGGCTTGACAAAGCTCCTGGAGAGCGAAAAGTTGCCACAATAAAATGTCACGTTAGTAGCACTTGTATCCTTTTACCTAACTTTGCTCTAAAGTCTAAATAGCCTGAGACCTGAATGTAGCATACTTGTGTATGAAACTAGCACATTTAAATTATTTAAAGAGGGATTAGGGTAAAGGTTTCGTGGATCCTAGTCACACAGACCTCCAGGGGCATGAGAAAGTTATGTCGTAAAGTGATTGCAGTGTATGTCTTTTCCACCAACTTTAATCTCATGGTTTATGTCTCACCTTGATCATGGCCTTGAGGAGGGTGTACCTGGTGAAGACGTTCCAGGTGGTCTTGCTATGGTTGTATTGGGTGTGCAGGGTGAGAAGTGCGCCCCGTGCTGTCTCGTGCGCCTCCTCCAGCCTGTTCCTCACAGCACGCAGACGGTGATTGGTGGCGATGGCGTCGTCTCGTGTCTCCCCGTCAGCTGTAGTCGCGACCACCACGGGAGAGACAGAGACAGTGGTTACTGGCCGGTGTCTGAGGCAGGGATCAGGGATCAGTGAGGCATGGCTCAAGGAAGCAGGGCTGAGAGAGAGAGAGAAAGGCTTAGAGAGGCAGGACTTAGAAAGTAACAGGGCTCAGAGAGGTGTATTTCAGTGTTTATAACCGCTACTTCATGGTAAAGAAAGTGGCCATCTTGGAATCTGATTTACGGTGAATCATCCTATCAGCATGAAAACACAAAAAGTGACTTCCTAAACTTAAAAAAAATATACATTCTTAGCAATAAATCTGACTAACATACTCGTCTTCATGTTGATCTAGGAACAGTTATGCACCACAATATACCGGGCTGTGGCTCGTACGTTGGACTGCGTGCGGCCAGCAGTAGCAGCCTAGTTGATCAGGCCCTGATCCATCGGGAGGCCTGGTCATGGACCGGGCCGTGGGGGCGTTGTTTCCCGGAATAACCTCCAGGTAACCAAGGTCCGTTCATCCTTCCCCCAGACTATAAAGGGATTTATCCCTTGCTGTCTGCAAGACGGAACCAGATAACTTCCTCAAGACAGTTCCTGTGAGGGAAAAGTTCAATATAGCAGTGTGGAAATTATGAATGTATGGAGATGGTTGTTTGTTGGCAGTCTGCTAGTTAAGGAACGTGATGTGTCTAGCTCCCGCTATCCCCCCTTCTCTCTTATCACCCGGTGGGAGGTGATGTGTGAATCTTTAACCAGTGGAGAAATCCCTTGACTGGCTGCTTCCATCAAACCTGTAAGTATGCGTTCCACTCCTGTACTATACATCTTTTTCTTTGTCTTAAGAGCTTCACTCTTATTTAGGGCTGTACACTTGTGTTTATCCCTGCCTTGCTTTGAATTTAACGTCACTTTTTAATCCTCATCATTTCTTTTAAAGTCTGTATGCCTATCGTGCGAGTGATTAAGCGAGCAAGTTGTAACTGTATTTATTTCTTAATTATAGCCTTGGTTTGTCAGCGTAGGTCATCTGACACGGGCGAGGTGAAGATAAGGACAGCAGGGATGTAGTGAGCTAGCTGCACATACCTATGATCCAACCGCCCCCTTCCACCGATCACCCTAGCCAGCTACACACCCAGCGTCACTACGTGTCTTGTGATAAGATTGGTTAGCCAACATTTTCAACACTGTGGGGATCAGAGGATAAGTTCACCTTGGCAGAATTGTATTGTGGAAACTGTCTTGTCACAAACAGCAGTTACGACACCTCCAACCCCCTTTTCTCTACAACAACGGCTTCAGTGTTTCTACAATCTTCAAAGCGCGGTGTCAACAACATCCGCACGACCTTCTACAACTACATCTGTACAAATTAGCTTTGAATTAAAGTATCATTTCTTATAATTCATTTTTCTTTCAAATAGGATTAATTCTCACGTTTAAGTGTTTTACATTTATGCTTGAAATCATGTAATGAAATGTTTATCTTCTCATGTTATTATGTTTTCTGTCATTTATTTACATAAGGAGGAGCCAGCATTTTCAGTTCCTTACTCAGGAGCTGACAGGGCTGAATAAGCCTTCACAGTTCCTGACCAGCTGGAATGTATACTGTATATTGTTATCATATAAGCCCTAGTCCTCCTGTACTCCACTTTCATCAGGTTGAGTTCCCTTAACCTCTCCTCATAAGACAGTCCCCCCTTAGCTCCGGGACTAGTCTTGTTACAAACCCTTCCCCTCTTTCTCTCTATCAAACTGCATGCTGCTAGCACCAACAGTCAGAGACTACGTTTCTGAACATAGAAATAAAGGTCCTTTTTCCTCTGCATCGAACAAAAAAATCTGTTATTGGGATCGTCCATGTACCCCTGCTGCCCCTTTCACCCCAGCCATTCCTTCACCAGAACCAGCTCACCGCCCCTGCCGACCTCCTTACCGTCCCCTCTCCCTTCCATTCGTCCCTCCCCTTCCTTTCTTTCCCCTCGTCCTCGTTCTCTCCACCCCAGCACGAAAGATACGCAGGAAGGGATATGAAAAAGTACACACAAAGAGATAGCCACTTGACTTTTCCAATTGATCTCTTGTACCCTACAAGTGAAGGACGGGGGTAGAGGAGAGAGAAGAACGAGATGGAGAGGGAGCAAGGGGGCGAGCGAGAAGAGCAAAAATGAGAGAGGAGAGAGAAGAGAAAGGAAGAGAAGAGAAGACCTACAAAAGAGAAATATGAAAGGAAATGGAGATGAAGGAGAAAAAGATACTGTGTGTGTTCACCTATATGTACTCGACTATATATAGTTGCAGGGGTCGAGCCACAGCTCCTGGCCCCGCCTCTTCACTGGCCGCTACTAGGTCCACTCTCTCCCTGCTCCAAGAGCTTTATCGTACCTCTTCTTAAAGCTATGTATGTATCCTGCCTCCACTACACTTTTCAGACTGTTCTACTTCCTGACTAACTCTACGGCTGAAGAAATACTTCCTAATATCCCTATGATTCATCTGAGTTTTCAACTGTGTGTGATGCGAGCCGTGGCCGTGCCCGGTGTTGCTGGCTACCTAATGTTTGTAGCATGGTGGCCTACCTGGAGTTTACCTGGTGGATAAAGGCGTCGAGAAATTTACCTCGTGTCCCGAGAGGCTGGGTAAATGTGACGGGTTCGATCCTCGATCAGTCACAGTAATGTATTTGCATAAAACACTTTTGTTCTGTAGATGCATTAATGCATACAGACACACACACACACACACACACACACAGAAGATTATCAGGAGAAGAGCTAAGAGGTATGTCCTACGAGGAGAGGTTAAGGGAAATCAACCTGACGACACTGGAGGACAGGAGAGATAGGGGGGACATGATAACGACATACAAAATACTGAGAGGAATTGACAAGGTGGACAAAAACAGGATGTTCCAGAGATTGGACACAGTAACAAGGGGACACAGTTGGAAGCTAAAGACACAGATGAATCACAGGGATGTTAGGAAGTATTTCTTCAGCCACAGAGTAGTCAGTAAGTGGAATAGTTTGGGAAGCGATGTAGTGGAGGCAGGATCCATACATAGCTTTAAGCAGAGGTACGATAAAGCTCACGGCTCAGGGAGAGTGACCTAGTAGCGATCAGTGAAGAGGCGGGGCCAGGAGCTCGGACTCGACCCCCGCAACCTCAACTAGGTGAGTACAACTAGGTGAGTACACACGCGCGGGAATCCGAAATGTCCCTGTTTGCAGATGACGTGAAGTTGATGAGAAGAATTCATTCGATCGAAGACCAGGCAGAACTACAAAGGGATCTGGACAGGCTACAGACCTGGTCCAGCAATTGGCTACTGGAGTTCAACCCCACCAAGTGCAAAGTCATGAAGATTGGGGAAGGGCAAAGAAGGCCGCAGACGGAGTACAGTCTAGGGGGTCAGAGACTACAAACCTCACTCAAGGAAAAAGATCTTGGGGTGAGTATAACACCAGGCACATCTCCTGAAGCGCACATCAACCAAATAACTGCTGCAGCATATGGGCGCCTAGCAAACCTCAGAACAGCATTCCGACATCTTAATAAGGAATCATTCAGGACCCTGTACACCGTGTATGTTAGGCCCATATTGGAGTATGCGGCACCAGTTTGGAACCCACACCTAGCCAAGCACGTGAAGAAACTAGAGAAAGTGCAAAGGTTTGCAACAAGACTAGTCCCAGAGCTAAAAGGTATGTCCTACGAGGAGAGGTTAAGGGAAATCAACCTGACGACACTGAAGGACAGGAAAGATAGGGGGGACATGATAACGACATACAAAATACTGAGGAATTGACAAGGTAGACAAAGACAGGATGTTCCAGAGATGGGACACAGCAACAAGGGGACACAGTTGGAAGTTGAAGACACAGATGAATCACAGGGATGTTAGGAAGTATTTCTTCAGCCACAGAGTAGTCAGGAAGTGGAATAGTTTGGGAAGCGATGTAGTGGAGGCAGGATCCATACATAGCTTTAAGCAGAGGTATGATAAAGCTCACGGTTCAGGGAGAGTGACCTAGTAGCGATCAGTGAAGAGGCGGGGCCAGGAGCTTGGACTCGACCCCTGCAACCTCAACTAGGTGAGTACACACACACACACACACACACACACACACACACACACACACACACACACACACACACACACACACACACAGGAGCTAGGACTCGACCCCTGCAACCTCAACTAGGTGAGCATACACACGGAGCTAAAAGGGAATGTCCTACGAAGAAAGGTAAAGGGAAATCGACCTGACGACATTGGAGGACAGGAGGGACAGGGGATACATGATAACGACATATAAAGTACCGAGATGAATCGACAAGGTGGACAGAGACAGGATGTTCCAGAGATGGGACACAGCAACAAGCGGCCACAGTTGGAAGTTGAAGACTCAAATGAATCACAGGGATGTTAGGAAGTATTTCTTCAGTCACAGAGTTGTCAGGAAGTGGAATAGTCTGGAAAGTGAGGTAGTGGAGGCAGGATCCATACATAGCTTTAAGAAGAGGTATAATAAAGGTCAGGGAGAGAGTGGATCTAGTAGCGACCAGTGAAGAGGTGGGGTGAGGAGCTATGAATCGACCCCTGCAATCACAATAAGGCGAGTACACACACACACACACATGAGTTATTTAAATACAGACTTTCCTTTGTCGTGACGTAAGTTAATTAGTGGGAAGTTGATGGAGTCCTGAGAAGGAGAGAGAAGAGATAATACAGGAGAGTGAAGGAAGGAAAGAGAAGAAAGAGATAATACGGGAAAGTGAAGGAAGGAAAGAGAAGAAAGAGATAATACGGGAAAGTGAAGGAAGGAGAGAGGAGAGAGGAGAGAGAAGAGATAATACGGGAAAGTAAGGAAGGAAAGAGAATAAAGAGATAATACGGGAAAGTGAAGGAAGGAGAGAGGAGAGAGGAGAGAGAAGAAATAATACGGGAAAGTGAAGGAAGGAGAGAATAATACGGGAGAGAGAAAAAAAGAGAGAGGAGATAATCTGGAAAAGAGAAGAAAGAACGGAGAATGAATATAAGAGCGGCAGAAGAACAGAGGGAGAATAAGGGAAATAAAAGAGGAACGGAAATCAGCAAGAGACCAGATAAAGTAGAGGAGAAGGGAGGGAGGGAGAGAGGGAGGGAGGGAGGGAGAGAAGAGAAAAGACATGGAAGGGGAAAGAAGAGAGAATGGAGGAAAAGGAAGAAATGGGAAAGAAGTTAAGAAATGAGGGAGGGAATGCATGAAGGAGGGAGGGAAGAGAGAGAAAAGGGAAAGCAAAGGAAGGAGATAAAAAAAAAAGAGAATGCCAAAGAAAGAAAAGAAAAAAGGGAAATTATGAATTAAAGGAAGAAACGAAGGAAGGAAAGGAAAAACGAAGGAATGAAAGAAGGGAGGAAAGAAGGGAGGAAAGAAAGAAGGAAGAAAAGAAGGAACTTACCCAGCATTCTCCACACTATATATACCCAGGTAGACCTGTTTGTGACTTGATAAAACCCACTGTGTGGGCGAAACGTTGTCAATAAAGGATCACATTATGCTGCTTCAGTGTTTATTTGTCGACAGTCACCACGGTTAACCTCCGACAGAAGATTCAAGTCAGTCGCAAACTTCAGTACCTGTGTACCAACAGCCGATGGATGGAAATGATCCGTGAATCCTTGATTAACAACCTTGCTAACGGCTTGACAAAACTCCTGGAGAGCGAAACGTTGCCACCATAAAATGTCGCACTAGTTGCCCATGTGTCTTTTATCCAATATTTCTCAAGTTAATCTGTTCCTCTTCCTTTATATATCAATATTTACCTGACTTTCTTTACATTCATTCTCTTCGGTTACAAGGTTTGTATTTGAGAACTTGCCTGGTAAGTGCTAGTAGTCCTGGTGTAGTGCTCCTCTGCTACCTTGTTATTACGTTCTTGTACTACTGTAAGTGCTAGTAGTCCTGGTGTAGTGCTCCTCTGCTACCTTGTTATTACGTTCTTGTACTACTGTAAGTGCTAGTAGTCCTGGTGTAGTGCTCCTCTGCTACCTTACTATTACGTTCTTGTACTACTGTAAGTGCTAGTAGTCCTGGTGTAGTGCTCCTCTGCTACCTTGCTATTACGTTCTTGTACTACTGTAAGTGCTAGTAGTCCTGGTGTAGTGCTCCTCTGCTACCTTGCTATTACGTTCTTGTACTACTGTAAGTGCTAGTAGTCCTGGTGTAGTGCTCCTCTGCTACCTTGTTATTACGTTCTTTCAATACCGACATTATCTCCTCTCCATTTTCCCTACAAACAATGGAACTACACTTGCTCTCCGGCCATCCTTGTGTACCGTCCCTTGCTTCATACACACAACACTGCCAACATCAATAACGAGGACACTATTTTTCCTCGTACGCTTTTAGAATTGCAATCTTAAATCTCATCCATCTCCGCTACTCTTTCAATTTTCAATCTACGTAATGCTTCATGCCTTCTCTTCATCCTCGTTCCAGGTCCTTAAAATTTATCTTAATAAGTTCCAATCCTTTTCTCGTGCCGAGTTTTATTATGTAATTGGAACAATTTCTTAAAAACGTTATTATGATCACGGGGGAGCACTAAACCCACAGGGGTTGAAAGAGGTAATGAGGTTTGATCAAAGATGAAAGCATCTCCGATTCCCTGAATCAAGAGCCCCTTGTCACCAGCATCAAGGCGTCCCAGCGCTTGTAAGAGTGACTGTCAAAAGTCTTGGTTCGTCCAAGACAGGGGTCGGCAACCCCCGGCCCGCGTGAGGTTTTCGTACGGCCCACCAAGTTAACACCTGGACACTAATTATCTAATTAGCATGGAATACAGATGCAGTAGTTCACTTCAAGGTTAAGCAGTCCCTGGGAAAGTTACTTGGTATCCTCCCTCCTTAAGAGGTTTTCATCTGAGTTTGTCTGGTACAACAACTGTCCAGTAGGTATCACCATTCCATAATAATGTTTATTTAATTGTGTGTGATAAATTGTGTTAAGTATTATTAGAATTAGGCCAAAACTGGTTTAAAAAACTAATGGAAACCCTCAGTTGGAGATTTTTTTTTATAGTGTATTACATTTAATAATATGGCTCTCCTCCGAGAGACTGCACAGCTGTCTGACTCTCTCTCTCTCTCTCTCTCTCTCTCTCTCTCTCTCTCTCTCTCTCTCTCTCTCTCTCTCTCTCTCTCTCTCTCTCTCTCTCTCCAAAAGGTTGCTGACCCCTGATCTAAGACTTCCTCCTTCCTACAACCACAGTCTGGAGTTTACCTGGAGTTTACCTTGAGAGGGTTTCGGGGTTCAACGCCCACGCGGCCAGGTCTCAGACCAGGCCTCATGGTGGATCAGGGTCTGATCAACCAGGCTGTTACTGGTGGCCGCACTAAAGCTGACGTACGAACCACAGCCCGGTTGGTCAGGTACTAACTTTAGGTGCCTGTCCAGCGCCTTCTTGAAGACAGCCAGGGGTCTATTGGTACTCCCCTTTATGTATACTGGGAGGCAATTGAACAGTCTTGGGCCCCTGACACTTATTGTGTAATCATCTCTTATTATAACAAATATTTCTCACAATCACTTCTTATTCTCACCAAAATTTCCCACAATATTCTCAGTAAAATTTTATAACAATAACTGGCTCATTCTTTCTTCGATTTGACTTTTCTTCGGCATTATTTCATTACTCTTTTAAGTCTCTCTCTCTCTCTCTCTCTCTCTCTCTCTCTCTCTCTCTCTCTCTCTCTCTCTCTCTCTCTCTCTCTCTCTCTCTTTCTGTCTCTTGATGCTAGTAAAGGGTTCTTGATCAACGTAACTGAAGCTACTTTCCCCATTCACGGATCAAACTTGATTACCTCCCACTCCCCAACCGCTATATGACCCCCGTATGAGTTTAGCGCTTTCCTCCCTCAATATAATTATAAAAAATTTAGCGTATCACTTTTCTCACCATACTGCGCATCCTATTAGGATGATGTATGGTGCTACAGAAGCTGAGCTTATTATTATTATTATTATTATTATTATTATTATTATTAGTAGTAGTAGTAGTAGTAGTAGTGGTAGTAGTAGTAGTGGTAGTAGTAGTGGTAGTAGTAGTAGTAGTAGTAGTAGTAGTAGTAGTAGTAGTAGTAGTAGTAGTAGTAGTGGTAGTAGTAGTAGTAGTAGTAGTAGTAGTAGTAGTAGTAGTAGTAGTAGTAGTAGTGGTAGTAGTAGTAGTAGTAGTAGTGGTAGTAGTAGTAGTAGTAGTAGTAGTAGTAGTGTGGTAGTAGTAGTAGTAGTAGTAGTAGTAGTAGTAGTAGTAGTAGTAGTAGTAGTGTGGTAGTAGTAGTAGTAGTAGTAGTAGTAGTAGTAGTAGTAGTAGTAGTGGTAGTAGTAGTAGTAGTAGTAGTGGTAGTAGTAGTAGTAGTAGTAGTAGTAGTAGTAGTAGTAGTAGTGGTGGTAGTAGTAGTAGTAGTAGTAGTAGTAGTAGTAGTAGTAGTAGTAGTAGTAGTGGTAGTAGTAGTAGTAGTAGTAGTAGTAGTAGTAGTAGTAGTAGTAGTAGTAGTAGTGGTGGTAGTAGTAGTAGTAGTAGTAGTAGTAGTAGTAGTAGTAGTAGTAGTAGTGGTAGTAGTAGTAGTAGTAGTAGTAGTAGTAGTAGTAGTAGTAGTAGTAGTAGTAGTGGTAGTAGTAGTAGTAGTAGTAGTAGTAGTAGTAGTAGTAGTAGTGGTAGTAGTAGTAGTAGTAGTAGTAGTAGTAGTAGTAGTAGTGGTAGTAGTAGTAGTAGTAGTAGTGGTAGTAGTAGTAGTAGTAGTAGTAGTAGTGGTAGTAGTAGTAGTAGTAGTAGTAGTAGTAGTAGTAGTAGTAGTAGTAGTAGTGGTAGTAGTAGTAGTAGTAGTAGTGGTAGTAGTAGTGGTAGTGGTAGTAGTAGTAGTAGTAGTAGTAGTAGTAGTAGTAGTAGTAGTAGTGGTAGTAGTAGCAGTGGTAGTAGTAGTAGTAGTAGTAGTAGTAGTAGTAGTAGTGGTAGTAGTAGTAGTGGTGGTAGTAGTAGTAGTAGTAGTAGTAGTAGTGGTAGTAGTGGTAGTAGTAGTAGTAGTAGTAGTAGTAGTAGTAGTGGTAGTAGTAGTAGTAGTAGTGGTAGTAGTAGTAGTGGTAGTAGTAGTGGTAGTAGTAGTAGTAGTAGTAGTAGTAGTGGTAGTAGTAGTAGTAGTAGTAGTAGTGGTAGTAGTGGTAGTAGTAGTAGTAGTAGTAGTGGTAGTGGTAGTAGTAGTAGTAGTGGTAGTAGTAGTAGTAGTAGTAGTGGTAGTAGTAGTGGTAGTAGTAGTAGTAGTAGTAGTAGTAGTAGTAGTGGTAGTGGTAGTAGTAGTAGTAGTGGTAGTAGTAGTAGTAGTAGTAGTAGTGGTAGTAGTGGTAGTGGTAGTAGTAGTAGTAGTAGTAGTAGTAGTAGTGGTAGTGGTAGTAGTAGTAGTGGTAGTAGTAGTGGTAGTAGTAGTAGTAGTAGTAGTAGTAGTAGTAGTAGTAGTAGTGGTAGTAGTAGTAGTAGTAGTAGTAGTAGTAGTAGTAGTAGTAGTAGTAGTAGTAGTGGTAGTGGTAGTAGTAGTAGTAGTAGTAGTAGTAGTAGTAGTAGTAGTAGTAGTGGTAGTAGTAGTAGTAGTAGTAGTGGTAGTAGTAGTAGTAGTAGTAGTAGTGGTAGTAGTGGTAGTAGTAGTGGTAGTAGTAGTAGTAGTAGTAGTAGTAGTAGTGGTAGTAGTAGTAGTAGTAGTAGTAGTAGTAGTAGTAGTAGTAGTGGTAGTAGTAGTAGTAGTAGTAGTAGTAGTGGTAGTGGTAGTAGTAGTAGTAGTGGTAGTAGTAGTAGTAGTAGTAGTAGTGGTAGTAGTAGTAGTAGTAGTAGTAGTAGTGGTAGTAGTAGTAGTAGTAGTGGTAGTAGTAGTAGTAGTAGTAGTAGTGGTAGTAGTGGTAGTAGTAGTAGTAGTAGTAGTAGTAGTGGTAGTAGTAGTAGTAGTGGTAGTAGTAGTAGTAGTGGTAGTAGTAGTAGTAGTAGTAGTAGTAGTAGTGGTAGTAGTAGTAGTAGTAGTAGTAGTAGTGGTAGTGGTAGTAGTAGTAGTAGTAGTAGTAGTGGTAGTAGTAGTAGTAGTGGTAGTAGTAGTAGTAGTGGTAGTAGTAGTAGTAGTAGTAGTAGTGGTAGTAGTAGTAGTAGTGGTAGTAGTGGTAGTAGTAGTAGTAGTAGTGGTAGTAGTAGTAGTAGTAGTAGTAGTAATAGTAGTGGTAGTAGTAGTAGTAGTAGTAGTGGTAGTAGTAGTAGTATTAGTAGTAGTAGTAGTAGTAGTAGTAGTAGTATTTTTATTATTATTTTTACTGTTATTATTATTGATATTATTATTATTATTATTTCTGTATTTTTATTGTTTCCAACAGTTATTTTGTTATCACTTCTTCCGTCTTATCTCTCTCTCTCTCTCTCTCCTACCCTACTCTTCTTATCCTCCCACCTCTCCTCTCCTACACCTTCTACCTTACTTTCTCCCCAATCTTGCTTCCTGTCTCCCCTCCCCACCCTTCATCTCCCCTCCTTTTCCATTCTCCTCACCCCCCACCTCTTCCCCATCTCCCCTTCCTTACCTCCTAATTCTCCCCACCACTTCCTCCTCCTTTCCCTCGCTCTCCTCACCCCTCTCCCACGTCCCTCCCCTCTCCCCCTCCCCCCCGCACAAGATAAGGACACACCACGCTAATTTCTTTATAATATATCATCAATATATATTTTCAGACAAAACTAATGTCCCAGACCAACATTTTTTTAAACTTAAGAAGAAATTATATTATCAAACGAAATCAATATCTCTGAAATACTGTATTTATTATTATTATTATTATTATTATTATTATTATTATTATTATTATTATTATTATTATTATTATTATGTATGGAGTACATTATTAGTATGGAGGAGGTGAATGTATTCAGATATTTGGGAGTGGACGTGTCAGCGGATGGGTCTATGAAAGATGAGGTGAATCATAGAATTGATGAGGGGAAAAGGGTGAGTGGTGCACTTAGGAGTCTGTGGAGACAAAGAACTTTGTCCTTGGAGGCAAAGAGGGGAATGTATGAGAGTATAGTTTTACCAACGCTCTTATATGGGTGTGAAGCATGGGTGATGAATGTTGCAGCGAGGAGAAGGCTGGAGGCAGTGGAGATGTCATGTCTGAGGGCAATGTGTGGTGTGAATATAATGCAGAGAATTCATAGTTTGGAAGTTAGGAGGAGGTGTGGGATTACCAAAACTGTTGTCCAGAGGGCTGAGGAAGGGTTGTTGAGGTGGTTCGGACATGTAGAGAGAATGGAGCGAAACAGAATAACTTCAAGAGTATATCAGTCTGTAGTGGAAGGAAGGCGGGGTAGGGGTCGGCCTAGGAAAGGTTGGAGGGAGGGGGTAAAGGAGGTTTTGTGTGCGAGGGGCTTGGACTTCCAGCAGGCGTGCGTGAGCGTGTTTGATAGGAGTGAATGGAGACAAATGGTTTTTAATACTTGACGTGCTGTTGGAGTGTGAGTAAAGTAACATTTATGAAGGGGTTCAGGGAAACCGGCAGGCCGGACTTGAGTCCTGGAGATGGGAAGTACAGTGCCTGCACTCTGAAGGAGGGGTGTTAATGTTGATAAGATAAGATTTCAGTTTAAAAACTGTAGTGTAAAGCACCCTTCTGGCAAGACAGTGATGGAGTGAATGATGGTGAAAGTTTTTCTTTTTCGGGCCACCCTGCCTTGGTGGGAATCGGCCAGTGTGATAATAAAAAAATAATAATATTATTATTATTATATGATTTTATTATTATAATTTTTAATACTACTACTACTTACTATTATTGCTATTATTATTATTGTTATTATTTGGAATTAGGAAACCAAAATTATAATTATTTTTAGAACTACGTCTCAGAGTTCAGTTTTCTCACACACACACACACACACACACACACACACACACACACACACACACACACACACACACACACACACACACACACACACACACCAATTTATTTTCTTGCGAAGAGGCGGGGCCAGGAGCTGTGAATCGACCCCTGGAACAACAAAGAGGCGAGTACACACAGGTGGTGTCAGCGCTGACAGTTTGGTTCATCGCGAGTACACGAGAGTACACACAGGTGGTGTCAGCGCTGACAGTTTGGTTCATCGTAAGTACACGAGAGTACACACAGGTGGTGTCAGCGCTGACAGTTTGGTTCATCGTAAGTACACGAGAGTGCACACAGGTGATCTTAGGTGTTCAGTGATGACACTTGAACCCTGGTGAACCTTCATGATATATTGACATCTCCGGGACGACCTTATTAAGACTTCAAGACGTCTTTGGGGACGACCTTAAGTTACGTCTTTGGGACGACCTTGTTAAGGCTCCACGACGTCTCTGGGACGAACGTAAGGCTTCAAGACGTCTTTGGGACGACCTTGTTAAGGGTCCACGACGTCTTTGGGATGACCTTATTACGTCTTTGGGACGACCTTGTTAAGACTCCACGAAATCTATAGGACGACCTTAAGGCTTCAAGACGTCTTTGGGACGACCTTGTTAAGGTTCCACGACGTCTTTGGAACGACCTTGTTAAGGCTCCACGATGTCTCTGGGACGACCGTAAGGCTTAAAGACGTCTTTGGGACGACCTTAAGCTACGTCTTTGGGACGACCTTAAGCTACGTCTTTGGGACGACCTTGTTAAGGTTCCACGACATCTTTGGGACGACCTTCTCAAGGTTCCACGACCTCTTTGGGACTACCTTGTCAAGGTTCCAGGACGACTTTGCGACGACCTTGTCAAGGTTCCACGTCTTTGGGACGACCTTGTCTAGATTCCACGACCTCTTGGGGTCGACCTTCTTAAGACTCCACGACGTCTTTGGGACGACCCTGTCAAGGTTCCACGACCTCTTTGGGACGACTTTGTCAAGGCTTCACTACAGAATGATGTAGTTATCTCACTCACTTTAATTTTAACCGGAGTGGCGAGAATTCTTGATTGCTAGTTCCGAGTCCAACCACTGGCTAATAGCAGAGTCCAACCACTGGCTAGTTGTACCTGAGGACTACTTGTGAAAGCAACTTTCAGGAGAGGAAACAGTATGCCTGAGCTGGTTTTGTAAAGGAGTTCCTGGTAGCTAGAGATCAGGGAATAGTAAGGGTGGACGTTAAGAAGAGATAGGGAGAATAACATGAAGGGAGGCTTGGAGTAAGGTAGAGGAAGGCAGGGTAGAGAGCTTTGCAAAGATGGCGGCGAAAGTATTGCCATGGCAACCACACACACTCACTCACTCTCTCTCTCTCTCTCTCTCTCTCACCCAATTCACACCACTCTCCCAATTTTCCCCCTTTTTTAGTGATGGAGCAAAACATTTTATGATCATTTGGGCAAAAATCTTTATTTTTAATTGACAGTCTCCCAAAAATTTCTCTTCCGTTTTCCAAAAATTCTGAAAGTTTGTGTGGAAATATTTCTGGCTGAGTTCAGAGACCCGGACGACCTTAAAGGTGATTTATAACGACCTGAAGATGGGAGGAACGACCTGGCAATAGGATGAACGACTAATGTGATTCATGGTGACCTGGGAGGAAGTTTCAACGACCTTAAATGGGATTTATGACGACCTGGAGATGGAAGGAACGACCTGATAATAAGCTGAAGGATCTTAGCCTCCCAAGGTGTCCTGTAGCTCAACTGTTAGCGCACTCAGTTCACACACTGAGGTCCGTAGTTCGAATCCCCGGTAAGGCTGGATAACATTAGGACGTGTTTCCGTAAGACACTGTTGTCCATGTTCACCCATCGGTATAAAAAGGGTATCTGGGTGTTAGTCGACTGGTGTGGGTCGCATCCTGGGGCAAAAACTGACCTAATTTTCCCGAAATGCTCTGCATAACAAGCGTCTTTCTATATAGTAGTATGTCATTGATGTCAGTTAGGCCTATGTTAACGTACTTGTAGAAATAAAGATATTATTATTTTTATTATTACTAAAATACTTGTAACCCAGCCGGAGCCAGGCCGTAGTGACGTCCAAGAGTTTGATTATTTTGTTAGATGCACCATAGACATGTGACTTCTGCAGGATAAAATGATAATAGATGGTGTCTGTCTCCCTCAGTCCACAGGTGTACTCTTACACCACTGTCTACAATCCCACCATACGTTGTCCCGTGTCATGGAGTTAAGAGCATTTATGGATGACAGAGAATCAGATACAGTTAAGGTGTCAATCTTAGATACATGGAAGCATTTGAGTGGAAGAGTACAGCAAATGGTTAGGTTTGAAGGGTCGAAGCCCAGTTGCTGATGCGTGATCTAATTTTAATACGAAAGTCGTCACTTTGTATGACAACAGCAGCACCAGTGATGTATGACAACAGCAGCACCAGTGATGTATGACAACAACAGCACCAGTGATGTATGACAACAGCAGCACCAGTGATGTATGACAACAGCAGCACCAGTGATGTATGACAACAACAGCACCAGTGATGTATGACAACAGCAGCACCAGTGATGTATGACAACAACAGCACCAGTGATGTATGACAACAGCAGCACCAGTGATGTATGACAACAGCAGCACCAGTGATGTATGACAACAACAGCACCAGTGATGTATGACAACAGCAGCACCAGTGATGTATGACAACAACAGCACCAGTGATGTATGACAACAACAGCACCAGTGATGTATGACAACAGCAGCACCAGTGATGTATGACAACAGCAGCACCAGTGATGTATGACAACAGCAGCACCAGTGATGTATGACAACAGCAGCACCAGTGATGTATGACAACAGCAGCACCAGTGATGTATGACAACAGCAGCACCAGTGATGTATGACAACAGCAGCACCAGTGATGTATGACAACAGTAGCACCAGTGAACAGAGTCAACACATAATTCGTTGAAGAGAGTGAGTGCTCTTTGATGTATCGATACAACTTAAGGCATTCTGCTTGGTTTTAAGACTAAACTTTGGTTGTGATTTAAGTTTTTTTTTGTTAAAAAATGAGGGAATAGTAGTTAGAAATGGAGTGAGGTAATATTCCATGGTGCTGGGAAGTGTTGCCGTTGCCTTACTTTACAAAGATCATGTATCTGGTTCATTCAGAGACCAGTTTCATTTTTTATGGTCCATCTGGAGGTGTGTTCACCAGTGCTGAGGAAAGTTTGGAGGGCTTCTGTGCAAGGGTTTGAATGGGCTTGTGTGAGCATACTGACCCCAATGAGGACATTTCTTTCAGTGACACAATCTCTGATGCTTGGAATATCACGTTCGTTCCTCATGTTTACAATTTGGGCAGTATGAGGGTATCTTAGGATAATCCTCATTGCTTCGTTCTTTAATTTTTCCAGCCCTCCAGTCTTCCAGTCTGACACAAGAGCAAGTAGGGACACGGCATAATCACCCAATAATCTAATTAGTAAGCAAAACACAATATTTTCACTATTTTAACATTAGCACCATACCTGGGATGAAAACCTGCCATAACTCTATGTGCTGTCAGCCTTTCTTTGTATTGGTAACAAAGTCTTGTTACAACAGGTCCAAGCAGTGGAACCTCAAAGCGCTGATACCTGTATCGAGTTACATATTCCAGCGGAGACCCATCATGAAGGTGGATCCTGCGGACTCTGCCTCTGTCCTGGAGGAAGCTTATTAGGTATCTGTTTTTTCAGCAGAGAGAATCAACCACGGGACCTGACACGAGGCTAGTACATGGTTAAGGATGTTCTACCTCTGATCCTACGATCCTACTTCACATATGATCCTACGATCCTGCTCCGCCTTTGATCAAACGATCCTACTCCGCCTTTGAAAATACGATCCTAATGAACCTTTGATCCAACATCCCGGGATCATACTCCGCCTCTGATCCTAGAGTCCTACGATCATATTCCGCCTCTGATCCTACAATCATACTCCACCACTAAGCACCTGAAACCTAATTAGCATTTTTTCTAATTAAAACCAGCAATTAGTGTTCCACTGATGGGGCTATCAGCTTAGTGTCGAGTGATCGTCGACACTGTCGGCTGTGAGGTGCCAGGAGAGGAGGAGGAGGAAGAGGAGGAGGAGGAGGAGGAGGAGGAGGAAGAAGAAGAGGAGGACAAGGAGGAGGAAGAAGAGGGTTAAAAGGAAGAGGAAGAGGGGGAGGAGAAGGAAGAAAATGAGGTGGTTTTGGTGAGTAGGAAGGATATGGCAACGTTATTATTATGAGGAAGCGCTAAACCCGTAGAGATTTTGAAAGACAGTGGAGTTGGATCCAGTAACAGTGAGAACAGCTGCAATCCCTAGGATCAAGAGCCTTGGTATCAAAGCACCTTTGTGTGTCCCCCTCTCTGGAACATCCTGTCTCTGTCCACCTTGTCTATTCCACGCAGTATTTTGTATGTCGCTATCACGTCTCCCCTAACCCTTCTGTTCTCCAGTGTCGTCAGACCGATTTCCCTTAACCTTCCTTCGTGGGACATTCCCCTTAGCTCTGGAACTAACCTTGTCGCAAACCTTTGCACTTTCTCTAATTTCTTGACGTGCTTGATCAAGTGCGGGTTCCAAACAGGTGCTGCATACTCCAGTATGGGCCTGACGTACACGGTGTACAGTGTCTTGAACGATTCCTTACTAAGGTATCGGAACGCTATTCTCAGGTTTGGCAGGCACCCGTATGCTGCAGCAGTTATCTGGTTGATGTGTGCTTCCGGAGACGTGCTCGAAGTGTGTAGTCTTTGGCCACCTAGCCTATACTCCGTCTGTGGTCTTCTTTGCCCTTCCCCGATCTTCATGACTTTTCATTTGGCGGGGTTAAATTCGAGAAGCCAGTTGTGATGAATGGTTTGAAAAACCGACAAGTTGAAGATTGAGACACTTATGCAGCATATGGGAATCTTTATTCAGGAAACGTTTCGCCACACAGTGGCTTCATCAGTCCAATACAAAGAGGAAGGCGTAAGGAGAGGAGGAGTATGAGGTAATCAGTCCCTCAGCCTGGAGTCGATGTGTTCAGTCCATCAATCTTGTAGAATGTACAGCATAGGGCCGTAGACGTGGCTTATATACTGTAGTGAGGTGAGGTGAAGCAGGCGGAGGCGGGGTCATAGTGGTACCATCCACTAGTCGAAGTAGGTCTTCGTCGGTTTTTCAAACCATTCATCACAACTGTCAGACACTGCAGCATCATGGGATCTTGTTACAAAGAATTCCTCAACACTTGTTCAACCTTTGGACGAAGACCTACTTCGACTAGTGGATGGTACCATTATAACCCCGCCTCCGCCTGCTTCACCTCACCTCATACAGTATATAAGCCACGTCTACGGCCCTATGCTGTACATTCTACAAGATTGATGGACTGAACACATCGACTCCAGGTTGAGGGACTGATTACCTCATTCTCCTCCTCTCCTTACGCCTTCCTCTTTGTATTGGACTGATGAAGCCACTGTGTGGCAAAACGTTTCCTGAGTAAAGATTCCCATATGCTGCATAAGTGTCTCAATCTTCAACGAGAAGCCAGTTGCTGGACCAGGTGTCCAGCCTGTCCAGGTCTCTTTGAAGTTCTGCCTGTGTGTGTGTGTGTGTATGTGTACTCACCTAATTGTACTCACCTAACTGTGGTTGCAGGGGTCGATACTCAGCTCCTGGCCCCGCCTCTTCACCGACCGCTACTAGGTCCTCTCTCCCCTTGCTCCATGAGCTTTATCATACCTCGTCTTAAAACTATGTATAGTTCCTGCCTCCACTACATCGCTTGCCAGACTATTCCACTTCCTAACTACTCTATGACTGAAGAAATACTTCCTAACATCCCTTTGACTCATCTGAGTGTGTGTGTGTGTGTGTGTGTGTGTGTGTGTGTGTGTGTGTGTGTGTGTGTGTCTGTGTGTGTGTGTACGTACTTGACTGGACATGTGTACAGTTTCGCAGTTCATCTTCCTAACAAGTGTCCTCACTTCTACTAGCTCTGTTAACTTAGACAAGCTAGTATGCTGTGTAGAGCTCCTGATTCCTGTCATTGCTGGCAACTTGAGGATCTCTCAACCCAGACGGGTCGTTACCTCCGCTCTCCTCTCCCTCAACAAAGGGCCACAATGGAAATAAGTCACTCTGACTTTTTTTTATTTATTCTAGGTTCTCTGCACATATGCTGCTACGTATGATAATCTATGTAACTGTATTTGTGTATACCTGAATAAAATTACTTACTAATAACCATTCTTACAACATCACACTTGAAAGGGGGTTGAACTCCAACAGCCACTCCCTTGACCATTACTACATTTTGCCCAAGTCCTCTTCCAATTTTCTGCAGTTGGCCTGAATTCATATTCATCTCATTCTCTCTTTATTGCGTTCTCCTTTGCCTTCTTAGCCAAGATATCTGTCTGTCTGTCTGTCTGTCTGTCTGTCTGTCTCTCTCTCTCTCTCTCTCTCTCTCTCTCATACTTGCCTCAAAGTAGAGCAGGAATGTGTAACTAGTAATTCTGGTGTAATTATTTAACGTCGGCCCGTGGTGGTCATTTGTAACAGCAGAGAGGGCAAGAGAGCCTTATTAATATACGTTGTGGCATATAACATTAAACGTGTATGATGCAAGTCTTATACAAGGTGCTGCTGGCGTGTATGATTGCATGTAAGTATCAGTTTAACAATATATATATATATATATATATATATATATATATATATATATATATATATATATATATATATATATATATATATATATATATATATATATATATATTATTGGAGTGATGGTTGTAGTGTGCCACTGATCCTAATATTGAGTTTCAGACACTGGTGCAAATACAAATAATTAGAGAAACGTCAATAAACAGCAATGAATAGACTGAAGCTGATCACCAGGTCTGGGTGATTAATATCCCTGGTACAGTAGCACTGTCTCCAGGGAGGACGCTACCACAAAGACACTCCCTCCACCCAGTCCCTCTACCATGTCCCTCCACCCAGTCCCTCTACCATGTCCCTCCACCCAGTCCCTCTACCATGTCCCTCCACCCAGTCCCTCTACCATGTCCCTCCACCCAGTCCCTCTACCATGTCCCTCCACCCAGTCCCTCTACCATGTCCCTCCACCCAGTCCCTCTACCATGTCCCTCCACCCAGTCCCTCTACCATGTCCCTCCACCCAGTCCCTCTACCATGTCCCTCCACCCAGTCCCTCTACCATGTCCCTCCACCCAGTCCCTCTACCATGTCCCTCCACCCAGTCCCTCTACCATGTCCCTCCACCCAGTCCCTCTACCATGTCCCTCCACCCAGTCCCTCTACCATGTCCCTCCACCCAGTCCCTCTACCATATCCCTCCACCCAGTCCCTCTACCATGTCCCTCCACCCAGTCCCTCTACCATGTCCCTCCACCCAGTCCCTCTACCATGTCCCTCCACCCAGTCCCTCTACCATGTCCCTCCACCCAGTCCCTCTACCATGTCCCTCCACCCAGTCCCTCTACCATGTCCCTCCACCCAGTCCCTCTACCATGTCCCTCCACCCAGTCCCTCTACCATGTCCCTCCACCAAGAGTCCCTCCATACCCGGTCCCTCCACCCAGTCCCTCTACCAAGTCCCTCCACCAAGAGTCCCTCCATACCCGGTCCCTCCACCCAGTCCCTCCACCCAGTCCCTCTACCCAGTCCCTCCACCCAATCCCTCTACCATGTCCCTCCACCAAGAGTCACTCCGTACCCAGTCCCTCCACCCAGTCACTCTATACCCAGTCCCTCCACCCAGTCACTCCATACCCAGTCCCTCCATACCCAGTCCCTCCACCCAGTCCCTCCATACCCGGTCCCTCCACCCAGTCACTCTATACCCAGTCCCTCCACCCAGAGTCCCTCCACAGCCGGTCCCTCTACCCAGTCACTCTATCCCCAGTCCCTCCACCCAGAGTCCCTCCATAGCCGGTCCCTCCACCCAGTCACTCTATCCCCAGTCCCTCCACCCAGAGTCCCTCCATACCCAGTCCCTCCACCCAGTCACTATACCCAGTCCCTCCACCCAGTCACTCCATACCCAGTCCCTCCACCCAGTCACTCTATACCCAGTCCCTCCACCCAGAGTCACTCCATACCCAGTCCCTCCACCCAGAGTCACTCCATACCCAGTCCCTCCACCCAGAGTCCCTCCACACCCAGTTCCTCTACGCAGAGTCCCTCCACACCCAGTCCCTCCACCCAGAGCACCTCCACACCAGTACCTCCACCCTAAGACCCTCCAGCTTTAGTCTCTCGACACCCAGTCCCTCCACCCTCGGCTTAGTCCCTCCAGCCTTCGGCAAACCACACCAGGTACAGTCATTAGGCATTGCTTCAGTGACAAGCATTAGAGAACATGACAGTCTCTATAAACTTGTGGCAGAAAGTACGTGAGGAGTACACGCGGAGTACATGGGGAGCACATGGGGAGCACATGGGGAGCACATGGGGAGCACATGGGGAGTACATGAGAGAGAGAGAGACAGCAGAAGACTTGGAAGTCCACACCGAGGCTGTCTGCCGAGGATAGCTGTCTACTTCTATATAGGTTAACGACTGTCGTGTATTATGTAGATGTGTGAGTCAAGGTATGTGTCAGTGTGAGGATCACACCAGACAGGGCTTGCTATCCCTCTCCCAGAGTGAGGATCACACCAGACAGGGCTTGTTATCCCTCTCCCAGAGTGAGGATCACACCAGACAGGGCTTGTTATCCCTCTCCCAGAGTGAGGATCACACCAGACAGGGCTTGCTATCCCTCTCCCAGAGTGAGGATCACACCAGACAGGGCTTGCTATCCCTCTCCCAGAGTGAGGATCACACCAGACAGGGCTTGTTATCCCTCTCCCAGAGCGAGGATCAGACCAGACAGGGCTTACTATCCCTCTCCCAGAGTGAGGACCAGACCAGACAGGGCTTGTTATCCCTCTCCCAGAATGAGAACCAGACCAGACAGGGCTTACAGCGCCTCCAAACTGTTAAAAGCCATTCCGAAAACTCTTACTTTCAGCTGAAATGGATGCAACACAACTCTCTCTCTCTCTCTCTCTCTCTCTCTCTCTCTCTCTCTCTCTCTCTCTCTCTCTCTCTCTCTCTCTCTCTCTCTCTCTCTCTCTCTCTCTCTCTCTCATCATCATTCACTCAAAAACTTTCCTCTATGTTCCTCTCTCCACTTGAACTTCATTTATGTAAGAGTCACGATCATGACAGATGAGTGGAAGATAGGTGACCAAGTCTCTTGCTGACTCTCTTCACCTAGCAATACGTAGGTTCCTATGTCCTTATCTTCTTACAAGCACCCACACACCAGGGATGCCAGCACCTACACACCAGGGATACCAGCACCCATATACCAGGGATAGCAGCACCCACACGCCAGGGATACCACCACCCACACACCAGGGATGCCAGCACCTACACACCAGGGATACCAGCACCCATATACCAGGGATAGCAGCACCCACACGCCAGGGATACCACCACCCACACACCAGGGATGCCAGCACCTACACACCAGGGATACCAGCACCCATATACCAGGGATAACAGCACTCACACACCAGGGATACCAGCACCCATATACCAGGGATACCACTACCCACACACAAGGGATACCAGTACCCACACGCCAGGGATACCACTCCCCACACACCAGGGGTGCCAGCACCCACACACCAGGGATATCAGCACCCACACACCAGGGATGCCAGCACCCACACACAAGGGATACCAGCATCCATATACCAGGGATACCACCACCCACACACCAGGGATACCAGTACCCACACACCAGGGATACCATCACCCACACTCTAGGGATGCCAGCACCCACACACCACGGATGCCAGCACCCACACACCAGGGATACCACCACCCACACTCTAGGGATGCCAGCACCCACACACCACGGATGCCAGCACCCACACACCACGGATGCCAGCACCCACACACCAGGGATACCACCACCCACACTCTAGGGATGCCAGCACCCACACACCAGATATACCAGCACCCACACACCAGGGATACCATCACCCATACACCAGGGATACCACCACTCACACACAAGGGATACCAGCACCCACACACAAGGGATACCAGCATCCATATACCAGGGATACCACCACCCACACACCAGGGATACCAGTACCCACACACCAGGGATACCACCACCCATACACCAGGGATACCACCACTCACACACAAGGGATACCAGCACCCACACACAAGGGATACCAGCATCCATATACCAGGGATACCATCACCCACACACCAGGGATACCATCACCCACACTCTAGGGATGCCAGCACCCACACACCACGGATGCCAGCACCCACACACCAGGGATACCACCACCCACACTCTAGGGATGTCAGCACCCACACACCAGAGATACCAGCACCCACACACCAGGGATACCACCACCCATACACCAGGGATACCACCACCCACACACCAGGGATACCAGCACCCACACACCAGGGATACCACCACCCATACACCAGGGATACCACCACCCACACACCAGGGATACCAGCACCCACACACCAGGGATACCACCACCCACACTCTAGGGATACCAGCACCCACACACCAGGGATACCATCACCCATACACCAGGGATACCACCACCCACACACTAGGGATACCAGCACCCACACACCAGGGATACCACCACCCACACTCTAGGGATACCAGCACCCACACACCAGGGATACCAGCACCCACACACCAGGGATACCACCACCCACACACCAGGGATACCACCACCCATACACCAGGAATACCACCACCCACACACCAGGGATACCAGTACCCACACGCCAGGGATACCAGTACCCACACACCAGGGATACCACCACCCACACACGAGATACCAGTACCCACACACCAGGGATACCACCACCCACACACCAGGGATACCACCACCCATACACCAGGGATACCACCACCCACACACCAAGGATACCAGTACCCACACGCCAGTACCCACACGTCGATGGATCTATAATTTCCTCACTAACAGAACACAGAGAGTAGTCGTCAACAGAGTAAAGTCCGAGGCAGCTACGGTGAAAAGCTCTGTTCCACAAGGCACAGTACTCGCTCCCATCTTGTTCCTCATCCTTATATCCGACATAGACAAGGATGTCAGCCACAGCACCGTGTCTTCCTTTGCAGATGACACCCGAATCTGCATGACAGTGTCTTCCATTGCAGACACTGCAAGGCTCCAGGCGGACATCAACCAAATCTTTCAGTGGGCTGCAGAAAACAATATGAAGTTCAACGATGAGAAATTTCAATTACTCAGATATGGTAAACATGAGGAAATTAAATCTTCATCAGAGTACAAAACAAATTCTGGCCACAAAATAGAGCGAAACACCAACGTCAAAGACCTGGGAGTGATCATGTCGGAGGATCTCACCTTCAAGGACCATAACATTGTATCAATCGCATCTGCTAGAAAAATGACAGGATGGATAATGAGAACCTTCAGAACTAGGGAGGCCAAGCCCATGATGACACTCTTCAGGTCACTTGTTCTATCTAGGCTGGAATATTGCTGCACACTAACAGCACCTTTCAAGGCAGGTGAAATTGCCGACCTAGAAAATGTACAGAGAACTTTCACGGCGCGCATAACGGAGATAAAACACCTCAATTACTGGGAGCGCTTGAGGTTCCTAAACCTGTATTCCCTGGAACGCAGGAGGGAGATATACATGATTATATACACCTGGAAAATCCTAGAGGGACTAGTACCGAACTTGCACACGAAAATCACTCACTACGAAAGCAAAAGACTTGGCAGACGATGCACCATCCCCCCAATGAAAAGCAGGGGT
>NC_091367.1:8026671-8046671 GCF_038502225.1 Cherax quadricarinatus
ATGGGATACAAGGAGAATAGAAGCATCAGGGAAGAGAGAGGTGAAGGTTTATAAACTAAAAGAGGAGGCAGTTAGGGTAAGATATAAACAGCTATTGGAGGATAGATGGGCTAATGAGAGCATAGGAAATGGGGTCGAAGAGGTATGGGGTAGGTTTAAAAATGTAGTGTTAGTGTGTTCAGCAGAAGTTTGTGGTTACAGGAAAGTGGGTGCGGGAGGGAAGAGGAGCGATTGGTGGAATGATGATGTAAAGAGAGTAGTAAGGGAGAAAAAGTTAGCATATGAGAAGTTTTTACAAACTAGAAGTGATGCAAGGAGGGAAGAGTATATGGAGAAAAAGAGAGAGGTTAAGAGAGTGGTGAAGCAATGTAAAAAGAGAGCAAATGAGAGAGTGGGTGAGATGTTATCAACAAATTTTGTTGAAAATAAGAAAAAGTTTTGGAGTGAGATTAACAAGTTAAGGAAGCCTAGAGAACAAATGGATTTGTCGGTTAAAAATAGGAGAGGAGAGTTATTAAATGGAGAGTTAGAGGTATTGGGAAGATGGAGGGAATATTTTGAGGAATTGTTAAATGTTGATGAAGATAGGGAAGCTGTGATTTCGTGTATAGGGCAAGGAGGAATAACATCTTGTAGGAGGGAGGAAGAGCCAGTTGTGAGTGTGGGGAAAGTTCGTGAGGCAGTAGGTAAAATGAAAGGGGGTAAGGCAGCCGGGATTGATGGGATAAAGATAGAAATGTTAAAAGCAGGTGAGGATATAGTTTTCGAGTGGCTGGTGCAATTATTTAATAAATGTATGGAAGAGGGTAAGGTACCTAGGGATTGGCAGAGAGCATGCATAGTTCCTTTGTATAAAGGCAAGGGGACAAAAGAGAGTGCAAAAATTATAGGGGGATAAGTCTGTTGAGTATACCTTGTAAAGTGTATGGTAGAGTTATTATTGAAAGAATTAAGAGTAAGACGGAGAATAGGATAGCAGATGAACAAGGAGGCTTTAGGAAAGGTAGGGGGTGTGTGGACCAGGTGTTTACAGTGAAACATATATGTAAACAGTATTTAGATAAGGCTAAAGAGGTCTTTGTGGCATTTATGGATTTAGAAAAGGCGCATGACAGGGTGGATAAGGGGGCAATGTGGCAGATGTTGCAGGTGTATGGTGTAGGAGGTAGGTTACTGAAAGCAGTGAAGAGTATTTACGAGGATAGTGAGGCTCAATTTAGAGTATGTAGGAAAGAGGGAAATTATTTCCCAGTAAAAATAGGCCTTGGACAAGGATGTGTGATGTCACCGTGGTTGTTTAATATATTTATAGATGGGGTTGTAAGAGAAGTAAATGCGAGGGTCTTGGCAAGAGGCGTGGAGTTAAAAGATAAAGAATCACACATAAAGTGCGAGTTGTCACAGTTGCTCTTTGCTGATGACACTGTGCTCTTGGGAGATTCTGAAGAGAAGTTGCAGAGATTGGTGGATGAATTTGGTAGGGTGTGCAAAAGAAGAAAATTAAAAGTGAATACAGGAAAGAGTAAGGTTATGAGGATAACAAAAAGATTAGGTGATGAAAGATTGGATATCAGATTGGAGGGAGAGAGTATGGAGGAGGTGAATGTATTCAGATATTTGGGAGTGGACGTGTCAGCAGATGGGTCTATGAAAGATGAGGTGAATCATAGAATTGATGAGGGAAAAAGAGTGAGTGGTGCACTTAGGAGTCTGTGGAGACAAAGAACTTTGTCCTTGGAGGCAAAGAGGGGAATGTATGAGAGTATAGTTTTACCAACGCTCTTATATGGGTGTGAAGCATGGGTGATGAATGTTGCAGCGAGAAGACTGGACGCAGTGTAGATGTCATGTTTGAGGGCAATGTCGGCCTAGGAAAGGTTGGAGGGAGGGGGTAAAGGAGGTTTTGTGTGCGAGGGGCTTGGACTTCCAGCAGGCATGCGTGAGCGTGTTTGATAGGAGTGAATGGAGAGAAATGGTTTTTAATACTTGACGTGCTGTTGGAGTGTGAGCAAAGTAACATTTATGAAGGGGTTCAGGGAAACCGGCAGGCCGGACTTGAGTCCTGGAGATGGGAAGTACAGTGCCTGCACTCTGAAGGAGGGGTGTTAATGTTGCAGTTTAAAAACTGTAGTGTAAAGCACCCTTCTGGCAAGACAGTGATGGAGTGAATGATGGTGAAAGTTTTTCTTTTTCGGGCCACCCTGCCTTGGTGGGAATCGGCCGGTGTGATAATAATAATAAAATAATATATATATATATATATACATACATATATATATATATATATATATATATATATATACATATATATATATATACATATACATATATATATATATATATATATATATATATATATATATATATATATATATATATATATATATGTCGTGCCGAATATGTAAAACTGGTCAGTTAGCAATAACTCATTTAAAAGTAAGTCTTTTCTAAAATTTTCTCTTATACGTTTAAAGATATATTTTTTTTTCATTAATGTTAATTTATAATTTTGCACCAAAAGAATCTTAGAAAACTTACCTAACCTTATTATAACAAGAACAATTTATTTTAGCCTAACCCAACTAAATATATTTTAGATTTGTTTACAATAATTTATTATTATTATTATTATTATAATCAAAAAAGAAGCGCTAAGCCACAAGGGCTATACAGCTTACAATAATTTAATACTAAACAAACACAGTGAAACATATTTTGTTCGTTAGGTTCAGAATGATTTTGGGGAAATTACTGCATACACAAATTTTCAAATGTCCTATATGGCAAGATGAGCGTTGTTATTTAAGCCAAGATCGCAAATTCTGCCTATTATATATATATATAAAGTATATAATATATATATAATATATATATATATATATATATATATATATATATATATATATATATATATAATATTCCTACCTCTGAATTTTTTCTGTCCCTCCTATTTCTCCCCATTTTCTCTATTTATCTGATTTTTATGCTTCATTTTTCTTGCTTTTCTCTATATCTTGCTCCCTTCCGTCATCTCTGCCTCCCTTCCTTCGTCTCTCTTTCACTTCTATCATCTCTCCCTCAATTCCTTCATTTCTTCCTCAATTTCTCCATCTCTCCCTGCCTTCCTTCATCTCCCCCTCAATTCCTTCATTTCTTCCTCAATTTCTCCATCTCTCCCTCAATTCCTTCATTTTTTCTTCAATTTCTCCATCTCTCCTTCACTTCCTTCATCTGTCCCTTCCTTCACCGCTTAATGTGTGGGTAAGTCAGTACACAGCTGAGGTATCACTCACACCTGACATTGTTAGATCAGCTGACCCTTGTGTCAGATATTCCAGGTCAACCTCCAACGCTATGGTAATTGGGGTCACGTTACTCTCTCTCTCTCTCTCTCTCTCTCTCGCTCTCAAATATATATTCAGATAACTATTTAAAAGTCAATAACTCGAAGAAAAGGGAAACGAGACTCCGAGGCAAGAGATGCAACACGAACGCTATATGCAAACATTTTTTTTGTTAAGAGAATTATAGCAGAGTAAGACTGACAGCAGGTGAAACTGTAAGACTGACAGCAGGTGAAGTTGTAAGACTGACAGCAGGTGAAGCTGTAAGACTGACAGCAGGTGAAGTTGTAAGACTGACAGCAGGTGAAGTTGTAAGATTGACCCACCACTGTGGGTTATAAACCACCACTGTGGGTTATAAACTGAAACTGTGGGTTATAAACCACCACTGTGGGTTATAAACTAAAACTGTGGGTTATAAACAACCTATGTGGGTTATAAACCACCACTGTGGGTTATAAACTAAAACTGTGGGTTATAAACAACCTATGTGGGTTATAAACCACCTATGTGGGTTATAAACCACCACTGTGGATTATAAACTAAAACTGTGGGTTATAAACAACCTATGTGGGTTAAAAACCACCACTGTGGGTTATAAACCACCAATGTGGGTTGTAAACCCCTACTGTGGGCTATAAACCACCACTGTGGGTTATAAACCACCACTGTGGGTTATAAACCACCAATGTGGGTTATAAACCCCTACTGTGGGCTATAAACCACCACTGTGGGTTATAAACCACCACTGTGGGTTATAAACCACCACTGTGGGCTATAAACCACCACTGTGGGCTATAAACCACCACTGTGGGTTATAAACCACCAATGTGGGTTATAAACCCCCACTGTGGGCTATAAACCACCACTGTGGGTTATAAACCACCACTGTGGGTTATAAACCACCACTGTGGGTTATAAACCACCACTGTGGGTTATAAACCCCTACTGTGGGTTATAAACCCCTACTGTGGGCTATAAACCACCAATGTGGGTTATAAACCACCACTGTGGGTTATAAACCCCCAGTGTGGGCTATAAACCACCACTGTGGGTTATAAACCACCACTGTGGGTTATAAACCACCAATGTGTGTTATAAACCACCACTGTGGGTTATAAACCCCCACTGTGGGTTATAAACCACCACTGTGGGTTATAAACCCCCACTGTGGGCTATAAACCACAACTGTGGGTTATAAACCCCTACTGTGGGTTATAAACCCCTACTGTGGGCTATAAACCACCACTGTGGGTTATAAACCACCACTGTGGGTTATAAACCCCCACTGTGGGCTATAAACCACCACTGTGGGTTATAAACCCCCACTGTGGGTTATAAACCTCCACTGTGGGCTATAAACCACCACTGTGGGTTATAAACCACCACTGTGGGTTATAAACCACCAATGTGTGTTATAAACCACCACTGTGGGTTATAAACCCCCACTGTGGGCTATAAACCACCACTGTGGGTTATAAACCACCACTGTGGGTTATAAACCACCACTGTGGGTTATAAACCACCACTGTGGGTTATAAACCCCCACTGTGGGTTATAAACCACCACTGTGGGTTATAAACCACCACTGTGGGTTATAAACCACCAATGTGTGTTATAAACCACCACTGTGGGTTATAAACCCCCACTGTGGGCTATAAACCACCACTGTGGGTTATTAAACCACCACTGTGGGTTATAAACCACCACTGTGGGTTATAAACCACCACTGTGGGTTATAAACCACCACTGTGGGTTATAAACCACCACTGTGGGTTATAAACCACCAATGTGGGTTATAAACCCCCACTGTGGGTTATAAACCACCACTGTGGGTTATAAACCCCCACTGTGGGTTATAAACCACCAATGTGGGTTATAAACCCCCACTGTGGGCTATAAACCACCACTGTGGGTTAAAAACCACCACTGTGGGTTATAAACCACCACTGTGGGTTATAAACCACCAGTGTGTGTTATAAACCACCACTGTGGGTTATAAACCACCACTGTGGGTTATAAACCACCACTGTGGATTATAAACCACCAATGTGGGTTATAAACCACCAATGTGGGTTATAAACCCCCACTGTGGGTTATAAACCACCACTGTGGGTTATAAACACCCACTGTGGGCTATAAACCACCACTGTGGGTTATAAACCACCAATGTGGGTTATAACCCCCCACTGTGGGCTATAAACCACCACTGTGGGTTATAAACCACCAATGTGGGTTATAAACCCCCACTGTGGGTTATGTGGGTTATAAACCCCCATAAACCCCCACTGTGGGTTATAAACCACCAATGTGGGTTATAAACCCCCACTGTGGGTTATAAACCACCAATGTGGGTTATAAACCCCCACTGTGGGTTATAAACCACCACTGTGGGTTATAAACCACCACTGTGGGTTATAAACCACCACTGTGGGTTATAAACCCCCACTGTGGGTTATAAACCCCCACTGTGGGCTATAAACCACCACTGTGGGTTATAAACCACCACTGTGGGTTATAAACCACCACTGTGGGTTACAAACCACCACTGTGGGTTATAAACCACCACTGTGGGTTACAAACCACCACTGTGGGTTATAAACCACCACTGTGGGTTATAAACCACCACTGTGGGTTATAAACCACCACTGTGGGTTATAAACCCCCACTGTGGGCTATAAACCACCACTGTGGGCTATAAACCACCACTGTGGGTTATAAACCACCAATGTGGTTTATAAACCCCCACTGTGGGTTATAAACCACCACTGTGGGTTATAAACCACCAATGTGGGTTATAACCCCCCACTGTGGGTTATAAACCCCCACTGTGGGTTATAAACCACCAATGTGGGTTATAAACCCCCACTGTGGGTTATAAACCACCACTGTGGGTTATAAACCACCACTGTGGGTTATAAACCACCAATGTGGGTTATAAACCCCCACTGTGGGTTATAAACCACAACTGTGGGTTATAAACCACCACTGTGGGTTATAAACCATAACTGTGGGTTATAAACCACCACTGTGGGTTATAAACCATAACTGTGGGTTATAAACCACCACTGTGGGTTATAAACCATAACTGTGGGTTATAAACCATAACTGTGGGTTATAAACCACCACTGTGGGTTATAAACCATAACTGTGGGTTATAAACCACCACTGTGGGTTATAAAGTTCCTTTATAGGTTATAAAGGTCAAATTTGGGCGAAACGTGCATGATAAGTTTTTCCTACTTAGAATAAAGTGAACTTACCTGGAAGCCCTTCCTCTTTGACCTCTTAAACTTACCTGGAACACCTGTGACCTCTTGCACTTACCTGGAACACCTGTGACCTCTTGCACTTACCTGGAACACCTGTGACCTCTTGCACTTACCTGGAACATCTCTGACCTCTTGAATTTACCTGGAACATCTCTGACCTCTTGAACTTACCTGGAACATCTCTGACCTCTTGCACTTACCTGGAACACCTGTGACCTCTTGCACTTACCTGGAACACCTGTGACCTCTTGAATTTACCTGGAACATCTCTGATCTCTTGCACTTACCTGGAACATCTCTGACCTCTTGCACTTACCTGGAACATCTCTGACCTCTTGAACTTACCTGGAACATCTCTGACCTCTTGCACTTACCTGGAACACCTGTGACCTCTTGCACTTACCTGGAACACCTGTGACCTCTTGAACTTACCTGGAACATCTCTGATCTCTTGCACTTACCTGGAACAACTCTGACCTCTTGCACTTACCTGGAACACCTGTGACCTCTTGAATTTACCTGGAACATCTCTGATCTCTTGCACTTACCTGGAACACCTCTGACCTCTTGCACTTACCTGGAACATCTCTGACCTCTTGAACTTACCTGGAACATCTCTGACCTCTTGCACTTACCTGGAACACCTGTGACCTCTTGCACTTACCTGGAACATCTCTGACCTCTTGAACTTACCTGGAACATCTCTGATCTCTTGCACTTACCTGGAACATCTCTGATCTCTTGAACTTACCTGGAACATCTCTGACCTCTTGAACTTACCTGGAACATCTCTGATCTCTTGCACTTACCTGGAACATCTCTGACCTCTTGAACTTACCTGGAACATCTCTGACCTCTTGCACTTACCTGGAACATCTCTGATCTCTTGAACTTACCTGGAACACCTCTGACCTCTTGAACTTACCTGGAACATCTCTGATCTCTTGAACTTACCTGGACCACCTCTGACCTCTTGAACTTACCTGGAACATCTCTGACCTCTTGCACTTACCTGGAACATCTCTGACCTCTTGAACTTACCTGGACCACCTCTGACCTCTTGAACTTACCTGGAACATCTCTGACCTCTTGCACTTACCTGGACCACCTCTGACCTCTTGAACTTACCTGGAACATCTCTGACCTCTTGCACTTACCTGGAACACCTGTGACCTCTTGCACTTACCTGGAACACCTGTGACCTCTTGAACTTACCTGGAACACCTCTGACCTCTTGAACTTACCTGGAACATCTCTGACCTCTTGAACTTACCTGGAACACCTGTGACCTCTTGAACTTACCTGGAACACCTCTGACCTCTTGAACTTACCTGGAACACCTCTGACCTCTTGCACTTACCTGGAACATCTCTGACCTCTTGAACTTACCTGGAACACCTCTGACCTCTTGAACTTACCTGGAACATCTCTGACCTCTTGCACTTACCTGGAACACCTCTGACCTCTTGCACTTACCTGGAACATCTCTGATCTCTTGCACTTACCTGGAACACCTCTGACCTCTTGCACTTACCTGGAACATCTCTGATCTCTTGCACTTACCTGGAACACGTCTGACCTCTTGAACTTACCTGGAACATCTCTGACCTCTTGAACTTACCTGGAACACCTTCCTCTTTGACCTCTTGCACGATCCTCTTGACACTCTGGGTGAACTTGCCCACGATGTTACTTCCTGGAAATAAAGACAACTTTATCACTCTTAGTGAAGCACCTTTGTTTATGATGGTAAACCTCTTAGTGTAGCACCTTTGTTTATGATGGTAAACCTCTTAGTGTAGCACCTTTGTTTATGATGGTAAACCTCTTAGTGTAGCACCTTTGTTTATGATGGTAAACCTCTTAGTGAAGCACCTTTGTTTATGATGGTAAACCTCTTAGTGTAGCACCTTTGTTTATGATGGTAAACCTCTTAGTGTAGCACCTTTGTTTATGATGGTAAACCTCTTAGTGAAGCACCTTTGTTTATGATGGTAAACCTCTTAGTGTAGCACCTTTGTTTATGATGGTAAACCTCTTAGTGTAGCACCTTTGTTTATGATGGTAAACCTCTTAGTGAAGCACCTTTGTTTATGATGGTAAACCTCTTAGTGTAGCACCTTTGTTTATGATGGTAAACCTCTTAGTGTAGCACCTTTGTTTATGATGGTAAACCTCTTAGTGAAGCACCTTTGTTTATGATGGTAAACCTCTTAGTGTAGCACCTTTGTTTATGATGGTAAACCTCTTAGTGTAGCACCTTTGTTTATGATGGTAAACCTCTTAGTGTAGCACCTTTGTTTATGATGGTAAACCTCTTAGTGTAGCACCTTTGTTTATGATGGTAAACCTCTTAGTGTAGCACCTTTGTTTATGATGGTAAACCTCTTAGTGTAGCACCTTTGTTTATGATGGTAAACCTCTTAGTGTAGCACCTTTGTTTATGATGGTAAACCTCTTAGTGTAGCACCTTTGTTTATGATGGTAAACCTCTTAGTGTAGCACCTTTGTTTATGATGGTAAACCTCTTAGTGTAGCACCTTTGTTTATGATGGTAAACCTCTTAGTGTAGCACCTTTGTTTATGATGGTAAATCTCTTAGTGAAGCACCTTTGTTTATGATGGTAAACCTCTTAGTGTAGCACCTTTGTTTATGATGGTAAACCTCTTAGTGTAGCACCTTTGTTTATGATGGTAAACCTCTTAGTGAAGCACCTTTGTTTATGATGGTAAACCTCTTAGTGTAGCACCTTTGTTTATGATGGTAAACCTCTTAGTGTAGCACCTTTGTTTATGATGGTAAACCTCTTAGTGTAGCACCTTTGTTTATGATGGTAAACCTCTTAGTGTAGCACCTTTGTTTATGATGGTAAACCTCTTAGTGAAGCACCTTTGTTTATGATGGTAAACCTCTTAGTGTAGCACCTTTGTTTATGATGGTAAACCTCTTAGTGAAGCACCTTTGTTTATGATGGTAAACCTCTTAGTGTATCACCTTTGTTTATGATGGTAAACCTCTTAGTGTAGCACCTTTGTTTATGATGGTAAACCTCTTAGTGAAGCACCTTTGTTTATGATGGTAAACCTCTTAGTGTATCACCTTTGTTTATGATGGTAAACCTCTTAGTGTAGCACCTTTGTTTATGATGGTAAACCTCTTAGTGTAGCACCTTTGTTTATGATGGTAAACCTCTTAGTGTAGCACCTTTGTTTATGATGGTAAACCTCTTAGTGAAGCACCTTTGTTTATGATGGTAAACCTCTTAGTGTAGCACCTTTGTTTATGATGGTAAACCTCTTAGTGTAGCACCTTTGTTTATGATGATAAACCTCTTAGTGTAGCACCTTTGTTTTTGATGGTAAACCTCTTAGTGAAGCACCTTTGTTTATGATGATAAACCTCTTAGTGAAGCACCTTTGTTTATGATGGTAAACCTCTTAGTGTAGCACCTTTGTTTATGATGGTAAACCTCTTAGTGAAGCACCTTTGTTTATGATGGTAAACCTCTTAGTGAAGCACCTTTGTTTATGATGGTAAACCTCTTAGTGTAGCACCTTTGTTTATGATGGTAAACCTCTTTGTGAAGCACCTTTGTTTGATTAAACCTCTTATGATTTGGATGGTAAACCTCTTAGTGTAGCACCTTTGCACACCTTTGTTTATGATGGTAAACCTCTTAGTGTAGCACCTTTGTTTATGATGATAAACCTCTTAGTAACCTTTGTTTATGATGGTAAACCTCTTAGTGTAGCACCTTTGCCTCTTACCTTTGTTTATGATGGTAAACCTCTTAGTGTAGCACCTTTGTTTATGATGGTAAACCTCTTAGTGTAGCACCTTTGTTTATGATGGTAAACACACTTTGTTTATGATGGTAAACCTCTTAGTGAAGCACCTTTGTTTATGATGGTAAACACCTTTGTTTATGATGGTAAACCTCTTAGTGTAGCACCTTTGTTTATGATGGTAAACCTCTTAGTGTAGCACCTTTGTTTATGATGGTAAACCTCTTAGTGTAGCACCTTTGTTTAGTGGTAAACCTCTTAGTGTAGCACCTTTGTTTATGATGGTAAACCTCTTAGTGTAGCACCTTTGTTTATGATGGTAAACCTCTTAGTGTAGCACCTTTGTTTATGATGGTAAACCTCTTAGTGTAGCACCTTTGTTTTGTTTATGTTGGTAAACCTCTTAGTGTAGCACCTTTGTTTATGATGGTAAACCTCTTAGTGTAGCACCTTTGTTTATGATGGTAAACCTCTTAGTGAAGCACCTTTGTTTATGATGGTAAACCTCTTAGTGTAGCACCTTTGTTTATGATGGTAAACCTCTTAGTGTAGCACCTTTGTTTATGATGGTAAACCTCTTAGTGTAGCACCTTTGTTTATGATGGTAAACCTCTTAGTGTAGCACCTTTGTTTATGATGGTAAACCTCTTAGTGTAGCACCTTTGTTTATGATGGTAAACCTCTTAGTGTAGCACCTTTGTTTATGATGGTAAACCTCTTAGTGTAGCACCTTTGTTTATGATGGTAAACCTCTTAGTGTAGCACCTTTGTTTATGATGGTAAACCTCTTAGTGTAGCACCTTTGTTTATGATGGTAAACCTCTTAGTGTAGCACCTTTGTTTATGATGGTAAACCTCTTAGTGTAGCACCTTTGTTTATGATGGTAAACCTCTTAGTGTAGCACCTTTGTTTATGATGGTAAACCTCTTAGTGTAGCACCTTTGTTTATGATGGTAAACCTCTTAGTGTAGCACCTTTGTTTATGATGGTAAACCTCTTAGTGTAGCACCTTTGTTTATGATGGTAAACCTCTTAGTGTAGCACCTTTGTTTATGATGGTAAACCTCTTAGTGTAGCACCTTTGTTTATGATGGTAAACCTCTTAGTGTAGCACCTTTGTTTATGATGGTAAACCTCTTAGTGTAGCACCTTTGTTTATGATGGTAAACCTCTTAGTGAAGCACCTTTGTTTATGATGGTAAACCTCTTAGTGTAGCACCTTTGTTTATGATGGTAAACCTCTTAGTGAAGCACCTTTGTTTATGATGGTAAACCTCTTAGTGTAGCACCTTTGTTTATGATGGTAAACCTCTTAGTGTAGCACCTTTGTTTATGATGGTAAACCTCTTAGTGAAGCACCTTTGTTTATGATGGTAAACCTCTTAGTGTATCACCTTTGTTTATGATGGTAAACCTCTTAGTGTAGCACCTTTGTTTATGATGGTAAACCTCTTAGTGTAGCACCTTTGTTTATGATGGTAAACCTCTTAGTGTAGCACCTTTGTTTATGATGGTAAACCTCTTAGTGAAGCACCTTTGTTTATGATGGTAAACCTCTTAGTGTAGCACCTTTGTTTATGATGGTAAACCTCTTAGTGTAGCACCTTTGTTTATGATGATAAACCTCTTAGTGTAGCACCTTTGTTTTTGATGGTAAACCTCTTAGTGAAGCACCTTTGTTTATGATGATAAACCTCTTAGTGAAGCACCTTTGTTTATGATGGTAAACCTCTTAGTGTAGCACCTTTGTTTATGATGGTAAACCTCTTAGTGAAGCACCTTTGTTTATGATGGTAAACCTCTTAGTGAAGCACCTTTGTTTATGATGGTAAACCTCTTAGTGTAGCACCTTTGTTTATGATGGTAAACCTCTTTGTGAAGCACCTTTGTTTATGATGGTAAACCTCTTAGTGAAGCACCTTTGTTTATGATGGTAAACCTCTTAGTGTAGCACCTTTGTTTATGATGGTGTAGCACCTTTGTTTATGATGATAAACCTCTTAGTGTAGCACCTTTGTTTATGATGGTAAACCTCTTAGTGTAGCACCTTTGTTTATGATGGTAAACCTCTTAGTGTAGCACCTTTGTTTATGATGGTAAACCTCTTAGTGTAGCACCTTTGTTTATGATGGTAAACCTCTTAGTGTAGCACCTTTGTTTATGATGGTAAACCTCTTAGTGTAGCACCTTTGTTTATGATGGTAAACCTCTTAGTGAAGCACCTTTGTTTATGATGGTAAACCTCTTAGTGTAGCACCTTTGTTTATGATGGTAAACCTCTTAGTGTAGCACCTTTGTTTATGATGGTAAACCTCTTAGTGTAGCACCTTTGTTTATGATGGTAAACCTCTTAGTGTAGCACCTTTGTTTATGATGGTAAACCTCTTAGTGTAGCACCTTTGTTTATGATGGTAAACCTCTTAGTGTAGCACCTTTGTTTATGATGGTAAACCTCTTAGTGTAGCACCTTTGTTTATGATGGTAAACCTCTTAGTGTAGCACCTTTGTTTATGATGGTAAACCTCTTAGTGTAGCACCTTTGTTTATGATGGTAAACCTCTTAGTGAAGCACCTTTGTTTATGATGGTAAACCTCTTAGTGAAGCACCTTTGTTTATGATGGTAAACCTCTTAGTGTAGCACCTTTGTTTATGATGGTAAACCTCTTAGTGTAGCACCTTTGTTTATGATGGTAAACCTCTTAGTGAAGCACCTTTCACTGCCTCTACTTCTTTCACTGCCTCTACTTCTTTCACTGCCTATACTTCTTTTACTGCCTCCACTTCTTCTTTCAGTGCCTCCGCCTCTTCTTTCACTGCCTCTACTTCTTTTTTCACTGCCTCTACTTCTTTCATTGCCTCTACTTCTTTCACTGCCTCCGCCTCTTCTTTCACTGCCTCTACTTCTTTTTTCACTGCCTCTACTTCTTTCACTGCCTCTACTTCTTTCACTGCCTCTACTTCTTTCACTGCCTCCGCCTCTTCTTTCACTGCCTCTACTTCTTTTTTCACTGCCTCTACTTCTTTCATTGCCTCTACTTCTTTTATTGCCTCTACTTCTTTCATTGCCTCTACTTCTTTCATTGCCTCTACTTCTTTCACTTCCTCTACTTCTTTAACTGCCTCTACTTTCACTGCCTCTACTTCTTTCATTGCCTCTACTTCTTTCACTGTCTCTACTTCTTTCACTGCCTCCGCCTCTTCTTTCACTGCCTCTACTTCTTTCACTGCCTCTATTTCTTTTTTCACTGCCTCTACTTCTTTCACTGCCTTTACTTCTTTCACTGCCTCTACTTCTTTCACTGCCTCTACGTCTTTCACTGCCTCTACTTCTTTCATTGCCTCTACTTCTTTCACTGCCTCTACTTCTTTCACTGCCTTTACTTCTTTCACTGCCTCTACTTTTTTCACTGCCTCTACTTCTTTCATTACCTCTACTTCTTTCATTGCCTCTACTTCTTTCACTGCCTCTACTTCTTTCACTGCCTCTACTTCTTTCACTGCCTCTACTTTTTTCACTGCCTCTACTTCTTTCACTGCCTCTACTTCTTTCACTGCCTCTACTTCTTTCACTGCCTCTACTTCTTTCACTGCCTCTACTTCTTTCACTGCCTCTACTTCTTTCACTGCCTCTACTTCTTTCACTGCCTCTACTTCTTTCACTGCCTCTACTTCTTTCACTGCCTCCGCCTCTTCTTTCACTGCCTCTATTTATTTTTTCACTGCCTCTACTTCTTTCACTGCCTTTACTTCTTTCACTGCCTCTACTTCTTTCACTGCCTCTACTTCTTTCACTGCCTCTACTTCTTTCATTACCTCTACTTCTTTCATTGCCTCTACTTCTTTCACTGCCTCTATTTCTTTTTTCACTGCCTCTACTTCTTTCACTGCCTTTACTTCTTTCACTGCCTCTACTTCTTTCACTGCCTCTACTTCTTTCACTGCCTCTACTTCTTTCATTACCTCTACTTCTTTCATTGCCTCTACTTCTTTCACTGCCTCTACTTCTTTCACTGCCTCTACTTCTTTCATTGCCTCTACTTCTTTCACTGCCTCTACTTCTTTCACTGCCTCTACTTCTTTCATTACCTCTACTTTTTTCACTGCCTCTACTTCTTTCATTACCTCTACTTCTTTCACTGACTCTACTTCTTTCATTACCTCTACTTCTTTCACTGCCTCTACTTCTTTCATTACCTCTACTTCTTTCACTGCCTCTACTTCTTTCATTACCTCTACTTCTTTCACTGCCTCTACTTCTTTCATTGCCTCTACTTCTTTCACTGCCTCTACTTCTTTCACTGCCTCTACTTCTTTCACTGCCTCTACTTCTTTCACTGCCTCTACTTCTTTCATTATCTCTACTTCTTTCATTGCCTCTACTTCTTTCACTGCCTCTACTTCTTTCACTGCCTCTACTTCTTTCATTGCCTTTACTTCTTTCACTGCCTCTACTTCTTTCACTGCCTCTACTTCTTTCACTGCCTCTACTTCTTTCACTGCCTCTACTTCTTTCACTGCCTCTACTTCTTTCACTGCCTCTACTTCTTTCACTGCCTCTACTTCTTTCATTACCTCTACTTCTTTCACTGCCTCTACTTCTTTCACTGCCTCTACTTCTTTCACTGCCTCTACTTCTTTCATTACCTCTACTTCTTTCACTGCCTCTACTTCTTTCACTGTCTCTACTTCTTTCACTGTCTCTACTTCTTTCACTGTCTCTACTTCTTTCACTGTCTCTACTTCTTTCACTGCCTCTACTTCTTTCACTGCCTCTACTTCTTTCACTGCCTCTACTTCTTTCATTACCTCTACTTCTTTCACTGCCTCTACTTCTTTCACTGCCTCTACTTCTTTCACTGCCTCTACTTCTTTCACTGCCTCTACTTCTTTCATTACCTCTACTTCTTTCACTGCCTCTACTTCTTTCACTGTCTCTACTTCTTTCACTGTCTCTACTTCTTTCACTGTCTCTACTTCTTTCACTGTCTCTACTTCTTTCACTGTCTCTACTTCTTTCACTGTCTCTACTTCTTTCACTGTCTCTACTTCTTTCACTGCCTCTACTTCTTTCACTGCCTCTACTTCTTTCACTGCCTCTACTTCTTTCATTACCTCTACTTCTTTCACTGCCTCTACTTCTTTCACTGCCTCTACTTCTTTCACTGCCTCTACTTCTTTCACTGCCTCTACTTCTTTCATTACCTCTACTTCTTTCACTGCCTCTACTTCTTTCACTGTCTCTACTTCTTTCACTGTCTCTACTTCTTTCACTGTCTCTACTTCTTTCACTGTCTCTACTTCTTTCACTGCCTCTACTTCTTTCACTGCCTCTACTTCTTTCACTGTCTCTACTTCTTTCACTGCCTCTACTTCTTTCACTGTCTCTACTTCTTTCACTGTCTCTACTTCTTTCACTGTCTCTACTTCTTTCACTGTCTCTACTTCTTTCACTGCCTCTACTTCTTTCACTGCCTCTACTTCTTTCATTACCTCTACTTCTTTCACATCCTCTACTTCTTTCACTGCCTCTACTTCTTTCACTGCCTCTACTTCTTTCATTACCTCTACTTCTTTCACTGCCTCTACTTCTTTCACTGTCTCTACTTCTTTCACTGTCTCTACTTCTTTCACTGTCTCTACTTCTTTCACTGTCTCTACTTCTTTCACTATCTCCTCCTCTTCCTCAAAACTTCTTTATATCGTACACACAACTTTTTAAAATCACTTTCTCTCTGTAAACTTTTTTTTAACAACTTTGCAAAACCCGTTTTTATGCATTTTTTGAGTAGTTTCCCAAGAACTCCTCAATGAGGCTTCCCAATATGACCCTTATGTATATGAGACGTAGGTGCCACTTAGATGTTGTGTTTACACACACACATATATGTATATATGTGTACTCACCAAGTTGTACTCACCTAGTTGAGGTTGCAGGGGTCGAGTCCAAGCTCCTGGTCGCTACTAGGTCACTCTCCCTGAACCATGAGCTTAAAGCTATGTATGGATCCTGCCTCCACTACATCGCTTCCCAAACTATTCCACTTACTGACTACTCTGTGGCTGAAGAAATACTTCCTAACATCCCTTTGATTCATCTGTGTCTTCAACTTCCAACTGTGTCCCCTTGTTACTGTGTCCAGTCTCTGGAACATCCTGTCTTTGTCCACCTTGTCAATTCCTCTCAGTATTTTGTAAGTCGTTATCATGTCCCCCCTATCTCTCCTGTCCTCCAGTGTCGTCAGGTTGATTTCCCTTAACCTCTCCTCATAGGACATACCTCTTAGCTCTGGGACTAGTCTTGTTGCAAACCTTTGCACTTTCTCTAGTTTCTTTACATGCTTGGCTAGGTGTGGGTTCCAAACTGGTGCCGCATACTCCAATATGGGCCTAACGTACACGGTGTACAGGGTCCTGAATGATTCCTTATTAAGATGTCGGAATGCTGTTCTGAGGTTTGCCAGGTGCCCATATGCTGCAGCAGTTATTTGGTTGATGTGCGCTTCAGATGTGCCTGGTGTTATACTCACCCCAAGATCTTTTTCCTTGAGTGATGTTTGTAGTCTCTGACCCCCTAGACTGTACTCCATCTGCGGTCTTCTTTGCCCTTCCCTTGCTGGTGGGATTGAACTCCAGGAGCCATTTGCTGGACCAGGTCTGCAGCCTGTCCAGATCCCTTTGTATTTCTGCCTGGTCTTCGATCGAATGAACTCTTCTTATCAACTTCACGTCATCTGCAAACAGTGACACCTCGGAGTTTATTCCTTCCGTCATGTCGTTCACAAATACCAGAAACAGCACTGGTCCTAGGACTGACCCCTGTGGGACCCCGCTGGTCACAGGTGCCCACTCTGACACCTCGCCTCGTACCATTACTCGCTGCTGTCTTCCTGACAAGTATTCCCTGATCCATTGCAGTGCCTTCCCTGTTATTCCCGCTTGGTCCTCCAGTTTTTGCACTAATCGCTTGTGTGGTACTGTGTCAAACGCCTTCTTGCAGTCTAAGAAAATGCAATCCACCCACCCCTCTCTCTCTTGTCTTACTGCTGTCACCATGTCATAGAACTCCAGTAGGTTTGTGACACAGGATTTCCCGTCTCTGAAACCATGTTGTCTGCTGGTGATGAGATCATTCCTTTCTAGATGTTCCACCATTCTTCTCCTGACAATCTTTTCCATGATTTTGCATGCTATACATGTCAGTGACACTGGTCTGTAGTTTAGTGCTTCATGTCTGTCTCCTTTTTTAAAGATTGGTACCACATTTGCTGTCTTCCATGCCTCAGGCAATCTCCCTGTTTCGATAGATGTATTGAATATTGTTGTTAGGGGTACACATAGCGCCTCTGCTCCCTCTCTCAGGACCCATGGAGAGATGTTATCTGGCCCCATTGCCTTTGAGGTATCTAGCTCACTCAGAAGCCTCTTCACTTCTTCCTCGGTTGTGTGTACTGTGTCCAGCACATGGTGGTGTACCCCACCTCTCCGTCTTTCTGGAGACCCTTCTGTCTCCTCTGTGAACACTTCTTTGAATCTCTTGTTGAGTTCCTCACATACTTCACCGTCATTTCTTGTTGTCTCTCCTCCTTCCTTCCTTAGCCTGATTTCCTAGTCCTTGACGGTTGTTTTCTTCCTGATGTGGCTGTATAACAGCTTCGGGTCAGATTTGGCTTTTGCTGCTATGTCGTTTTCATATTGACGTTGGGCCTCCCTTCTTATCTGTGCATATTCGTTTCTGGCTCTACGACTGCTCTCCTTATTCTCCTGGGTCCTTTGCCTTCTATATTTCTTCCATTCCCTAGCACACTTGGTTTTTGCCTCCTTGCATCTTTGAGTGAACCATGGGCTCATCCTGGCTTTTTCATTATTCCTGTTACCCTTGGGTACAAACCTCTCCTCAGCCTCCTTGCACATTGTGACTACATATTCCATCATCTCATTAACTGGTTTCCCTGCCAGTTCTCTGTCCCACTGAACCTCATTCAGGAAGTTCCTCATTCCTGTGTAGTCCCCTTTCCTGTAGTTTGGTTTCATTCGTCCTGGCCTTCCTGCTTCCCCCTCCACTTGTAGCTCTACTGTGTATTCGAAGCTCAAAACCACATGATCGCTGGCCCCAAGGGGTCTTTCATATGTGATGTCCTCAATATCTGCACTACTCAAGGTGAATACTAAGTCCAGTCTTGCTGGTTCATCCTCTCCTCTCTCTCTTGTAGTGTCCCTTACGTGTTGGTAGATGAAGTTTTCCAGTACCACCTCCATCATCTTAACCCTCCATGTATCTTGGCCCCCATGTGGCTCCAAGTTCTCCCATTCGATCTCCTTGTGGTTAAAGTCGCCCATGATCAGGAGCTTTGCCCTGCATGTATGAGCTCTTCTGGCCACTGCAGCCAGTGTGTCAACCATCGCTCTAATGATCTCGTCATACTCTTGCCTTGGCCTCCTGCTGTTCTGTGGTGGGTTATACATCACTGCAATTATCACCTTGGGACCTCCAGAGTGAAGCGTTCCCGCTATGCAATCACTTTCTTCTCCGTTGTCTCCTCTCTCCAGCTCATCAAAATTCCATCGGTGTTTGATCAGCAATGCCACTCCTCCCCCCCCGTTCCTTCTGTCTTTCCTCAGGATCTGGTATCCCATTGGGAAGATGGCATCTGTTATCATACCTGTAAGCTTGGTTTCTGTGATTGCTATGATGTCTGGTGATGCCTCTTTGACTCTTTCGTGCCACTCCTCCCACTTGTTTGTTATTCCATCAGCGTTTGTGTACCATACCTTCAGTTTCCTTTCCAACACTGTGGTTTGGGGGGCCTGTGGGGGTGGGATACCTGGTAGCATACTGTGGGATTCTATGGTTGGGGGTTGGGTGGAAGCTGTGGGTATGGATTGTATTGTGTGTTGGGATGGTGTGATAGGTTGTGGGGTTCTGAGGATAGTTGTGTGTGTGCTTGCTCTTGCTGCTCTGTTCTACTCTGACTGACCTCTGCTGGTTCCATCCTTGTCTCCTTTCCTAGCTCCTTTCGCTTTTTTGTCCTCTCTCTCAGCTGCTGTCTCTCTTTTTGTGTTCTGTCTCTGTCTAGGAATACCTTCTTGTACTCTTCCGAGCTTCTCAACCGTGGTTTTTCTTGGAGGATCCTGTTCCGCACTGTTTCTGTCCTGAGAATCAGCTTGATCGGTCGGTTTCTCCCCTTCAAGTACCCCCCTATTCTCTGAAAATTTACAATCTCATCCATGTCTTCTCCCCCTATTTCCATGATGATTTTCTCAATCTCCTTTCTTTCTTCCTGCCGTCTTTCAGTGTGTGTCCTTTCCTCTCTCTCCCGAAGCCCATGGATAAACACTGATTTTGCCCTTTCCTCCTCCCATTGCCTCTCCCTCTGTGACTCTGGTTCCTGTCTGTATGTGGTCATTTTCTCTCTTGATTTTTCCAGTGGCTCTTGGTAGCATGGTTGTGCCTCAGCATTCGACCTATCTCCCTCTCCATCTGCACCCATCTGCTCTTCCCTTCCACTCCCTGGCCCTTCTTTGCAGGCTGATAGGACCTTAGCATATTTCATATCTCCTTCCTTCCTGTTCAGCCTCTCAGCTTCGTATGGTGTGTC
>NC_091367.1:8051671-8109171 GCF_038502225.1 Cherax quadricarinatus
GCTACTACATCTGCTGACTGTATTTGACTGAAGAAGTCTACTATGTAGGTGAAACAGTTCCATAATAAAGACGCCCAACTTCTGCACTGTGTCTTAATCTTCAACTTACCGGTATTATCCTTGGTATAAATTACCTAGGATAATCCAAAATAAGTCCAAATGACTTACTTACAATATCTTATTAAAGCCTAGCAGTAAGTTCCAGTAGGAATCAATCATGACAGTAACCTATGATCATCTAGTAGTAGTAAATAGGTACTTGGGGGCTAGTCATCTGTTGTGTGTCGCAGCCTGGGGGAGAGGAAAGATGATAAGATTCCTCTCAGAATTATTAATCTGGTTGCAAGGCAGTTAACCCATATTATTTATTTAGTTAATTAGTTCCTCCTGCGTTCTCCTCTTTTCTCTCTCTCTCTCTCTCTCTCTCTCTCTCTCTCTCTCTCTCTCTCTCTCTCTCAAACTTACACTTTCCCTCGCCCTGGGCTCCTGGTGCGTTATGCTAACAGGAGTGTGGGTAAAAACACGAGAATGAAAAAGTCTTTTTTTGAGGACATAGTGTCGCTCTGCATAGAGCGAAACCTCGAGCGAAACTGCCAAAATGAAGGTTTGTTCTTCATGTGTCTCTCCACTTCCCCATTCCCGTCTATCATTCTCACTCTCTCTAACAACTATGTACAGAACCCACATTCGAATTACAAACCCAAGTTTTACACTGACTGAAGTATTCCATTTTTTCCCCATTCAAGCCTTGTATCCGAGTGTTGCAGACACTCTGAGACCTGTGGTACACACACACACACACACACACACACACACACACACACACACACACACACACACACACACACAGATTGAAGACTCAGATGAATGTAAGGGATGTTAGGAAGTATTTCTTCAGTCGCAGAGTTGTCAAGCAGTGGAATAGCCTAGAAAGTGACCTAGTGGAGGCGGGATCCATACATAGTTTTAAGACGAGGTTTGATAAAGCTCATGGAGCAGGGAGAGAGAGGACCTAGTAGCAATCAGTGAAGAGCCGGGGCTAGGAGCTATGACTCGACCCCTGCAACCACAAATAGGTGAGTACACACACACACACACACACACACACACACACACACACACACACACACACACACACACACACACACACACACACACACACACACACACACACACAGGAAGTGATGGTACGTGACGAGGAGTCGGAGTGGACTCATGCGACGAGCGGGGTTCCACAGAGATCAGTCCTAGTTCCGTTGCTGCTTCTCGTACACGTGAATGACATGACGGAAGGGACAGATTCAGAGGTGTCCCTGTTTGCAGATGATGTGAAGCTAATGTGGAAAATTCAAACGGATGAGGGATCTGGACAGGCTGCAAGTCTGGTCAAGCAATTGGCTCCTGGAGTCTAACCCCACCAAGTGCAAATTCATTAAGATTGGGGAGTGTCAAAGAAGACCGCAGAGTACAGGCTAGAGGGCCAGAGACTGCAAACCTCACTCAAGGAAAACGATCTGGGGGTGAGTATAATACCGAGCACATCTCCTGAGGCGCACATCAAGCAAATAACTGCTGCAGCATAGGGGCTCCTGGCAAACCTAAGAAGAGCGTTTCGAAAGTGCAAAGATTTACAACAAGACTAGTCTCAGAGCTAAGGGAGATGTCCTACGCGGAGAAGTTAAGGGAAATCGACCTGACGACACTGGAGGACAGGAGGGATAGAGGGGACAAAATAAGGGCATATAAAATAGTGAGAGGAATTGATAAGGTGGACAGGGACAGAATGTTTCAGAGATGGGACACAGCAACAAGGGATCACAACTGAAAGTTGAGGACTCAGATGAGTCACAGGGATATTAGGAAGTATTTCTTCAGTCATAGAGTTGTCAGGAAGTGGAACAATCTGGAGTGATGTAGTGGAGGCAGGATCCATATATAGTTTTAATGAGAGGTACGATAAAGCTCATGGAGCAGGAAGAGAGTGGACCTAGTAGCTACCTGCGAAGAGGCGGGGCCAGGAGCCGAGACTGGACCTCTGCAACCACAAACAGGTAAGTACAAAGAAGTACACGTACACACACACACACACACACACACATACACACACACACACACACACACACACACACACACACACACACACACAGAAAAGTGCTCATGGTGTAGTGGTTATCACATCTGTCTAACACACAGAAGGTCCCAGGTTCGAGGCCTGGTGAGCACACACCTTTGTTTTCTAGTAGCGACCAGTGAAGAGGCGGGGCCAGGAGCTTGGACTCGACCCCTGCAACCTCAACTAGGTGAGTACACACACACACACACACACACACACACACACACACACACACACACACACATCAATCAGATAACTGCTGCAGCATACGGGCGCCTGGCAAACCTACGGATAGCGTTCCGATACCTCAGTAAGGAGTCGTTCAAGACTCTGTATACCATTTACGTCAGGCCCATACTGGAGTATGCAGCACCAGTTTGGAATCCACACCTAGTCAAGCACGTCAAGAAATTAGAGAAAGTGCAAAGGTTTGAACAAGACTAGTCCCAGAGCTACGGGGATTGTCCTACGAAGAAAGGTTGAGGGAAATCGGCCTGACGACACTGGAGGCCAGGAGGGTCAGGGAAGACATGATAAGGACATATAAAATACTGCGCGGAATAGACGAGGTGGACAAAGACGGGATGTTCCAGAGATGGGACACAGACACAAGAGGTCACAATTGGAAGTTGAAGACTCAGATGAATCAAAGGGATGTTAGGAAGTATTTCTTCAGTCATAGAGTAGTCAAGCCGTGGAATAGCCTAGAAAGTGAAGTAGTGGAGGCGGGAACCATACATAGTTTTAAGGCGAGGTATGATAAAGCTCATGGAGTAGGGAGAGAGAGGACCTAGTAGCAATCAGTGAAGAGGCGGGGCCAAGAGCTATGAATCGACCCCTGCAACCACAAATAGGTGAGTACAAATAGGTGAGTACAGCAACTAAAACACAATACTTCCGACGGCAGACAATAAACAAGGTCGGTGGGGTGGGGGGAGGTAGAAAGGGGAGGGGGGAAAGCCCCCTTTCCCTCGCTGGTGCTGTGGAAACATCGGACCGAATTTAGGGGCGCTGGACCAAGGCTCTGGTGGAGCAAGACTCATCGATTTGTTGCTCCAGGGACCTAGTGTGTTGTTGCTGCCTTGTTGGGGAGCACCAGCTGGAGGCTGCACACGCGCGCGCTCCTGAACGCACACTGCACACACATACACAAGCAGGAACTCAAGAACACACACACACACACATACACAAAAATACATACACAAGCAGGCTGGCAGGCGCTGAAGAACACGCATACACAAGCAGGCTGGCAGGAAGACAGGAGGCAGACACGCAAGCACACACACGCACACCTTGTACATGCCAGGTCCTTCTTGCAATACGTGGCACCAATATGGAATCACAACTAAATAAGCATTTAAAAAAAACTGGAGAAAGAGCTGAAATATACACCGAGGCTTGTTAGTAAGTAGGTAAATTTATTAGGCACAGGTACACATAAGTACAATTATCATACATAGTGTAAACTACCTAGATAACCCAAAAACAGTCAGACAAAGGGACTTGTTTCCACTGGGATCCTTGTACAGGACTAAATTAGTTGGTTTAATATCATTATTATGCATCCTATACCTATCCCTTGGGAAATATTTTCCTCATATCTTCTCTGATTTTTCTGTCCTCCAGCGTTGTTAGATTCAGTTGCGTTAGCCTCGTTACTCATGAAACTTAAGTGTTGCATGTTCCCACAGAAACACACGGGACTAAGATGCATGAACTACGAGGAACAACACTGAGGTGAACATCGTCTTCAAGTCTCTTCTGCTTCTATCAACTTTTCTGTACTCGACTGAAGAAGCCTACTGTGTAGGCGAAACGTTTCGAAATAAAGATATCTAACTGTTGCATATGTGTCTTACCTAACAACACTGAGATGAATGAACTACGAGGAACAACACTGAGATGAATGAACTACGAGGAACAACACTAAGATGAATGAACTACGAGACTAATAATATAATAATAATTTTATTTATTTACTACAAGTACATGTACAAGGTATACAGTCCTAGCTGACATCAATGACATACTACAATATAAAAAGCCGCTTGTTATGCTGAGCATTTCGGGCAAATTAGGTCAGTTTTGTCCCAGGATGCGACCCACACCAGTCAACTAACACCCAGGTACCCATTTTACTGATGGGTGAACATAGACAGCAGGTGTCTTATGGAAAGACGTCCTACTAACGCAACTGAATCTAACAACGTTGGAGGATAGAATAATCAGGGAAGACATAACAGGAAAAATATTCAGAGGAATTGACTGAGTAGACAGAGAAGGGCTGAATGAGAGGCTGGAAACAGGTACTCGAGGGCAAGTTAAATGCCACTGATGAACCACAGGGATGACAAGAGGTATTTTCCTCCACAACTTCATGATCTCCATGAAGAAGTTGTGGAGGAAAATTATTATTATTATAATTATAATTATTAAAAAATAATTATTATTTAAAAAACTCACTGTTCATCACACAAAAAAAATATATTATTATAATCATGGCGGAGCGTTAAACCCGTAGGATTATACACTACATGTGGGGGGATGTGGAAGGTATTCAGGATGTGGAAGGTATTCAGATCAAGAGCCCACATTAGCATCAAGGAACCTCCCTTGAGGGGAAAATAGTGTAGAAAGATGTCTAGATGATAGTCGAGTATCCAGGGGTACAGTAAGAACAACAACCACGAGAATGCCAGCCAAGTGCTCATGGTGTAGTGGTTATCACATCTGTCTAACACACAGAAGGTCCCAGGTTCGAGCCCTGGTGAGCACAATCATTTTTTGCCCCCCTTCTTCAAATGGAAGTAATTTACCCGCATCACGTAACTTTACCAAACATTTAGAAAGCCAGATGGAATTTTAAAACCTTCCAAGTCTCCATATATTGAGCTGCGAAGTTTGGCCTGGTAACTGAAAGTTTTAGCAGGGAATTACAAGGCTTCTGAAATTCCATCTCACAATATCTCATACCATGTTCTCTTGTCTTACCAAATTTGTGGTTAAAATTTATAAATTCTATAGTAGTTGTAGCTAAACATTAATTTCTTTTCCTGTTATCAACCATTTTTAATATATTTTTCAAATATACTTTTTTTTCGCTTTCATATGTTGAAAATATAACCTCACGTTTTTGTTTACTGTTGGTACCTGACCAGCCGGGCTGTGGTTCATACGTTGGATTCCGTGTGGCCGGTAGTAACAGCCTGTGCAGCATATGGGAATCTTTATTCAGGAAACATTTCGCCACACAGTGCCACTGTGTGGCGAAACGTTTCCTGAATAAAGATTCCCATATGCTGCATAAGTGTCTCAATCTTCAACTTGTCGGTTTTTCAAACCATTCATCACAGTAACAGTACCCACGACTTTTCTTCCGTGCCCACGACTTTACTTCCGTACCCACGACAATACTTCCGTACCCACGACTTTTCTTCCGTACCCACGACTTCCGTACCCATGACTTTTCTTCCGTACCCACGACTTTACTTCCGTGCCCACGACTTTACTTCCGTACCCACGACAATACTTCCGTACCCACGACTTTTCTTCCGTACCCACGACTTTCGTACCCATGACTTTACTTCCGTACCCACGACAATACTTCCGTACCCACGACATTACTTTCGTACCCACGACAATACTTCCGTACCCACGACAATACTTCCGTACCCACGACTTTACTCCCGTACCCACGACTTTACTCCCGTACCCACGACTTTACTTACGTACCCACGACTTTACTCCCGTACCCACGACTTGAGTAGCTTTAGGTAGATGTCGTTTTGATAAGGACCTGCCTCGTATGGGCCAGTAGGCCTTCTGCAGTGTTCCTACATTCTTATGTTCTTATGTTACCCACGACTTTACTCCCGTACCCACGACTTTACTCCCGTACCCACGACTTTACTCCCGTACCCACGACTTTACTCCCGTACCCACGACTTTACTCCCGTACCCACGACTTTACTCCCGTACCCACGACTTTACTCCCGTACCCACGACTTTACTCCCGTACCCACGACTTTACTCCCGTACCTATTACAGCATCATTTTAAGACCATGATGATAATGTTCATATTGACCAGTATGTGATACAACTATTACAGACCACAACTGACATACTATATAGAAAGTCCCTGGTTATGCTGAGTATTTCAGGCAACTGTATTTGTGTATAATGTAACTGTATTTGTGTATAATGTAACTGTATTTGTGTATACCTGAATAAACTTACTTACTTACTTACTAACTTGGGTTAATTTTGTCTCCCAGGATGCGACCCACACCAGTCGACTGACACCCGGGTACCTACTTACTGCTAGGTGAACAGGGACGGAAGGTATCTTAAGGAAACATGTCCAACGTTTTCCTTGTACAGGGGATCGACCCTGGGCCCTTTAGTGTGTGACTTGAGGACGCTATCAACCAAGCCTAGCACGGCAGCAGGCCGTGCTGGGCAAGTTCAATTATAATAAAACTGGTACACAATACCGACAAGTAAATGAATGAGACATATGAGCAAGAAATAGGTAACTATATTTGTTGTATATATGTCTCACTCAGTGAGACACACAACTCACCCACTCGTGTGTCTGGCCACTCTATTTTTAAAGGTGACTCAAGACTTCCACCTGACTGATGCTACTCGCCAGTTCGTTCCACTCATCCACAACTCTATTACCAATCCGCTACCTCCTTTCTAAATCTATTTTTGTCCTATTTCAATCCAGTGCTGCGAGTCCTGACTCACCTGGAGGAGGTATCGGGGGTCAACGCCCCAGCGGCCCGGTCTGTGACCAGACCTCGACGTTGGTTACGTGTTTTATAACACGTTGAAACGGAGAGTGCATCTCACCCTCTAAGATGACGGAGGATCGAGCCTTCAGCACTTCTTGTGCAGAGTAACCCCACACGGCTTTAGCGCCTCATACGGATAACAAAATTATATCCCTAGGGAAGCGCTAAACCAGTGAGGGATCATACTGTACCGATGGGGGGATCATGAAAAGTAATCAGATTAGACTCAAGAGAAAAATGTACATGTATGATACGCAATACCAACAACATGAAGAATTAGACATACGTACAACGTCTGGGTGTTTTATTGTAGACGCTTCGCCATCCAGTGGCTTTATCTATACAGATTCAAGGACATAACTGGAAGACAGTAGAACTATGTACAAAAGATGAGGTAATCAGTCCCTCAGCTGAGAGACTGATGTGTGTGTGTGTGTGTGTGTGTGTGTGTGTGTTTGTACTCACCTAGTTGTACTCACCTAGTTGAGGTTGCGGGGGTCGAGTCCGAGCTCCTGGCCCCGCCTCTTCACTGATCGCTACTAGGTGTGTGTGTGTGTGTGTGTGTGTGTGTGTGTGTGTGTGTGTGTGTGTGTGTACTCACCTAATTGTACTCACCTAATTGTGGTTGCAGGGGTCGAGACTCACCTCCTGGCCCCGCCTCTTCACTGATCGCTACTGGATCATCTCTCTCTCTGCTTCCTGAGCTTTGTCATACCTCTTCTTAAAACTATGTATGGTTCCTGCCTCCACTACTTCACTTGCTAGGCTATTCCACTTGCTGACAACTCTATGACTGAAGAAATACTTCCTAACGTCCCTGTGACTCGTCTGAGTCTTCAGCTTCCAGTTGTGACCCCTTGTCCCTGTGTCCCCTCTCTGGAACATCCTATCTCTGTCCACCTTGTCTATTCCCCGCAGTATCTTGTATGTCGTTATCATGTCTCCCCTGACCCTTCTGTCCTCCAGTGTCGTCAGTCCGATTTCCCTTAACCTTTCCTCGTACGACATTCCCTTGAGCTCTGGGACTAGCCTTGTTGCAAACCTTTGTACTTTCTCTAACTTCCTGACGTGCTTGACCAGGTGTGGGTTCCAGACTGGTGCTGCATACTCCAGTATGGGCCTAACATACACAGTGTACAGTGTCTTGAACGATTCCTTATTAAGGTATCGGAACGCTATTCTCAGGTTTGCCAGGCGCCCGTATGCTGCAGCGGTTATTTGGTTGATGTGTGCCTCCGGTGATGTGCTCGGTGTTATGGTCACCCCAAGGTCTTTCTCCCTGAGTGAGGTCTGTAGTCTTTGTCCACCTAGCCTATACTCTGTCTGTGGTCTTCTTTGCCCCTCCCCAATCTTCATGACTTTGCATTTGGCTGGATTGAATTCGAGAAGCCAGTTACTGGACCACATGTCCAGCCTCTCCAGGTCTCTTTGCAGTCCTGCCTCATCCTCGTCCGATTTAATTCTTCTCATCAACTTCACGACATCTGCGAACAGGGACACTTCAGAGTCTATTCCTTCCATCATGTCGTTCACATATATCAAAAATAGCACTGGTCCTAGAACTGACCCCTGTGGGACCCCGCTCGTAACAGGCGCCCACTGTGATACCTCTTCACGTACCATGACTCGTTGCTGCCTCCCTGTCAGGTATTCCCTTATCCATTGTAGTGCCCTTCCTTTTACGTGTGCCTGATCCTCCAGCTTCTGCACTAATCTCTTGTGGGGAACTGTGTCAAAGGCCTTCCTGCAGTCTAGGAAAACGCAATCTACCCAACCCTCTCTCTCGTGTCTTACTTCTGTTACCTTGTCATAAAACTCCAGGAGGTTTGTGATACAAGATTTGCCTTCCATGAACCCATGCTGGTTTTCATTTATAATCTTGTTCCTTTCCAGGTGTTCGACCACTCTCCTCCTGATAATCTTCTCCATGACTTTGCACACAATACATGTCAGAGACACAGGTCTGTAGTTTAGTGCCTCGTACTCACCTAGTACTCACCTAGTTGAGGTTGCGGGGGTCGAGTCCGAGCTCCTGGTCCCTGTTTGTGTGTGTGTGTGTGTGTGTGTGTGTGTGTGTGTGTGTGTGTGTGTGTGTGTGTGTGTGTGTGTGTGTGTGTGTGTGTGTACATAGATAAATATAGACAGATATATAGATAGATACAGATATATTTTACTTGCAATTTCATATTTCTAGTCAGAGGTGGATTATTATTGGTGGTGTTGCATGTGTAGTGTTGAGTGTGTGTTGTGTTACACTAACATAGTTGAGAGTGAAGCTAGAGTGTGTACACTACTCTAGTACAAGTGTTACGGCGACACTTCTGGTAGCAAACACTTACTACATCTCGAGAAGAGAAGTGCTCATGGTGTAGTGGTTATCACATCTGTCTAACACACAGAAGGTCCCAGGTTCGAGCCCTGGTGAGCACACACCTTTGTTTTTAAGAGAAATTATTAACCTACGACAGGTAATTTTATGCAAAATTTATAATGATGACTTTTTAAGTGTTGACAAGCGTCGCCACTTAAGTGATTTTTGACCAACAAGCTTCACCACTTGGGATTTTTGACCAACAAGCTTCACCACTGAGGATTGTTGACCAACAAGCTTCACCACTTGGGATTTTTGACCAACAAGCTTCACCACTGAGGATTGTTGACCAACAAGCTTCACCACTTGGGATTTTTGACCAACAAGCTTCACCACTTGGGATTTTTGACCAACAAGCTTCACCACATAGGATTTCTGACCAACATATGTAGAATTTCTTCCATTTTTTCCGATTTTATTCTGGGGTCGAACTGTCCAAGCATCAACAGGAAATTGTTAAGAATAACATGAGAACGTTCCGACGACCATGGCACCCTGATGCCATGGTTCACCAGGATGCCATCAGCTATTCTCTCTTTGCGTGGCCTCAGTCCATCAGCGTCCCATCATAGTGCCAGTAACCAGTGAACATCATGTTGAGAGATGGTAGTTCCCAGGTGATAGTAACTCCAGCGCTGCTGAGAGGAAACCTTTGATGCTGTCGTAGCTGATAAACATTTAATACAATACTTAACGATATTCGCACTGTCCTACTGAAGTCTCCCAGCTCAGGCTGACACTACTGAAGTCTCCCAGCTCAGGCTGACACTACTGAAGTCTCCTAGCTCAGGCTGACACTACTGAAGTCTCCCAGCTTAGGCTCACACTATCAAAGTCACCCAGCTCCGGCTGACACTACTGAAGTCTCCCAGCTTAGGCTCACACTATCAAAGTCACCCAGCTCCGGCTGACACTACTGAAGTCTCCAAGCTTAGGGTCACACTATCAAAGTCACCCAGCTCAGGCTGACACTACTGAAGTCTCCCAGCTCAGGCTGACACTACTGAAGTCTCCTAGCTCAGGCTGACACTACTGAAGTCTCCCAGCTCAGGCTGACACTACTGAAGTCTCCCAGCTCAGGCTGACACTACTGAAGTCTCCCAGCTTAGGCTCACACTATCAAAGTCACCCAGCTCTGGCTGACACTGCTGAAGTCTCCCAGCTCAGGCTGACACTACTGAAGTCTCCCAGCTCAGGCTGACACTACTGAAGTCTCCCAGCTTAGGCTCACACTATCGAAGTCATTCAGCTCAGGCTGACACTACTGAAGTCTAACAGCTCATCTCTGGTCATGAGCCGGGCTGCGGGGGCGTTAACCCCCCGGAACTCGCAGCTCAGGCTGACACTACTAAAGCTCTCCCAGCTCAAACTGACACAACTGAAGTCCCCCAGCGCAGACTGGTAGATTTCAACACTATGTACGACCCCCGTCCTCTGTGATGGAATATGACAGGGGTAATTCTATATGACGGAATATGACAAAGAAACACATCTCGCATGATGGAATAAAACAAGATAAACATACCTAGCTAGAGTTCTTACTCCGTAACTACCACAGAGAACAGTGTAGCAGCAGTACACACTACCAGTGTAGACAGTCTTGCTAAATCAGAATGGTACAGCAAGGCTCGTACCAGAGGATTTAATATAACACCTCGTCTGTGTTTAGTGGTTTTCTGATGCTGGTATCTTCTACAGCCTCCCGCAACATCTCTCTCCATAGTTGTGTCTGCAACACGTTGATCACATTGAAGATAATCCCAGAAGGGGATCGAAATATACAGATCAATTAATCTTCTGATATATATATATATATATATATATATATATATATATATATATATATATATATATATATATATATATGCAAAACAATCGCAGACAGGCGATCTTAACTATGCAGGACAAGCCACCGGGGTGGGGTGGGGGGGGTAATCTGAAGCTGAAGTACTTTCACACTTCTGAGTGCGTCATCAGGAGCTGTGCAATGTTACAAAGGCGGCAAAAGGAGAAATGAGGAAAAGTTTTTCAGTGTATGATAGAGTGAGTAGCAGCCGCTAGTATCTCTCTCTGAATTCCGAGTATTCCTGAGATGCTTGTAGGAACAGATATCATCTAGCTATTCTGATAGGTGAGTTGCAGGATCCAATCATGCCTACTCTTGAAGCTGCGTATAGTGTTGGCCTCCACCACCGTCTATCTCACTGTCTTGTGTGCTAGCACTCATGGTGTAGTGGTTATCACATCTAACGCACACAAGATCCCAGGTTCGAGCCCTGGTGAGCATACACTATTTTCTCTCACCTAAAAGTAATTAAATTTCGTCAGGTGCCCTTCGTCTGGTACCACTCGTCAGCTACCCCTCGTCAGGAACCACTCCTCAGGTATCCCTCGTCAGGTACCACTCCTCAGGTACCCCTCGTCAGATATCATTCCTCAGGTATCCCTCGTCAGGTACCACTCCTCAAGTACCCTTCGTCAGGTACCACTCCTCAAGTACCCCTCGTCAGGTACCATTCTTCAAGTACCCCTCGTCAGGTACCATTCCTCACGTATCCCTCGTCAGGTACCACTCCTCAGGTACCCCTCGTCAGGTACCACTCCTCAAGTACCCTTCGTCAGGTACCACTCCTCAAGTACCCCTCGTCAGGTACCATTCTTCAAGTACTCCTCGTCAGGTACCACTCCTCAGGTACCCTCGTCAGGTACCACTCCTGAGGTACCCCTCGTCAGGTACCCTTCAACCACTGTTATTATTAGTACCACTGGTGGAGTGCAGGGTTGCCAAGTCTGCCATATCGATCCTAATCATCAACTTTCTTTTTAATAAGAGAGTTCTTTATTTCCCCGGGTAAAGGGAGGGGAGAGGAGAGGGAGGGGAGGGGGGCAGAGGGACGGAAAGGAAAAAATTGGGGGAGAGGGGAGAATAGGAGGGGGGAGGGAGGGAGGGAAGTTGAACTTAAGAGAGCCCTGGGAGTGGAAGGTCATCGACGCTCCATTCACCCTGCGTACACACCCTATACACCCTGCACACACACCCTGGACACACCCTGTACACGCACCCTGTACACAAACCTTACGCACACCCTGGACATACACCCTGCACACACCCTGTGCACACACCCTGTACACACACCCTGAACACACACCCTGAACATACACCCTGCAGACACACCCTGTACACACACCCTGCACTCACACTATATACACACACACCCTGTACACACACCCTGCATACACACCCTGTACACACACACCCTGCACATACACCCTACACACCCTGCGAACACAACCTACATACACACCCTGAACACACACCCTGTACACACCCTATACACACACCTTGCACACACTGCACACACACCCTGCACACAAACCCTGTACACACACCCTGCACACACACACCCTATACACACACACCCTGTACACACACACTGTACACACACTGTACACACATCCGCACCTTTTATTTCCCTCAACTTATTTCTTGTGATATATATATATATATATATATATATATATATATATATATATATATATATATATATATATATATATATATATATATATATATATATATATATATATATATGTATACAGTAGAGTGCATATTAATTGGGACAATAATGAAATACGGCATTTACTTGGAAAATTAATGTTTATTTGAAAAATACAGGGAAATGATATATGATAGATAATTGATTTGATAATAGATGTTCCCTTCTGCGAGTCCGAGGTCAGACTTCGCTCTCCTTTTCTATCCAAGGTAGAGACTTTACTGCTGCTTTTCTTGTCGACCAGATTACTTTCCCTGGTGATCTTCTACTGGGATTTGCTTCCATGCGAGACTTACGCATTGTGCTCGACCCTTACCGATGGCATGCCCAAATTGACGACTTGATCGTTCCATTTTGGGGTTACCAGCTTGGATCAGAAATCTGCCATACTGCGGCAGAGTACGATGTACGGATTAAGTCCTTACAAGCCAATGCATTTTCCAGTAGCGTACCCAAGCGGTCAGGCACTAGTAACTCTGTCACTCCCATCTGTGTTCCACCTACACCTTCAAATATGCAAGATAGTGTATTGCCTCAAGTGTCCGAGGACGCTCAGACTGCTTTTAGTGCTCAGCCTATCCCTGCAATGTCTGCTAGTCCAAGTAGTAGTTTCTCCACAGGGGACGCCTTGTCGGAAAACGATTACTTGAAACTAGTAATGCCATCTCTTGTTGATGTCACATGCCGTCTGCAGAAAGACGTCTCTGTTGCGGCTAGTGCTCTCACTAGAGTGTCTGTTGTTGTTCCTAATGTTCCAGATGGTGATAACGTCCTAGTTGACAGTGATTCCTGCAAGGTCAAAGGTTTATTTGTTGAACCTTCCTTACACGTTGTAAGAGACAGTAAGATCCATTTATGCCTTGCTAACACTTCGGGTCACAGTGTTCGTCTCAGAGCAAATACCAATCTCGTTGACCTAGTTCACTATCCTTACCCTGTTCAAGTACAGGATGACGTGCCACCTGACCAGTGGGTCGTTGCTATTTCAACAGGGGAGACCTCATCCACTCCACTGGATCAATCCATTCCACCAGTTGAGGAGAAAGACTTAGCTCCAGCTCCCACTGACTTCCAGACAAAGTCAAGCGTTTGTTGACGCTATTGAACAAACGTCATAAAGCCATTGCCTTACCAGGTGAGAAGATGGGTATAACGAACCTATTGTCCCCTCGTATTCCACCTGAACCTGGTACTAGACCTATCTATATACCTGCGTACAGAATGCCTCATTCCCAAGTTGCTGTCGCAGAAGAACTGATCAATCAAATGCTCGATGATGGAGTTATTGCACATAACAATTCACCCTGGAATGCACCCTTGATCCTAGTGCCTAAGAAGGACGGTACTTGGCGCCCGGTGATTGACTTTAGGAAGTTAAATGCGAAAACTATTCCAGATCGCTTCCCACTTCCTGTACTGGGTGATCTTTTATGCAATATCGGAGATAACAAAGTCTTCTCGACCCTGGACTTGTTACAAGAGTTTTGGTAAGTCCCTCTTCACGAGGACAGCCAAGAGTTAACTGCATTCTCTACTCCCACAGGTCATTATCACTTCCTTCGAATGGCTTTTGGATTACGATCCTCTCCTATCACGTTCTCTAGACTCATGACCAATATCTTTAGAGGTCTTATAGGTAAAGCACTTATGGTGTACTTAGATGACGTAATCGTCATGTCCGAAGATGTGGATACACACCTGAAAAGACTTGATATAGTACTTGGTAAGCTGGAAGAAGCCAATTTAAAGATCAAACTGTCTAAATGTAAATTTTTCAGATCAGAAATTAAGTTTCTTGGTCAAGTAGTCACTCCAAGAGGGGTTACGACTGCTCAAAGTAAAGTAACGGCAGTACTAAATTTTCCAGCCCCCAAAACTGCTGATGCTGTAAGATCCTTTGTGGGTCTAGCAGGTTTCTACAGATCTTTCATTGTTAATTTTTCTTCAATAGCAGCTCCTCTAACTGAATTGCTTAAAGAAAGATGCTCCTTTCGTTTGGACCTTCTGTCAAGAAAGAGCATTCCAGACACTAAAAGAAAAGCTAACGTCCGCTCCCATTTTGAAATTACCAGATTTTTCTAAGCCCTTCTATTTGCCAACTGATGCTAGTTCAATTGGCATAGGTGCTGTACTAGCTCAGAAGACTGATGGCAAGTACAACGCAGTTGCATTTGCTAGCCGAGTCCTTACGAAGGCTGAACGTAATTATACAGTAACTGAGCAAGAAGCTTTAGCAATAGTATGGTCTTTAAAGCACTTCTGAGACATTATATATATATATATATATTTATATATATATATATATATATATATATATATATATATATATATATATATATATATATATATATATATATATATATATATATATATATATATATATTCCCCTAAAGTGTCAATTTGGAAAGCGAGTCACAATGGTCACCTAACTCCTAGGTACCTACTGACTGGTAGGTGAAGAGTTGCAGCAGCAGGTTTAAGGAGACTTTGTTCATACGTCTCACTCAGCCCGGGGATCGAAACAGCGTCCTGAGCATTGATACCTTCGCCTCTACCTCTACAGGGTGGTAACTCTCACAAGATGATTATTCAAGATAGAAAAATAGTACCGATACATCCATCCATCCACCCAGAGAAAGAGAGAGAGAGAGAGAGAGAGAGAGAGAGAGAGAGAGAGAGAGAGAGAATACACTGTTTGTCCGCTTGTAGACACACTGTACAGCTTGTAGACTTACTGTACAGCTTGTAGACACATTGTACAGCTTGTAGACTTACTGTACAGCTTGTAGACACATTGTACAGCTTGTAGACTTACTGTACAGCTTGTAGACACACTGTACAGCTTGTAGACACACTGTACAGCTTGTAGACACACTGTACAGCTTGTAGACACACTGTTCAGCTTGTAGACACACTGTTCAGCTTGTAGACTTACTGTACAGCTTGTAGATACACTGTACAGCTTGTAGACACACTGTTCAGCTTGTAGACACACTGTACAGCTTGTAGACCTACTGTACAGCTTGTAGACTTACTGTACAGCTTGTAGACACACTGTACAGCTTGTAGACACACTGTACAGCTTGTAGACACACTGTACAGCTTGTAGACTAACTGTACAGCTTGTAGACACAGTGTACAGCTTGTAGACACACTGTACAGCTTGTAGACACATTGTACAGCTTGTAGACTTACTGTACAGCTTGTAGACACACTGTACAGCTTGTAGACACACTGTACAGCTTGTAGACACACTGTACAGCTTGTAGACACACTGTACAGCTTGTAGACACACTGTTCAGCTTGTAGACACACTGTACAGCTTGTAGACACACTGTTCAGCTTGTAGACACATTGTACAGCTTGTAGACACATTGTACAGCTTGTAGACACACTGTTCAGCTTGTAGACACATTGTACAGCTTGTAGACACACTGTACAGCTTGTAGACACACTGTACAGCTTGTAGACACATTGTACAGCTTGTAGACACATTGTACAGCTTGTAGACACACTCTTCAGCTTGTAGACACATTGTACAGCTTGTAGACACATTGTACAGCTTGTAGACACACTGTTCAGCTTGTAGACACATTGTACAGCTTGTAGACACATTGTACAGCTTGTAGACACACTGTTCAGCTTGTAGACACATTGTACAGCTTGTAGACACACTGTTCAGCTTGTAGACACATTGTTCAGCTTGTAGACACATTGTACAGCTTGTAGACACACTGTTCAGTTTGTAGACACATTGTACAGCTTGTAGACACATTGTACAGCTCGTAGACACATTGTACAGCTTGTAGACACACTGTTCAGCTTGTAGACACATTGTACAGCTTGTAGACACACTGTTCAGCTTGTAGACACATTGTACAGCTTGTAGACACACTGTTCAGCTTGTAGACACATTGTACAGCTTGTAGACACACTGTTCAGCTTGTAGACACATTGTACAGCTTGTAGACACACTGTTCAGCTTGTAGACACACTGTTCAGCTTGTAGACACACTGTTCAGCTTGTAGACACATTGTACAGCTTGTAGACACACTGTTCAGCTTGTAGACACACTGTTCAGCTTGTAGACACACTGCTCAGCTTGTAGACACACTGTTCAGCTTGTAGACACACTGTTCAGCTTGTAGACACACTGTTCAGCTTGTAGACACACTGTACAGCTTGTAGACACACTGTTCAGCTTGTAGACACACTGTTCAGCTTGTAGACACACTGTTCAGCTTGTAGACACACTGTTCAGCTTGTAGACACACTGTTCAGCTTGTAGACACATTGTACAGCTTGTAGACACATTGTACAGCTTGTAGACACACTGTTCAGCTTGTAGACACACTGTTCAGCTTGTAGACACATTGTACAGCTTGTAGACACACTGTTCAGCTTGTAGACACATTGTACAGCTTGTAGACACATTGTACAGCTTGTAGACACATTGTACAGCTTGTAGACACATTGTACAGCTTGTAGACACATTGTACAGCTTGTAGACACACTGTTCAGCTTGTAGACACATTGTACAGCTTGTAGACACATTGTACAGCTTGTAGACACATTGTCCAGCTTGTAGACACACTGTTCAGCTTGTAGACACATTGTACAGCTTGTAGATACACTGTTCAGCTTGTAGACACATTGTACAGCTTGTAGACACACTGTTCAGCTTGTAGACACATTGTACAGCTTGTAGACACATTGTACAGCTTGTAGACACACTGTTTAGCTTGTAGACACACTGTTCAGCTTGTAGACACACTGTACAGCTTGTAGGCACACTGTACAGCTTGTAGACTTACTGTACAGCTTGTAGACACACTGTACAGCTTGTAGACACACTGTTCAGCTTGTAGACACATTGTACAGCTTGTAGACTTACTGTACAGCTTGTAGACACACTGTACAGCTTGTAGACACACTGTACAGCTTGTAGACACATTGTACAGCTTGTAGACACACTGTTCAGCTTGTAGACACATTGTGCAGCTTGTAGACACACTCTTCAGCTTGTAGACACATTGTACAGCTTGTAGGCACATTGTACAGCTTGTAGACTTACTGTTCAGCTTGTAGACACACTGTTCAGCTTGTAGACACACTGTTCAGCTTGTAGACACACTGTTCAGCTTGTAGACACACTGTTCAGCTTGTAGACACATTGTACAGCTTGTAGACACACTGTTCAGCTTGTAGACACACTGTTCAGCTTGTAGACACACTGTACAGCTTGTAGACACATTGTACAGCTTGTAGACACACTGTTCAGCTTGTAGACACATTGTACAGCTTGTAGACACACTGTACAGCTTGTAGACACATTGTACAGCTTGTAGACACACTGTTCAGCTTGTAGACACATTGTACAGCTTGTAGACACACTGTTCAGCTTGTAGACACACTGTTCAGCTTGTAGCACACTGTTCAGCTTCTGTAGACACACTGTTCAGCTAGTAGACACATTGTACAGCTTGTAGACACACTGTTCAGCTTGTAGACACATTGTTCAGCTTGTAGACACACTGTACAGCTTGTAGACACACTGTTCAGCTTGTAGACACATTGTACAGCTTGTAGACACACTGTACAGCTTGTAGACACATTGTACAGCTTGTAGACACACTGTTCAGCTTGTAGACACACTGTACAGCTTGTAGACACACTGTACAGCTTGTAGACACACTGTACAGCTTGTAGACACACTGTTCAGCTTGTAGACACACTGTACAGCTTGTAGACACACTGTACAGCTTGTAGACACACTGTACAGCTTGTAGACACACTGTACAGCTTGTAGACACACTGTACAGCTTGTAGACACACTGTACAGCTTGTAGACTAACTGTACAGCTTGTAGACACAGTGTACAGCTTGTAGACACACTGTACAGCTTGTAGACACATTGTACAGCTTGTAGACTTACTGTACAGCTTGTAGACACACTGTTCAGCTTGTAGACACACTGTATAGCTTGTAGACACACTGTACAGCTTGTAGACACACTGTTCAGCTTGTAGACAATGTTAAGTGTGTGCCAGACAATGTTAAGTGTGTGCCAGACAATGTTAAGTGTGTGCCAGACAATGTTAAGTGTGTGCCAGACAATGTTAAGTGTGTGCCAGACAATGTTAAGCGTGTACCAGACAATGTTAAGTGTGTACCAGACAATGTTAAGTGTGTGCCAGACAATGTTAAGTGTGTGCCAGACAATGTTAAGTGTGTGCCAGACAATGTTAAGCGTGTACGAGACAATGTTAAGTGTGTGCCAGACAATGTTAAGCGTGTACGAGACAATGTTAAGTGTGTGCCAGACAATGTTAAGCGTGTGCCAGAGAACGTTAATTGATTAATGTTATGTGTGCCAGACAATGTTAAGTGTGTAAGCTGACCCAGACAATGTTAAGTAGATAATGTATGCCAGACAATGTTAAGTGTGTAGAGAGAGAGAGTTGAGAGTGAGTGAGAGAGAATAGTTGAAGTGTGCCGAGAGAATAGTTGAGCGTGTGAGAGAGAGAATAGTTGAAGTGTGTAGAGAGAGAGCAGAGAGAGAGACAGAGAGAGACAGAGACAGAGAGAGACAGAGACAGAGACAGATTTCTCACAAGTTGAGGCAGGGCCAACACTATAAGTCCAAATTGGTGTTTACACAGTCCTGCCTGTGTGTGTGTGTGTGTGTGTGTCTCACTTATATGTACTCATCTGTATGTGGTTGCATGGGTCGAGTCATAGCTCCTGGCCCTGCCTCCTCACTGATCCCTACTAGGTGTGTGTGTGTGTATACTCACTTATATGTGCTCATCGGGGTTTTCAACTTCCAAGTGTGACCCTTTGTTCCTTTATCCCATCTGAAATATTCGAGCCTTGTCCACTTTGTCAATTCCTCTCAGCATTTCATATGGCGTTATCATGCCCCCCCCCCCACCGCCACTATCCCTCATCTCCTCTAGTGTCATCAGGTTGAGTTCCCTTAACGTCTCCTCGTAAGACATACCCTTCAGTTCCGGGACTAATATTGTTGCAAACTTTTGCACTTTCTCCACTTTCTTGACGTGTTTGACTAGGTGTGGGTTCCATACTGGTGCTGCATACTCCGTATAGGTCTGACGTACACGGTGTACAATGTCGTTAATGACTCCTTACTCATGTTGAAATGCTATTCTCAAGTTTGCCAAGCGCCCATAAGCTGCAGCAGTTATTTGATTGATATGTACCTCAGAGGACATGTTCGTTATAGTGTTTACTCCAAGATCCTTTTCTTTAAGTGACGTTTGCAGCCTGTGATCCCCAAACCTGTACTCCGTCTGCGGTCTTCTTTGTCCTTCCCCAATCTTCATGACTTGGCACTTACTGGGGTTAAACTCCAGGAACCATTTGTCGGACCAAACTTGTAGTCTGTTCAGATCCCCTTGTAATCTTAGCTGATCCTCGCCCGCTTGTATTCTCCTCATCAGTTTTACATCATCAGTGAATAGCGACACTTCTGAATCTATTTCTTCCATCATGTCATTCACGTATACAAGAAACAGCACCGGATCTAGGACTGACCCTTGTGGAACCCCACTCGACACATGCGCCCACTCTGACACTTCATCATGAACCAACACTCGTTGATTCCTTCCTGTCAGGTATTCCCTGATCCACTGCATTACTTTCCCTACTATTCCTGCCTGCTCCTCTAATTTTTGCACCAGTCTCTTGTGTGGTACTGTGTCAAAAGCCTTCTTATAGACCAAAAAGATGCAATCTACCCATCCCTCTCTCTCCTGTCTTACTTCTGTTACCTTATCGTAGAACTCAAGTAGATTTGTGACACGGGATTTCCCATCTCTGAAACCGTGCTGATTGTCATGTATGATCCCAATCCTTTCAATGTGCTCCGCCACTCTTCTCTTGATCATCTTTTCCATGACTTTACATACTATACAAATCAGTGACACTGGTCTGTAGTTTAACACTGCCTGTCTGTCTCCTTTCTTACAAATTGGAAGTACATATGTTGTCTTCCACGACTCAGGCAACTGCCCAGTTTCGATAGAGTTACTGAAGATTGCTGGTAGTGACACTCTCAGTTCCTCTGCTCCCTCTTTCAGGATCCATGGAGATATGTTATCTAGGCCCACCGCTTTTGAGGCATCTAGTTCAGCTAGCAGTTTCTTCACCTCCTCCTTGGTTATGTGTATGTGTATGTGTTTGTGTGTGTGTGTGTGTGTGTGTGTGTGTGTGTGTGTGTGTGTGTGTGTGTGTGTGTGTGTCCATAAGACGATTCCACTTCATTAAATCCTTTCAAATCTCCACAAAACACACTTCTACCACTCTCCCTCCCATTCCCTTCTCTCTGTCCCCTTCCTTCCCTCTTCTATGCTTCCTCTGTTCCTTCCTCCGTCCTCTCCCATTTTCCCACTCTTCGATTTTAGAACTAAATCGAAAGGATATGAATACAGAGAGAGTGGGAAAGACAGGAGAGAACGAGAGAATAGAATTAGGGAGTGACAGAACATGGTGCAGGGGAATATGGGGAGAGAGAGAGAGAGAGAGAGAGAGAGAGAGAGAGAGAGAGAGAGAGAGAGAGAGAGAGAGAGAAACTCATACCTGATCTTTTTAACGTGTTTTTATCGCGTCTGGCCATGCCTGTCGTCTGCCTGTCTGTCTGTCTCTCTCTCTCTCTCTCTCTCTCTCTCTCTTACACAGTGTTTTACAAGGTTAGGTTAAGGTTCCTAACTTTATTAACAAGCTAAGAGCTGTTACCTACATCAGCTCATTTAAAAGTCATTTTATTGCTAAGAGACACATATATGGAACAGGATGAAGTTGGAGCCATCTGTGGGCCAGTGATTTCATTTGGTCAACTGATTTTATTTCGTTGATGTCATTATGCGGTACGAACATGTTCCAGAGTCGAGTCATCCTGGGAATGAATGATCTCAGATGAAGTGATGTTCTGGAGAAGGTTACATAGTGTAGTTACTGTCTGCTGCCCGCCTTGGGGTGTAGAAGCTCACTTTTTTTTCTCTCTCTCTCTCTCTCTCTCTCTCCTTCCAGCGTAGCTCGCTGGTAAGATCTTTCAGCTTATAATAACAAGGTGCCGGGTTCGATTCACCGCCGCACAGAAACAAATGGGTAGCTTTCCTTACACCCTTGCCCACCTAGCCTGCTACCCCTGCTGCTCCTTCCCTTCTTCCTAGCCTCCTCCTCCTCCTCTGTGCCACCAGAGTCGTGGAGGTAAACTCAGCATCAGGTGGATACATGTAACCTTTCTCTCTCTATCTCATTTTTTGGCTGTTGTTCATCCAGCAGTAGAGTCCTGCTCTTACAGAAACAACAGCAGCAGCAGCAGCAGCAGCAGAGACCTGCTCATACAGCAGCAGCAGCAGCAGAAACCTGCTCATACAGCAGCAGCAGCAGCAGCAGACCTGCTCATACAGCAGCAGCAGCAGCAGAGACCTGCTCATGCAGCGCGCGAAAGCTCATGCAGCGGCAGTAGCACGACCTGCTCATGCAGCAGCGCGCGAGACCTGCTCAGCAGCAGCAGCAGAGACCTGCTCATACAGCAGCAGCAGCAGCAGCAGACCTGCTCATACAGCAGCAGCAGACCTGCTCATACAGCAGCAGCAGCAGCAGAGACCTGCTCATACAGCAGCAGCATCAGGGACCTGCTCATACAGCAGCAGCAGCAGCAGCAGACCTGCTCATACAGCAGCAGCAGCAGCAGCAGACCTGCTCATACAGCAGCAGCGAGCCTTCAGCAGCATCGGGACCTGCTCTCAGCACGCAGCCAGCTGCAGTACCTGCATACAGCGCAGCGCAGCAGACCTGCTCTACGCGCAGCAGCAGCGAGACCTGCCATCGCAGCAGCAGCGGGACCTGCTCAGCAGCAGCAGCCGGGGACCTGCTCATGCAGCAGCAGCATCGGGGACCTGCTCTACGCAGCATCGGGGACCTGCTCATCAGCAGCACGCAGCAGACCTGCTCTAGCAGCACGGCCCCAGACCTGTCTCAGCAGCAGCAGCAGCGAGACCTGCTCACAGCAGCGCATCGGGACCTGCTCATGCAGCGCAGCAGCGACCTGTCATCGCAGCGCAGACCTGCTCATACAGCAGCAGCAGCAGCAGAGACCTGCTCATACAGCAGCAGCAGCAGGGACCTGCTCATACAGCAGCAGCAGCAGGGACCTGCTCATACAGCAGCAGCATCAGGGACCTGCTCATACAGCAGCAGGGACCTGCTCCTGCTGGTCTACTCACTATAAGTGAAGGTTGTACCTAACAATCGTCAACTCACATTGTTTCACTCTCAAATATAATAATCCATCAATGTCAGCTGATTTTTATTTTTCCTTCTTCACCTTTATATTTGCTCCTTTATTCATCTCTTCTTTTTCTCTACTCTTCTCTTCCTCCACCCTTACTCTACTCTACTCTTAACTTCCTCCATCCCTCCCTCCATCTCTCCCTCCATCCCTCCCTCCATCCCTCCCTCCATCTCTCCCTCCATCCCTCCCTCCATCTCTCCCTCCATCCCTCCCCTCCTCCACCTCTCCTCCATCTCCCTCCCTCCATCTCTCCCCTCCCTCCATCCCTCCCTCCTCTTCCCATCCCTCCCCTCCATCTCACCCTCCATCTCCTCCCATCCCTCCCTTCCATCCCTCCTCCATCCATCTCCCTCCATCCTCCCCTCCCACCTCTCCCTCCATCTCTCCCTCCATCTCTCCTCCATCTCTCCCTTCCATCCCTCCATCTCACCCTCCATCTCTTCCTCCATCCCTCCCTCCACCTCTCCCTCCATCTCTCCTCCATCTCTCCCTCCATCTCTCCTCCATCCTCCCTCCCACCCTCCCTCCCCTCCATCTCCCTCCTCCATCTCTCCCTCCATCTCCCTCCCCTCCATCCCTCCTCCATCTCCCCCTCCATCTCCCTCCCTCCATCCCTCCCTCCTTCTCTCTCTCCATCCCTCCCTCCACCTCCCTCCCTCCATCTCTCCCTCCTCATCCCTCCCCTCCTCCATCTCTCCCTCCATCCCTCCCCTCCATCCCTCCCACCCTCCATCTCCTTCCTCCATCCCCCTCCTTCCATCTCTCCTCCATCCCTCCCTCCATCCATCCCTCCATCCATCCCCCCTCCTTCCATCTCTCCCTCCATCCCTCCCTCCATCTCCCCCTCCATCTCTCCCTCCCTCCCAGCACACCCTCCCTCACACACAGCCAGGGTAACACAAGTATCTCACCTAGTTCAGGCTGACAGTTACTTCCGTCTCTCAGAGATTTAGAGAGATGAAAGTCTTCCTGTTGTGTCAACCTCACACCACCTTCACACCTTCCTTCACAAGCTCACTCATTCTTGTATTAGTTCTTTCATTCATTCGATATACGTGTGTACTCACCTGTGGTTGCAGGGGTCGAGTCATAGTTCCTGTGTGAGTGTGTGTGTGTGTGTGTGTGTGTGTGTGTGAGTGTGTGTGTGTGAGTGTGTGTGTGTGTGTGTGTGTGTGAGTGTGTGTGTGTGTGTGTGTGTGTGTGTGTGTGTGTGTGTGAGTCTTGTGTGTGTTTGTGTGTGTGTGTGTGTGTGTGTGTGTGTGTGTGTGTGTGTGTGTGTGTGTGTGTGTGTGTGTGTGTGTGTACTCACCTATTTGTACTCACATATTTGTGGTTGCAGGGGTCGATTCATAGCTACTCGCCCCGCCTCTTCACTGATTGCTACTAGGTCCTCTCTCTTCCTGCCCCATGAGCTTTATCATACCTCGCCTTAAAACTACGTATGGTTCCCGCCTCCACTACTTCACTTTCTAGGCTATTCCACGGCTTGACTACTCTATGACTGAAGAAATACTTCCTAACATCCCTTTGATTCATCTGAGTCTTCAATTTCCAATTGTGACCTCTTGTGTCTGTGTCCCATCTCTGGAACATCCCGTCTTTGTCCACCTTGTCTATTCCGCGCAGTATTTTATATGTCGTTATCATGTCTCCCCTGACCCTCCTGTCCTCCAGTGTCGTCAGGCCGATTTCCCTCAACCTTTCTTCGTAGGACAATCCCCGTAGCTCTGGGACTAGTCTTGTTGCAAACCTTCTCTAATTTCTTGACGTGCTTGACTAGGTGTGGATTCCAAACTGGTGCTGCATACTCCAGTATGGGCCTGACGTAAATGGTATACAGAGTCTTGAACGAATCCTTACTGAGGTATCGGAACGCTATCCGTAGGTTTACCAGGCGCTCGTATGCTGCAGCAGTTATCTGATTGATGTGCGCCTCAGGAGATATGCTCGGTGTTATACTCACCCCCAGATCTTTTTCCTTGAGTGAAGTTTGCAGTCTTTGGCCATCTAAACTATATTGTGTCTGCGGTCTTCTTTGCCCTTCCCCAATCTTCATGACTTTGCATTTGGCAGGGTTAAACTCAAGGAGCCAGTTACTGGATCAGGCTTGTAGCCTGTCCAGGTCTCTTTGTAGTCCTGCCTGATCCTCATCCGATTTGATTCTTCTCATTAACTTCACATCATCTGCAAACAAGGACACTTCTGAGTCTATCCCTTCCGTTATGTCGTTGACATATACCAAGAACAGCACAGGTCCTAGGACTGACCCCTGTGGAACCCCGCTTGTCACAGGCGCCCACTCTGACACCTCGTCACGTACCATGACTCGTTGTTGCCTCCCTGTCAGGTATTCTCTGATCCATTGCAGTGCCTTTCCTGTTATGTGTGCCTGATCCTCTAGCTTTTGCAGTAACCTCTTGTGAGGAACTGTGTCGAAGGCCTTCTTGCAGTCCAAAAAATGCAGTCGATCCATCTCTCTCTTGTCTTACTTCTGTCACCTTATCATAAAACTCTAGTAGGTTTGTGACACAGGATTTTCCTTCCCTGAAACTGTGCTGGTTGTCAATTATACACTTGTTTCTTTCCAGGTGCTCCACCGCTCTCCTCCTGATGATCTTCTCCATGACCTTGCATACTATACACGTTAGTGATACAGGTCTGTAGTTTAGTGCCTCATGTCTGTCTCCCTTTTTAAAAATTGGGACTACATTTGCCATCTTCCATACCTCGGGGAGTTGCCCAGTTTCAAATGATGTGTTGAAGATCTTTGTTAATGGTACACACAATATCTCTGCTCCCTCTTTAAGGACCCACGGAGAGATGTTGTCTGGTCCCACCGCCTTTGACGTGTCAAGTGTGTGTGTGTGTGAGTGTGTGTGTGTGTACTCACCTATTTGTACTCACCTATTTGTGGTTGCAGAGGTCGATTCCTAGCTCCTGGCCCCGCCTTTTCACCGGTTGCTACTGGGTCCTCTCTCTCCCCGCTCCATGAGCTTTATCAAACCTAGTCTTAAAACTATGCATGGTTCCTGTCTCCACTACATCACTTTCTAGGCTATTCCACTGCCTGACAACTCTATGACTGAAGAAATACTTCCTAATATCTCTCTGACTCATCTGTGTCTTCAACTTCCAATTGTGACCTCTTGTTTCTGTGTCCCCTCCCTGGAATATCCTGTCTTTGTTCACCTTGTCTATTACGCGCAGTATTTTATATGTCGTTATCATGTCTCCCCTGACCCTCCTGTCCTCTAGTGTCGTCAGGCCGATTTCCCTTAACCTTTCTTCATAAGACATTCCCCTTAGCTCTGGAACTAACCTTGTCGCAAACCTTTGCACTTTCTCTAGTTTCTTGAAGTGCTTTATCAAGTGTGGGTTCCAAACAGGTGCTGCATACTCCAGTATGGGCCTGACGTACACGGTGTACAATGTCTTGAACGATTCCTTATTAAGGTATCGGAACGCTGTTGTCAGGTTTGCCAGGCGCCCATATGCTGCAGCAGTTATCTGGTTGATGTGTGCTTCCAGAGACATGCTCGGTGTTATACTCACTCCAAGATCTTTCTCCTTGAGCGAGGTTTGTAGTCTTTGGCCACCTAGCCTATACTCTGTCTGTGGTCTTCTTTGCCCTTCCCATATCTTCATGACTTTGCATTGTGTGTGTGTGTGTACTCACCTAATTGTGGTTGCAGGGGTCGAGACTCAGCTCCTGGCCCCGCCTCTTCACTGATTGCTACTAGGTCCTCTCTCTCTCTGCTTCGTGAGCTTTATCATACCTCTTCTTAAAACTATGTATGGTTCCTGCCTCCACTACTTCACTTGCTAGGCTATTCCACTTCCTGACGACTCTGTGACTGAAGTGTGTGTGTGTGTGTGTGTGTGTGTGTGTGTGTGTGTGTGTGTGTGTGTGTGTGTGTGTGTGTGTGTGTGTGTGTGTGTGTGTGTGTGTGGTGCCGTAGCTTGATCGCTGGCGCACTCAGCTTACACACTGAGGTCCGGAGATCGAATCCCCGGTATGGCTGGAAAACAGGACGTGTTTCCATAAGACACCTGCTGTCCATGCTCACCCATCAGTATAAAAAACAGGTACCTGGGTGTTAGTCGACTGGTGTGGGCCGCATCCTGGGACAAAACTGACTTAATCTGCCTCAAATACTCAGCATAACAAGCGGCTTTCTATATAGCAGTATGTCAGTGATGTCAGTTATGACTGTATACCTTGTACATGTACTTGTAGTAAATAAAGATATATAAGCCGAACTGGTGAGTCTGGCTTATTTAACAACGTCGTTTTCTGTCAAATGGACAGAGTGAAAATTTCATGCCATAACTCTGCTATTTTCAATCTGAGCATAATGAAAAATACATACATACATATATATATATATATACACACACACACATATATATATATATATATATATATATATATATATATATATATATATATATATATATATATATATATATATATATATATATATATATATATATATATATATATAAGTGGATAAAAAGGCTTCAAGGAAGAATATTTGGATTTCTTCCTGAAGCCATTTGAATATACCACTTCCCCTACCACCCCATCTTTTGAACTATTTTTTTTTTTTTTTTTACCAATAGGAATATTTTATTACATAATATGGCACAGAAGATTTGAGAGATACATTGTTGATATAAAGGTGGCATATACGGTACATGTTGTTACGTGTGTATCACCGATTATAAGGCGAAAATCTCATCCAGCTCCTCAGAGCTGGGGCGTGTGCCCAAAATGCAGCATGCATTACCCCTTTGAACAGCCGCACTGAGCCGCTGGAACAGAAAACTAGCTGCCCTGGGATCCCTAGTTACCCTGATGAGTCTTTTTCCCAACTCCTTAAGGAAATTAGATGCACTCTTTCCCCATGAGCCAAGGGTCTCTGAGCCTATGGGAACAAACATATAATGATGGGCAAGTTCTCCATATTTTCTAGACTTTTGGGACTCCCTAAAGCTGGCAGCTGCCCCTCCTTCCTCCCTGGTGTATTGGAGATAGGTATCAGCCAAGGTAGATGCACATGTATAGTCCCACACCACCTGCTTCCCATCTGTCCAGGCTTGAAGGGTGATACCATCTGGACGCTTCTGGCTGCCATCAGATCTGCATAGTTGGGGTGGCTCCCTTACTGCTGGGCATCCAGCTGTTGTGAGGCTCCTCTTGATAATGTTATTAACCTCCTCATGTCTTGCAATCTTTCCCTCGGATTTACGGCACACAAGACCATGGTACCCGAATCGGTCTGCTGCTTCACTGCCACAAATACACCTGTGTTCGGCGAGAATAGGGGCGGCAAGTCGAAGGGCAACACCGATGCGGATGGTCTGTGGGTCGAGGCGTGTGCCAAGGCTGGAGTTGGGAACAGCCAACAGAAAGTCCCCAGCATGAGGGGCTCTCACTGCCAGGAGGCGGGCTCTATCCTTCCCTGACACACTCTGAAGCATCGTTGAGGCTATATTTTCCACTATTGGACCATCCCAGTGCGATTGTTTGTAGTTGTTGGGGGGAGCAGGTCTGGTTTCTGAGCCCGTTAGATTATCCCAGATCATTGCTCCGTCAATGAATTTTTGGTCCTGGGCTCCAATCTTGTCCCTAAGATGTTCAGGGAGAATCGCTGCTACAAGCTCTCTGGATGCAATACACGAGGACAGAAAAGCAGGTAACGCAATCTGTGATGACTTGCGGACACCAATGCCTCCTAGTCTGACTGGAAGTGTAGCTTGGTTCCACTGCCCGTCTTCTAGAGTAAGGTTAAGTACTTTCGTAAAAATCTGCCTCAGAATACTGTCATATTCGTGCAGTATAGGGTTATCATATGAAGGTGCACATCTTAGGAAATATGTCAACCTGGGCAGACTCAAGCACTTTGTGAGAAGGTACAAGGCATCGTGGGTGTCCAGATTGCCTATTCGTTGTTCCATTCTCCTTAACTCTTCCAATTTCTTCCTGAGAATTGTGTCAATGGCATTGCTTCCCAGAGGTGCTCCTAGCAAGACACTATTTGTGGGGGCAATGACTGCTGCTCCTGGTAGTTTTGATCTCACTGCATTTATCACTTGTTGACTGACTGAGATGATTTCACATTTGGATGGATTCAGGATGAGACCCATTTCCTGTCCCCGTGTCATTACCTGTGTAAGGTCATGTAGGAGGGACTCCTTTGTACCTGCTAGTGTGCCATCATCTAGGAACCAGATGTTTAGCTCGCTGGTCAGTCTGACTGTGATTTCCCTAACTGCAATACAGAAGAGAAATGGTGCAAGAGGATCTCCTTGTTGGACACCCTCCGATGATGTGATTTCATGCTCTCCAAAGAGAAGCATTGATTCCTTGCTATAACCAGCTGAAACAAAAGGGAAGAGACCAGGGAGAGAGACCAGAGAGAGAGAGAGAGGAACTTAACTAAAAAGAAACTCACGTTAGTTACAGTGAGCTTAGGAGAGGTTCCTAAGTTATTTTTGGTCCAAAAATAAAGCAACCACTGTACTATCAGTCTTGTTCACACGTTCCAACAACCACTGTACTACCAGTCTTGTTCACACGTTCCAACAACCACTGTACTACCAGTGTTGTTCACACGTTCCAACAACCACTGTACTACCAGTGTTGTTCACACGTTCCAACAACCACTGAACTACCAGTCTTGTTCACACGTTCCAACAACCACTGTACTACCAGTCTTGTTCACACGTTCCAACAACCACTGAACTACCAGTCTTGTTCACACGTTCCAACAACCACTGAACTACCAGTGTTGTTCACACGTTCCAACAACCACTGTACTTGTAGATGAATGGTTCAGAGAACCGACATGTTGATAAATTAGACACATGTGCAACTCTTGGGTATCTTTATTGAGGAAACGTTTCGCCACTGATGAAGCCACTGTGTGGCGAAACGTTTCCTCAATAAAGATACCCAAGAGTTGCACATGTGTCTAATTTATCAACCACTGTACTACCAGTCTTGTTCACACGTTCCAACAACCACTGTACTACCAGTCTTGTTCACACGTTCCAACAACCACTGTACTACCAGTCTTGTTCACACGTTCCAACAACCACTGAACTACCAGTCTTGTTCACACGTTCCAACAACCACTGAACTACCAGTCTTGTTCACACGTTCCAACAACCACTGTACTACCAGTCTTGTTCACACGTTCCAACAACCACTGAACTACCAGTCTTGTTCACACGTTCCAACAACCACTGAACTACCAGTCTTGTTCACACGTTCCAACAACCACTGTACTACCAGTCTTGTTCACACGTTCCAACAACCAATGAACTACCAGTCTTGTTCACACGTTCCAACAACCACTGAACTAACAGTCTTGTTCACACGTTCCAACAACCACTGAACTACCAGTCTTGTTCACACGTTCCAACAACCACTGAACTACCAGTCTTGTTCACACGTTCCAACAACCACTGTACTACCAGTCTTGTTCACACGTTCCAACAACCACTGATCTACCAGTGTTGTTCACACGTTCCAACAACCACTGATCTACCAGTGTTGTTCACACTACCAGCACACCTATAAACCCGCCTGATCTTATTGTATCTTATCACTATTACACAAAACTCTACAAAAGAAGCAACAGAGGAAAAAAAATAGGAAAACATATCCTCCAGTCAGCACATATGTGTGTACATCTATACACCTTCCATTTCAACACTCATTTCTACGTTTCGAACACTCTGAGGACATTTCCCCCCAGGGGCGTCTCTAGAGTTGGTGTCACGCGGGTCGGGATCTCTGGTGTCACCTGGGTAGCATCTTTGGTGTCACCCCCCATGAAATTCAAGGACGGGGGGGATCACCCCCCATGAAATTCAAGGACGGGGGGGATCGGGCCTAAACTCCAGTTACGTCACTGCTGCATGACCAGTGAGTGAGTGTTTAGCAATGAGAGCATTTAAGGGCCATAAACCCAACAGGAGAATATTGAGGAAACATAAACTCAAATACCACTTCGAGTACATCCTACATTTATTCAACTTCAACAATGCAAATAAAACCTTGAAAAATAAAGAAAAACATTGCAATATCAGAGAAACACTAGTTCCAATCTGACCTTGAGTCCAGGTAACATCTCAGTGAATCTGATCTTACATTTCCTTGCCTTCAATTATGCAAAATCCTCTATCACATCATCAAAGTCAATGATTTTCCCTATATAGGCTTATTTGTACTTTGTTAATATATAATAGGCTAAACAGAAACGAAGGATTCTCTTATGTTGGTGCAGCACTCATTTGTGTATTAGTGTCACCTTCTTTAGAGGCTCTATGGTGTCACCCCCTTAATGGGTGGCCTTACTGTTATGTACAAGGCCAATATTGTCAAAATACCACACTTGGATCCACTTCGAGGACAGCGTGAAACAAGCTTTTATGCCACAAGACGGGCAGAAAGCAGCAACTTCACTCTGGCTGTACCCTTCTCCAGAACATCACTCCATCTGAGATCATACATACCCAGGATGACTCGAGTATGGAACACATTCGTACAGCATAATGATGTCAACGAGATAAAGTCAGTTGATCAAATGAAAATGCTGGCCCACAGATGGCTCCAACTTCATCCTGTTCCCTACTTGTATGTCTCATAACAATAAAAATGCTTTCAAATGAGCTGATGAAGGTAACAGCTCTTAGCTTGCCAATAAAGTTAGGAATCCTTAACCTGTAAATAGGTGTCAATAAAGTTAGGAATCCTTAACCTGTAAATAGCTGTCAATAAAGCTAGGGATCCTTAACCTGTCAAACCCTGTGTAAAAAAAAAAAAAAAAAAAATGGTGTCACCCGCGGCGGCCCCCCCCCCCCCCCCACCTCCTTACGACGCCTCTGTTTCCCCCAAGATTCACCTCTCGTTCACCACATATTTGCGTTTCTAAGAATGATCATTACCTCCAAGGTTATCTGACTAAGACTTTACTGAGACAACGTATCGCTCTGTTTAGAGGTTTATCAAGTTCATTTATTGATAATGCTCTACAAGGAACGAAACGTTGTCCAGATTAAGCTTGTTCCACTACCTTCAGTAATAAGGACAGTACGATATTGGAGGAGGGAGTGAGAGTGTAGCTCTGGTTACAACCTTCACTAGTTGCTAGGTTCGACCTCTCTGGCCTCACCATCAATAAACCGATTTTCCCTCGAAAAAGAATTATATGAGATTCAATCAGTGACAGCAGCGACGGGGATGGTGGTGGTGGTGGTGGTGGTAGTGGTGGTGGCGGTGGTGGTGGTGGTGGTGGTGGTGGTAGTGGTGGTGGCGGTGGTGGTGGTAGTGGTAGTGGTGGTGGTAGTGGTAGTGGTGGTGGTAGTGGTAGCGGCGGCGGTGGTGATGGTGGTGGTAACTACCATCTCTCTATCCTTACAGAGAATGGTTGGTGCAGTGGATAAATTTAGAATTTGCCGTCGAAGTGGCTAGTTTATTGCGCACCTCACATCCATCCCGTGGACGGTAGCGCAAGACAATATGGATACACAAAAGGCCCAGGAACTAGGCCACAAAAGGGGTTAACAAGAGTACATTTGGATTTACATCTACAGTTCACTTATCTGTTACAAGTATATTTAGGGAATTTGCTTAATATGTCCAGTATCTTATTTTCATTAATAAGATATCTTGACATATCACATAGGTTATTATACTGTCTCTATATTCTTCAATAAGTGGACAATGAAGTGTTCAAGATAGTGAACACTGTCTGCCGAACTGCCAGAAGTACTTGTAACCAAGGCTAAGCCTGGCCACTACATCAGTTCCAAACTGCCAGGAGTACTTGTAACCAAACCTAAGCCTGGCCACTACATCAGTTCCAAACTGCCAGGAGTACTTGTAACCAAGCCTAAGCCTGGCCACTACATCAGTTCCAAACTGCCAGGAGTACTTGTAACCAAGCCTAAGCCTGGCCACTACATCAGTTCCAAACTGCCAGGAGTACTTGTAACCAAGCCTAAGCCTGGCCACTACATCAGTTCCAAACTGCCAGAAGTACTTGTAACCAAGGCTAAGCCTGGCCACTACATCAGTTCCAAACTGCCAGAAGTACTTGTAACCAAGCCTAAGCCTGGCCACTACATCAGTTCCAAACTGCCAGAAGTACTTGTAACCAAGCCTAAGCCTGGCCACTACATCAGTTCCAAACTGCCAGGAGTACTTGTAACCAAGCCTAAGCCTGGCCACTACATCAGTTCCAAACTGCCAGGAGTACTTGTAACCAAGCCTAAGCCTGGCCACTACATCAGTTCCAAACTGCCAGGAGTACTTATAACCAAGCCTAAGCCTGGCCACTACATCAGTTCCAAACTGCCAGGAGTACTTATAACCAAGCCTAAGCCTGGCCACTACATCAGTTCCAAACTGCCAGGAGTACTTATAACCAAGCCTAAGCCTGGCCACTACATCAGTTCCAAACTGCCAGGAGTACTTGTAACCAAGCCTAAGCCTGGCCACTACATCAGTTCCAAACTGCCAGGAGTACTTGTAACCAAGGCTAAGCCTGGCCACTACATCAGTTCCAAACTGCCAGGAGTACTTGTAACCAAGCCTAAGCCTGGCCACTACATCAGTTCCAAACTGCCAGGAGTACTTATAACCAAGCCTAAGCCTGGCCACTACATCAGTTCCAAACTGCCAGGAGTACTTATAACCAAGCCTAAGCCTGGCCACTACATCAGTTCCAAACTGCCAGGAGTACTTATAACCAAGCATAAGCCTGGCCACTACATCAGTTCCAAACTGCCAGGAGTACTTGTAACCAAGCCTAAGCCTGGCCACTACATCAGTTCCAAACTGCCAGGAGTACTTGTAACCAAGGCTAAGCCTGGCCACTACATCAGTTCCAAACTGCCAGGAGTACTTGTAACCAAGCCTAAGCCTGGCCACTACATCAGTTCCAAACTGCCAGGAGTACTTGTAACCAAGGCTAAGCCTGGCCACTACATCAGTTCCAAACTGCCAGGAGTACTTGTAACCAAGCCTAAGCCTGGCCACTACATCAGTTCCAAACTGCCAGGAGTACTTATAACCAAGCCTAAGCCTGGCCACTACATCAGTTCCAAACTGCCAGGAGTACTTATAACCAAGCCTAAGCCTGGCCACTACATCAGTTCCAAACTGCCAGGAGTACTTATAACCAAGCCTAAGCCTGGCCACTACATCAGTTCCAAACTGCCAGGAGTACTTGTAACCAAGCCTAAGCCTGGCCACTACATCAGTTCCAAACTGCCAGGAGTACTTGTAACCAAGGCTAAGCCTGGCCACTACATCAGTTCCAAACTGCCAGGAGTACTTGTAACCAAGCCTAAGCCTGGCCACTACATCAGTTCCAAACTGCCAGGAGTACTTATAACCAAGCCTAAGCCTGGCCACTACATCAGTTCCAAACTGCCAGGAGTACTTATAACCAAGCCTAAGCCTGGCCACTACATCAGTTCCAAACTGCCAGGAGTACTTATAACCAAGCCTAAGCCTGGCCACTACATCAGTTCCAAACTGCCAGGAGTACTTGTAACCAAGCCTAAGCCTGGCCACTACATCAGTTCCAAACTGCCAGGAGTACTTGTAACCAAGGCTAAGCCTGGCCACTACATCAGTTCCAAACTGCCAGGAGTACTTGTAACCAAGCCTAAGCCTGGCCACTACATCAGTTCCAAACTGCCAGGAGTACTTATAACCAAGCCTAAGCCTGGCCACTACATCAGTTCCAAACTGCCAGGAGTACTTATAACCAAGCCTAAGCCTGGCCACTACATCAGTTCCAAACTGCCAGGAGTACTTATAACCAAGCCTAAGCCTGGCCACTACATCAGTTCCAAACTGCCAGGAGTACTTGTAACCAAGCCTAAGCCTGGCCACTACATCAGTTCCAAACTGCCAGGAGTACTTGTAACCAAGGCTAAGCCTGGCCACTACATCAGTTCCAAACTGCCAGGAGTACTTGTAACCAAGCCTAAGCCTGGCCACTACATCAGTTCCAAACTGCCAGGAGTACTTATAACCAAGCCTAAGCCTGGCCACTACATCAGTTCCAAACTGCCAGGAGTACTTATAACCAAGCCTAAGCCTGGCCACTACATCAGTTCCAAACTGCCAGGAGTACTTATAACCAAGCCTAAGCCTGGCCACTACATCAGTTCCAAACTGCCAGGAGTACTTATAACCAAGGCTAAGCCTGGCCACTAGAACATCAGTCTGTTCACACTGCATACTTATCTACCTTCACGGTATCAGGCTTCTAATTGCATTCTTATAACATTAATTTCTATTATTTACTTCTCTCCTAATATTATTCCTAATGCTAGACACAGATACACCAAAGTTATATTCTACATTCTCCTTCAAGGTACTTTTCTTGGCTAACCCATCAACTTTATCATGAAGGAGTAATCCAATGTGTGATTCAATAGTCACCAATATATATATATATATATATATATATATATATATATATATATATATATATATATATATATATATATATATATATATATATATATATATATATATATATATATATATATATATATATATATATATATATATATATATATATATATATATATACATACCACAAGGATCGGTGTTAAGACCAGTACTGTTTCTGACACTTCCCTCTGAGGTTGATCCTGCAATATCCTGTTCGATCCTGCCCTCCTGCAGGCTGCATGGACATTGCACCACTGCCCACACCCACACCACCACACCCACACCACCACACCCACACCACCACACCCACACCACCAAACACACACACCACCACACCCACGTCACGCCCACACTACACCCACACCACACCCACGTCACGCCACACCCACGTCACGCCCACACCACGCCCACCTGAGACTCAATGATATATAAGGTAATTTCCACTCTCTTTAAACTTGGATCAAACTTAAGCTTCAGAGTTTATAAAAAGACACAGACAAATTACACTCTCAATTTTGATTGTTTTTGACGGTGGTGGTTAGTAGTGGTGGTTGTGGTAGGGGTAGCGATGGTGGTTGCTGTAGTGGTAGTAGTGGTAAAGGCAGAAGCTGTGGTAGTGGTGGTGGTTCTTGTTGTTGTAGTGGTAATAGTGGTGGTTGTGGTAATACTGGATAGTAGTAGTGGTGGTTGTGGTAATAGTAGTGACTGTTGTGGTAGTAGCAATGACTGTTGTGGTAGTAGCAGTGACTGTTGTGGTAGTAGCAGTGATTGTTGTGGTAGGAACAGTGATTGTTTTGGTAGTGGTAGCTGTGGTAGTAGTGAGTGCTGTGGTCACTATTACCACAACAGTGATGATGATAGTGGTGGTGATGATAGTCGTGGTGATACAAGTAGCTAACATCACCACAGTCACCTGTACCTACTTAAGAACCTAACACCTCACCTATTGACCCAGGTGGCCTGCGGACTCCTCCTGACATCTTTCTCTCAGACCTCGTTGTCACCTGGGCAATTAATTCCACCTAGGTTCACCTGGGGGTCTCCTTTGGGAGACTTAAAGGTGACCCAAGATTATCACCTTTGCCGCAACCAGTAAAAATAGTGTAGGCACTGCATGGTGTGGCACCAAGTGCCTGGTGGTTCAAGAGTCACTTTGGTGGCAATCTCACCCAGCCATGTATCCGTCCACCCAATGGAAATAAGTCACTCTGTCTGACTTTTTTGGGTTATCCTAGGTTCTCTACACATATGCTGCTATGTATGATAATTCTATGTAACTGTATTTGTGTATACCTGAATAAACTTACCGATTTAAAGCTATTCACAAGTTCTTGCTTCAGTCGAGGTACCTAGAAATTTCTTAGTTTAGTGTAATGTAGTGAAGTAGTTTGATGTAGTGTAGTTTGAAGTAGTGTAGTTTGATGTAGTGTAGTTTGATGTAGTGTAGTTTGATGTAGTGTAGTTTGATGTAGTGTAGTTTGATGTAGTGTAGTTTGATGTAGTGTAGTTTGATGTAGTGTAGTTTGATGTAGTGTAGTTTGATGTAGTGTAGTTTGATGTAGTGTAGTTTGATGTAGTGTAGTTTGATGTAGTGTAGTTTGATGTAGTGTAGTTTGATGTAGTGTAGTTTGATGTAGTGTAGTTTGATGTAGTGTAGTTTGATGTAGTGTAGTATGATGTAGTGTAGTTTGATGTAGTGTAGTTTGATGTAGTGTAGTTTGGTGTAGTGTAGTTTGATGTAGTGTAGTTTGGTGTAGTGTAGTGTAGTTTGATGTAGTGTAGTTTGGTGTAGTGTAGTTTGATGTAGTGTAGTTTGGTGTAGTGTAGTGTAGTTTGATGTAGTGTAGTTTGGTGTAGTGTAGTTTGATGTGGTGTAGTTTGGTGTAGTGTAGTTTGGTGCAGTGTAGTGTAGTTTGATGTAGTGTAGTTTGATGTAGTGTAGTTTGATGTAGTATAGTTTGATGTAGTGTAGTTTGGTGTAGTGTAGTGTAGTTTGATGTAGTGTAGTTTGGTGTAGTGTAGTTTGATGTAGTGTAGTTTGGTGTAGTGTAGTGTAGTTTGATGTAGTGTAGTTTGGTGTAGTGTAGTTTGATGTAGTGTAGTTTGGTGTAGTGTAGTTTGGTGCAGTGTAGTGTAGTTTGATGTAGTGTAGTTTGATGTAGTGTAGTTTGATGTAGTATAGTTTGGTGTAGTGTAGTGTAGTTTAGTGTAGTGTAGTGAAGTTTGGTGTATAGTGTAGTGTAGTTTGGTGTTGAGTAGTGTAGTTTGCTGTAGTGTCCTGTAGTTACCTCCCATTCAGAGTTAGTTACCTCTCGCTCAAGGTTCCACTTATCTACAACTCTACTGCTAAACTTTCTTATAGCCTTTCTAAATCTAAATTTCTCCAACTGGAACCCCTTACTGCGAGTCCTGTCTTGGTTAGATATTTTTAGCACGTTATTTATATCCCCTTTAATTATTCCCATCTTCCATTTGTACACTTCCTGGTTACCTGGAGGTTACCTGGAGGTTATTCCGGGGATCAACGCCCCCGCGGCCCGGTCCATGACCAGGCCTCCTGATAGATCAGGGCCTGATCAACTAGGCTGTTACTGCTGGCCGCACGCAGTCCAACGTACGAGCCACAGCCCGGCTGATCCGGCACTGACTTTAGGTAACTGTCCAGCTCTCTCTTTAAGGCAGCCAGGGGTTTATTGGCAATTCCCCTAATGCTTGATGGGAGGCTGTTGAACAGTCTTGGGCCCCGGACACTTACGGTGTTTTCTCAGTCATACTTCCCATAAGTCCACATCTCTCCAGAGTGTTGATTCAGTGCCTCAGTTGGTCTTCACAGGAAAGATTTCTGATACATGGGATCTACTGTGTCATTCTTCTCTATATTCTCCAGTGTATTTATCTCCATTTTGTAATATGGTGATCAGAACTATGCAGTATAATTTATATGGTACCTTGCCAAGGATATATCATGATGAAGTATAACTTGACGGATATATCATGAAGTATAACCTGACGACTTCTGTTGTTACTTTAAAAAAAAAAAATGTTGTGTATCACACATCTATCCTGTGGACGGTAGTGGCTGTAAACCAGCCACTACCGTCTATCTCGTGGACGGTAGTAGCTGGTTTATTGTGCACCCCGTCTATCCTGTGGAGGGTAGTGGCTGGTTTATTGTGCACCCCGTCTATCCTGTGGACAGTAGTGGCCAGTTTATGGTGCACCATATATCCACCCTGTGGATGGTAGTGGCTAGTTTATGCGCCATATATCCACCCTGTGGATGGTAGTGGCTAGTTTATGCGCCATATATCCACCCTGTGGATGGTAGTGGCTAGTTTATGCGCCATATATCCATCCTGTGGATGGTAGTGGCTAGTTTATGCGCCATATATCCACCCTGTGGATGGTAGTGGCTAGTTTATGCGCCATATATCCATCCTGTGGATGGTAGTGGCTAGTTTATGCGTCATATATCCACCCTGTGGATGGTAGTGGCTAGTTTATGCGCCATATATCCATCCTGTGGATGGTAGTGGCTAGTTTATGCGCCATATATCCATCCTGTGGATGGTAGTGGCTAGTTTATGCGCCATATATCCATCCTGTGGATGGTAATGGAAGAGAATATGGATACACAAAAGGCCTAGGAACTTGGCCTCAAAAGAATTAACAGGAGAACTTCAGGACACACATATATAATTTATACCTGAGAGAAACGGCAAACCATTTAACCAAGAGTCCTTCAGCTGCATCAAGGCACCCTCCGGAAGGGCCAGAGTGCCAAAATGAGCGGCTAGCTCTCAGCTGAGCTGTCTAGCTGTCAGCCAGGGTAAGAGGAGCAAGCAGCTGTCTGTCTGGTCCCATCCACAACACGTCTTAGGGGGGTTAAAGCTGCTATTCTCGAGCACCCACGCAAGTCGCCTCTCCCATCACTCATGTGGCACCTGGGGAATGGGAGCCTGGCTCTAATTCCATGGATCAAGGCCCCTGAAGGGTCCCATCACTGATGGCTTATGAATTTCGTCCCAGTAGGGGATACTAAGTGCTTCTCAGTGATGGCTGAGTGGTGAAGTGGGGCCAGGAGCTGTGAATCGACCCCTTAGAGACAAACCGTCGAAGACAAGACGTACGTACGTGTTGAAATATTTCTGTAAGTGGTGTATGTGTGTGTGTGTGTACTCACCTATTTGTACTGTATTTGTGGTGTGTGGTGTGCTCCTGTCTTCACCGTGTACTAGACCCTCTCTCTCCCCGCTCCATGAGCTTTATCAAACCTCGTACTCACCTATTTGTACTCACCTATTTGTGGTTGCAGGGGTCGAGTCACCGCTCCTGGCCCCGCCTCTTCGCTGATTGCTACTAGGTCCTCTCTCTCCCTACCCCATGAGCTCTATCATACCTCGCCTTAAAACTATGTATGGTTCCTGCCTCCACCACATCACTTTCTAGGCTATTCCATGGCCTGACTACTCTATGACTGAAGAAATACTTCCTAACATCCCTTGGATTCATCTGAGTCTTCAACTTCCAATTGTGACCTCTTGTGTCTGTGTCCCATCTCTGGAACATCCCGTCTTTGTCCACCTCGTCTATTCCGCGCAGTATTTTATATGTCGTTATCATGTCTCCCCTGACCCTCCTGGCCTCCAGTGTCGTCAGGCCGATTTCCCTCAACCTTTCTTCATAGGACAATCCCCGTAGCTCTGGGACTAGTCTTGTTGCAAACCTTTGCACTTTCTCTAATTTCTTGACGTGCTTGACTAGGTGTGGATTCCAAACTGGTGCTGCATACTCCAGTATGGGCCTGACGTAGATGGTGTACAGAGTCTTAAACGAATCCTTACTGAGGTATCGGAACGCTATCCGTAGGTTTGCCAGGCGCCCGTATGCTGTGTGTGTGTGTGTGTGTGTGTGTGTGCGCTCACCTAATTGTGGCTGCAAGGGTTGATTCATAGCTCCTGGCCCCGCCTCTTCACTGGTCACCACTAGGTCCACTCCCTGCTCCAAGAGCTTTATCATACCTTTTCTTAAAGCTATGTATGGTACCTCCCTCCACTACCTCACTTTTCAGACTATTCCACTTCCTGACAACTCTATGGCTAAAGAAATACTTCCTAACATCCCTGTGACTCATCTGAGTCTTCAATTTCCTACTGTGACCCATATCCGAAACATCCTGTTTCTGTCCACCTTGTCGATTTCTCTCAGTATTTTATATGTCGTTATTATGTACCCCCGTCCCTCCTGTCCTCCAGTGTAGTTAGGTCAAGCTCTCTTAACCTCTCCTCGTAAGACATGCCCCTTAGCTCCGGGACTAGTCTCGTTGCAAACCTTTGAATTTTCTCTAATTTTCTGACGTGCTTGGCCAGGTGAGGTGTTCCAAACTGGAGTTGCATTGTCCAATACGGTGGACCTTAACGACTCCTTACCGAGATGTCGGAACGCTATTCTTAGGTTTGCTAGTCGCCCATATGCTGCAGTAATTATTTGGTTGATGTGCACCTCAGGAGACATGCTCGGTATTATACACACTCCAAGATCCTTTTCCTTGGGTAACGTTTGCGTTCTTTGGCCCCTAGACTGTATTCTGTCTGCGGTATCCTTTGGGCTTTTCTAATCTTCATCACTGCGTTTGGTGAGGTTGAACTGCAGGAGCCAGCTGCTGGAGCAGGCCTCCAGCCTGTCCAGATCCCTTTGCAGTCCTGCCTTATCCTCATCCGACTGAATTCTCATTAACTTTATATAGTCTGCAGACAGGGACACCTCTGAGTCTTCCTTCCGCCATGTCATTCGCATATACCAGAAACAGCGCCGGTCCTAAGACTGACCCCTGTGGAACCCCGCTCGTCATAGGCGCCCGTGTGTGTGTGTGTGTGTGTGTGTGTGTGTGTCGTACACAGAAAGAACATATATCTATCTTTCTGTTTTTATCTATGTAACGCCACGTTGGCGAGAAACCTGAATTACTGCTGCAACATTTCGTTCAGCCCAGGGGCGAAACGTCGCAAAATTGCATCTCTGTCACTACTTCTTGTATTAATGTCGGTTGAATTACCGACAATATGTTAGGTAAAAGGACACAACCTTCCGCTGTCCAGGAGCTTTATCAAGTAACGGTTTGACAAAGCTCCTGGAGAGCGAAACGTTGCCACAATAAAATGCCACCACTTGTTGCCTGGCGTAGTCTCTGCGCACACACCTCTACGACACACAGTTTACACTCAGGTGTGTAAGTATATCACCTTTTCCCGTGTATCTACCGAGTGCAGCACTGTATATACGTACACTCGGAGGTATGTGTATGCATGAATATCTCATGTATACTGTCATCCCTATATTAGGTATTAAAGTATACCTGACTGGTGATGTATTATCTTAGTGACCCTCGTATAATATACAATATATAGGTCACATGCCCACAGGAATGGGTATGAAAACATTTCTCTCAGATAAGAGTTCTAAGCTGGACGAAATGTGCTGTCTCAAATACAAGCTTACCCTGCCTCTCTCCTTGACCAAACCCTCGTGACTTTAAACATAAAAGAAATCAAGCAGTCGACAGACAGATGTGGACGGGCCTTCGAGTCCGGCAGCGAAGAGGCTGACCAGAAGCCGTGATTCGACCCGTGCAACCACATCTAGACGTGTACATCCAAAATACGCTTGTAAACTCACGCACATATGCTTCATAGGGACACAAGCACAGTATGGAGGAGGGGAATTCATTACCCCTTCAGCTTATTTCTATCTCCCCCCCCTTCAGCTTATTTCTATCTCCCCCCTTCAGCTTATTTCTATCTCCCCCCTTCAGCTTATTTCTATCTCCATAACGACTGCGTAATTATTTACCATACGATAATTATCACCAACCCTTTTCAGTAACCCGTTAAAGCCAAGTCATCAGGCTGGCTTATTTCCACTGTAGTGCGAGAGAACCCCCCCCCCAGGATGCAACCCACACCAGATACCTACTTACTGCTAGGTGAAAAAAGGGCAGCAGGTGTAAGGGAACAAGCCCAACGCTTCCACTCGTCCGGGGATCGAACCCCAGTGTGTGTGCACTGAGGGCGCTACCAACTGAGCAGTCTACAACCTTCAACTCAGATTATTATTATTATTATTATTATTATTATTATTATTATTATTATTATTATTATTATTATTAATTATAATCGTAACTAAGCGCTAAACCCATAAGATCTACAACCCTGAGACTATCACAACCATACTACTTTGAGACTATCATAGGTCAACAAACTAGCTAGTTACATCCTTGAGAATCTGATGACATGTTTGTGTGTGTAAGTTAGAGGTGTGAGAGATCACAGGTAACTCGGTGTGAAGGTTCCCTAGTGACAGTTACCAGGACTAGGTGACTGTACCGTACGCAGGTGCATGACACTCACTGTGTGAAGGAGAGAGAGAGAGAGAGAGAGAGAGAGAGAGAGAGAGAGAGAGAGAGAGAGAGAGAGAGAGAGAGAGAGACTTTCTCTACGTCTTTTATCACCATCAAGCCAGAACACATGAACGTTCAAGGTAGAACCAGGAGAGTACTATGGCACTTTATATGCTGTCACTATACCACATTATATGCTGCTATGTCACTATACCACTTTATATACTATGTCACTATACCACTTTATATAATATGTCACTATACCACTTTATATGCTGCTATAATATCACTATACCACTTTATATGTTGCTATAATATCACTATACCACTTTATATGTTGCTATAATGCCACTATACCACTTTATATGTTGCTATAATATCACTATACCACTTTATATGTTGCTATAATATCACTATACCACTTTATATGTTGCTATAATGTCACTATACCACTTTATATGCTGCTATAATGTCACTATACCACTTTATATGTTGCTATAATGCCACTATACCACTTTATATGTTGCTATAATGTCACTATACCACTTTATATGCTGCTATATTGTCACTATACCACTTTATATACTGCTATAATGTCACTATACCACTTTATATGCTGCTATAATGTCACTATACCACTTTATATGCTGTTATAATGTCACTATACCACTTTATATGCTGCTATAATGTCACTATACCACTTTATATGCTGCTATAATGTCACTATACCACTTTATATGTTGCTATAATGTCACTATACCACTTTATATGTTGCTATAATGTCACTATACCACTTTATATGTTGCTATAATGTCACTATACCACTTTATATGCTGCTATAATGTCACTATACCACTTTATATGTTGCTATAATGTCACTATACCACTTTATATGCTGCTATAATTCACTATACCACTTTATATGTTGCTATGTCACTATACCACTTTATATGCTGCTATAATGTCACTATACCACTTTATATGTAGCTATAATGTCACTATACCACTTTATATGCTGCTATAATGTCACTATACCACTTTATATGCTGCTGTAATGTCACTATACCACTTTATATGTTGCTATAATATCACTATACCACTTCATATGCTATAATGTCACTATATCACTTTATATGCTGCTATAATGTCACTATACCACTTTATATGTTGCTATAATGTCACTGTACCACTTTATATGTTGCTATAATGTCACTATACCACTTTATATGTTGCTATAATGTCACTATACCACTTTATATGTTGCTATAATGTCACCATACCACTTTATATGTTGCTATAATGTCACCATACCACTTTATATGTTGCTATAATGTCACTGTACCACTTTATATGCTGCTATAATGTCACTATACCACTTTATATGTTGCTATAATGTCACTATACCACTTTATATGTTGCTATAATGTCACTATACCACTTAATATGCTGCTATAATGTCACTATACCACTTTATATGCTGCTATAATATCACCATACCACTTTATATGCTGCTATAATGTCACCATACCACTTTATATGCTGCTATAATGTCACTATACCACTTTATATGCTGCTATAATGTCACTATACCACTTTATATGTTGCTATAATGTCACTATACCACTTTATATGTTGCTATAATGTCACTATACCACTTTATATGCTGCTATAATGTCACTATACCACTTTATATGCTGCTATAATGTCACCATACCACTTTATATGCTGCTATAATGTCACCATACCACTTTATATGCTGCTATAATGTCACTATACCACTTTATATGCTGCTACTCCTGGCAATTCCTCCTAATGGAAGGAGTTGCCAGAGCCTTCAGGACCAACATATTCAGTGTAATTCTATCAGTCAAGATTGCTGGGTCAGTCCAAATTGCTGAATGCCAGAAAACGTGGTAATAAGCTATAGTGAGTAGTATGGTGAGGGAGGAGCGAGATGTTGCCTGGTACACTCGCTACCTCACTCAGTGGACTGTCATGTACATTCAACAGATTGGCCAAATCTGGAATCCACAGGTTTCTCATGTCTGTTCAGGGGCTGCATTAGGACGATCAGTTAACCACAAGGCAATCAAGTCACTAATAATAGTAGTGGTAGACGTCGAGGGTTTATATAGTCACTTTAATTAACTACTTCTAGTTGTAACCAGTAGTAGAAGTGGTTAAAACCCATGTCTTCCATCCACTTTCCATCTCTCCTGTAAATTCCATGACTGTTTTCCAATATGGTATAGTACAGCATTTTTTTCTTTCACGGAGGGAGTGAAGAATGGGGAGAGAGCCTTCTGCTTTACTATCCTTGACTCACATGCCTAGATAATACACGACGGTCCTTAATCTAGGTAGAAGTAGACAGTTCTTCTCAGCAGACAGTCTCTGTATGGACTTGCAAGTCCTCGTCTAACACTCTGTCTCATGTACTCCCCACGTACTTATAGTCAGTTGTAATGGCGCTAGGTTACTTTATAAGTTCATCTACTGACACTGCACTACTTTATTGATTGCCCTATTATCACTATACCACTTTACATGCCTTTAGTCCACTTGAGAGTGCTTGTAAGTGCACTTTAGAGGCGATTCTTTTGTCGAAGATGACTTGACGGTATTGTCTGTAACGAGGCTGCTTCTTAAACGTGAGGCCAGGAGGGAATCAATGACATGGGAGGGAGGGGAAGGGAGGGAAGGAGGGGAGAGAAGGAAGGAGGAAGGGAGGGAGGGAGGGAGGGGAGAAGGGTGAGACGGAAGAAAGAAGGACGGAAGGGAAGAAAGATCGTTGAAAGGAAGTGTACGAGAGGAGGTAGGAAGTAAAAGAGAGGGAGGGAGGGAGGGAGGGAGGGAGGGAGGGAGGAAGGGAGAGAGAGGGAGGAAGGGAGAGGGAGGGAGGAAGGGAGAGGGAGGGAGGAAGGGAGAGGGAGGGAGGAAGGGAGAGAGAGAGAGGAAGGGAGAGAGGGAGGAAGAGTAATCCCCCTGACCCGTGTGAGTGCCCTCTGAGACTAAAGAAATACTCGCTGACATCTCTATGGTTCATCTGTACTTACCTACTTGTGGTTGCAGTGTGTCTTCAGCTTGCACCTGAGCCTCCTTCCCCCTGGTCCTCTTAATTCAAATAGTGTCTCCATAAGCCCTATCAATGCCTTATGTCTTAAAAGTGTCTCCCCCTTGTTCTTCTCCCTTCTAAGGTCGCCAGGTTCGGTTACTTGAACGGCTGGAAATATTAGGACGTGTTTCCTTATGACACTTGCTGTCCCTTTTTTACCTAGCAGTAAAATAGGTACCTGGGTGTAAGTTGACTGGTGTGGGTCGCATCCTGGGGACAAAATTGACTTAAATTGCCTGAAATATTCCAGGCCAGTGCGTAAGCCACTGGACCTGTGGCTTACGCACTGGCTTGGGATTTTACAACTCACTCGCCATAGGTTCATTTCCCACCAATTCCGTGGTTTAATTCTGTGCCTCTTCTCTGTTCTCCTTTTTTATACAGCGTATTGGTATCTGTCCCGTCTGGACAAATACCAAAATACTGGTATTGTATCACACAGTTGTCTTGCCACATCTTACTCACAAAGTTGTCTTGCCCATCTTACTCACAAAGTTGTCTTGCCACATCTTACTCACAAAGTTGTCTTGCCCATCTTACTCACAAAGTTGTCTTGCCCATCTTGCTCACAAAGTTGTCTTGCCCATCTTACTCACAAAGTTGTCTTGCCACATCTTACTCACAAAGTTGTCTTGCCACATCTTACTCACAAAGTTGTCTTGCTCATCTTACTCACAAAGTTGTCTTGCCACATCTTACTCACAAAGTTGTCTTGCCCATCTTACTCACAAAGTTGTCTTGCCACATCTTACTCACAAACTTGTCTTGCCACATCTTACTCACAAAGTTGTCTTCCCACATCTTACTGACAAAGTTGTCTTGCCCATCTTACTCACAAAGTTGTCTTGCCACATCTTACTCACAAACTTGTCTTGCCACATCTTACTCACAAAGTTGTCTTGCCACATCTTACTCACAAAGTTGTCTTGCCCATCTTACTCACAAAGTTGTCTTGCCACATCTTACTCACAAAGTTGTCTTGCCCATCTTACTCACAAAGTTGTCTTGCCCATCTTACTCACAAAGCTGTCTTGCCCATCTTACTCATAAAGTTGTCTTGCCCATCTTACTCACAAAGTTGTCTTGCCCATCTTACTCACAAAGTTGTCTTGCCCATCTTGCTCACAAAGTTGTCTTGCCCATCTTACTCACAAACTTGTCTTGCCACATCTTACTCACAAAGTTGTCTTGCCACATCTTACTCACAAAGTTGTCTTGCCCATCTTACTCACAAAGTTGTCTTGCCACATCTTACTCACAAAGTTGTCTTGCCCATCTTACTCACAAAGTTGTCTTGCCACATCTTACTCACAAAGTTGTCTTGCCCATCTTACTCACAAAGTTGTCTTGCCACATCTTACTCACAAAGTTGTCTTGCCCATCTTACTCACAAAGTTGTCTTGCCCATCTTACTCACAAAGTTGTCTTGCCCATCTTACTCACAAAGTTGTCTTGCCCATCTTACTCACAAAGTTGTCTTGCCCATCTTACTCACAAAGTTGTCTTGCCACATCTTACTCACAAAGTTGTCTTGCCACATCTTACTCACAAAGTTGTCTTGCCACATCTTACTCACAAAGTTGTCTTGCCCATCTTACTCACAAAGTTGTCTTGCCCATCTTACTCACAAAGTTGTCTTGCCCATCTTACTCACAAAGTTGTCTTGCCACATCTTACTCACAAAGTTGTCTTGCCACATCTTACTCACAAAGTTGTCTTGCCCCATCTTACTCACAAAGTTGTCTTGCCCATCTTACTCACAAAGTTGTCTTGCCACATCTTACTCACAAAGTTGTCTTGCCCATCTTGCTCACAAAGTTGTCTTGCCCATCTTACTCACAAAGTTGTCTTGCCACATCTTACTCACAAAGTTGTCTTGCCCCATCTTACTCACAAAGTCGTCTTGCCACATCTTACTCACAAAGTTGTCTTGCCCATCTTACTCACAAAGTTGTCTTGCCCATCTTACTCACAAAGTTGTCTTGCCCCATCTTACTCACAAAGTTGTCTTGCCCCATCTTACTCACAAAGTTGTCTTGCCCCATCTTACTCACAAAGTTGTCTTGCCCATCTTACTCACAAAGTTGTCTTGCCCCATCTTACTCACAAAGTTGTCTTGCCCATCTTACTCACAAAGTTGTCTTGCCACATCTTACTCACAAAGTTGTCTTGCCCCATATTACTCACAAAGTTGTCTTGCCCATCTTACTCACAAAAGTGGTCTTGCCACATCTTACTCACAAAGTTGTCTTGCCCATCTTACTCACAAAGTTGTCTTGCCCATCTTACTCACAAAAGTTGTCTTGCCCATCTTACAAAGTTGTCTTGCCCATCTTACTCACAAAGTCGTCTTGCCCATCTTACTCACAAAGTTGTCTTGCCCATCTTACAAAGTCGTCTTGCCCATCTTACTCACAAAAGTGGTCTTGCCACATCTTACTCACAAAGTTGTCTTGCCCATCTTACTCACAAAGTTGTCTTGCCCATCTTACTCACAAAAGTTGTCTTGCCCATCTTACAAAGTTGTCTTGTCCATCTTACTCACAAAGTTGTCTTGCCACATCTTACTCACAAAGTTGTCTTGCCACATCTTACTCACAAAGTTGTCTTGACCATCTTACAAAGTTGTCTTGCCCATCTGACTCACAAAGTTGTCTTGCCCATCTTACTCACAAAGTCGTCTTGCCCATCTTACTCACAAAGTTGTCTTGCCCATCTTACTCACAAAGTTGTCTTGCCACATCTTACTCACAAAGTTGTCTTGCTACATCTTACTCACAAAGTTGTCTTGCCCATCTTACTCACAAAGTTGTCTTGCCCATCTTACTCACAAAGTTGTCTTGCCCATCTTACTCACAAAGTTGTCTTGCCCATCTTACTCACAAAGTTGTCTTGCCCATCTTACTCACAAAGTTGTCTTGCCACATCTTACTCAAAAAGTTGTCTTGCCCATCTTACTCACAAAGTTGTCTTGCCACATCTTACTCACAAAGTTGTCTTGCCCCATCTTGCTCACAAAGTTGTCTTGCCCATCTTACTCACAAAGTTGTCTTGCCACATCTTACTCACAAAGTTGTCTTGCCCATCTTACTCACAAAGTTTTCTTGCCCATCTTACTCACAAAGTTGTCTTGCCCATCTTACTCACAAAGTTGTCTTGCCCATCTTACTCACAAAGTTGTCTTGCCCATCTTACTCACAAAGTTGTCTTGCCACATCTTACTCACAAAGTTGTCTTGCCCCATCTTACTCACAAAGTTGTCTTGCCCATCTTACTCACAAAGTTGTCTTGCCACATCTTACTCACAAAGTTGTCTTGCCCATCTTACTCACAAAGTTGTCTTGCCCATCTTACTCACAAAGTTGTCTTGCCCATCTTACTCACAAAGTTGTCTTGCCCATCTTACTCACAAAGTTGTCTTGCCCATCTTACTCACAAAGTTGTCTTGCCCATCTTACTCACAAAGTTGTCTTGCCCATCTTACTCACAAAGTTGTCTTGCCCCATCTTACTCACAAAGTTGTCTTGCCCATCTTACTCACAAAGTTGTCTTGCCCCATCTTACTCACAAAGTTGTCTTGCCCCATCTTACTCACAAAGTTGTCTTGCCCCATCTTACTCACAAAGTTGTCTTGCCCATCTTACTCACAAAGTTGTCTTGCCACATCTTACTCACAAAGTTGTCTTGCCCATCTTGCTCACAAAGTTGTCTTGCCCATCTTACTCACAAAGTTGTCTTGCCACATCTTACTCACAAAGTTGTCTTGCCCCATCTTACTCACAAAGTCGTCTTGCCACATCTTACTCACAAAGTTGTCTTGCCCATCTTACTCACAAAGTTGTCTTGCCCATCTTACTCACAAAGTTGTCTTGCCACATCTTACTCACAAAGTTGTCTTGCCCCATCTTACTCACAAAGTTGTCTTGCCACATCTTACTCACAAAGTTGTCTTGCCCATCTTACTCACAAAGTTGTCTTGCCCCATATTACTCACAAAGTTGTCTTGCCCATCTTACTCACAAAGTTGTCTTGCCACATCTTACTCACAAAGTTGTCTTGCCCCATATTACTCACAAAGTTGTCTTGCCCATCTTACTCACAAAAGTGGTCTTGCCACATCTTACTCACAAAGTTGTCTTGCCCATCTTACAAAGTTGTCTTGCCCATCTTACTCACAAAAGTTGTCTTGCCCATCTTACAAAGTTGTCTTGCCCATCTTACTCACAAAGTTGTCTTGCCCATCTTACTCACAAAGTTGTCTTGCCCATCTTACAAAGTTGTCTTGCCCATCTTACTCACAAAAGTGGTCTTGCCACATCTTACTCACAAAGTTGTCTTGCCCATCTTACTCACAAAGTTGTCTTGCCCATCTTACTCACAAAAGTTGTCTTGCCCATCTTACAAAGTTGTCTTGTCCATCTTACTCACAAAGTTGTCTTGCCACATCTTACTCACAAAGTTGTCTTGCCACATCTTACTCACAAAGTTGTCTTGACCATCTTACAAAGTTGTCTTGCCCATCTGACTCACAAAGTTGTCTTGCCCATCTTACTCACAAAGTCGTCTTGCCCATCTTACTCACAAAGTTGTCTTGCCCATCTTACTCACAAAGTTGTCTTGCCACATCTTACTCACAAAGTTGTCTTGCTACATCTTACTCACAAAGTTGTCTTGCCCATCTTACTCACAAAGTTGTCTTGCCCATCTTACTCACAAAGTTGTCTTGCCCATCTTACTCACAAAGTTGTCTTGCCCATCTTACTCACAAAGTTGTCTTGCCCATCTTACTCACAAAGTTGTCTTGCCACATCTTACTCACAAAGTTGTCTTGCCCATCTTACTCACAAAGTTGTCTTGCCACATCTTACTCACAAAGTTGTCTTGCCCCATCTTGCTCACAAAGTTGTCTTGCCCATCTTACTCACAAAGTTGTCTTGCCACATCTTACTCACAAAGTTGTCTTGCCCATCTTACTCACAAAGTTTTCTTGCCCATCTTACTCACAAAGTTGTCTTGCCCATCTTACTCACAAAGTTGTCTTGCCCATCTTACTCACAAAGTTGTCTTGCCCATCTTACTCACAAAGTTGTCTTGCCACATCTTACTCACAAAGTTGTCTTGCCCCATCTTACTCACAAAGTTGTCTTGCCCATCTTACTCACAAAGTTGTCTTGCCACATCTTACTCACAAAGTTGTCTTGCCCATCTTACTCACAAAGTTGTCTTGCCCATCTTACTCACAAAGTTGTCTTGCCCATCTTACTCACAAAGTTGTCTTGCCCATCTTACTCACAAAGTTGTCTTGCCCATCTTACTCACAAAGTTGTCTTGCCCATCTTACTCACAAAGTTGTCTTGCCCATCTTACTCACAAAGTTGTCTTGCCACATCTTACTCACAAAGTTGTCTTGCCCATCTTACTCACAAAGTTGTCTTGCCACATCTTACTCACAAAGTTGTCTTGCCACATCTTACTCACAAAGTTGTCTTGCCCATCTTACTCACAAAGTTGTCTTGCCACATCTTACTCACAAAGTTGTCTTGCCCATCTTACTCACAAAAGTTGTCTTGCCCATCTTACTCACAAAGTTGTCTTGCCCATCTTACTCACAAAGTTGTCTTGCCCATCTTACTCACAAAGTTGTCTTGCCCATCTTACTCACAAAGTTGTCTTGCCCATCTTACTCACAAAGTTGTCTTGCCCATCTTACTCACAAAGTTGTCTTGCCCATCTTACTCACAAAGTTGTCTTGCCACATCTTACTCACAAAGTTGTCTTGCCACATCTTACTCACAAAGTTGTCTTGCCCATCTTACTCACAAAGTTGTCTTGCCACATCTTACTCACAAAGTTGTCTTGCCCATCTTACTCACAAAAGTTGTCTTGCCCATCTTACTCACAAAGTTGTCTTGCCCATCTTACTCACAAAGTTGTCTTGCCCATCTTACTCACAAAGTTGTCTTGCCACATCTTACTCACAAAGTTGTCTTGCCACATCTTACTCACAAAGTTGTCTTGCCCCATCTTACTCACAAAGTTGTCTTGCCCCATCTTACTCACAAAGTTGTCTTGCCCCTTACATATTAAATGTTCCAAGTCGGACCATTTACAAGAGGGATATTTGTGTACTCTGCTAACTTGTCACTCTCTCCCACGAAGACTATTTAATCTTTCGCTAAGTTTTTCACACACACATCTCTGTCATTCTCCGTCATCGTCCCTTCCTCCGTCCTCAGTTTTATCACTTGTTCCTTCACACATCTTTTTTCTTGTGTGGATGTGTGGTACTACTGGTTTTATTATATTTTGGTGTTATGGAGTTATGTTATTTCTAAATTGACTTTTGGTTTTACATTTTTGCACAAACGACCCGAATATAGGGAAGAGTGTGACTGTGTAAATGGACCAAGTCTATTTACAAAGTCGCGACCGAGCTTGTTTCTTGGGTAGCATTGAAAATTGGGTTGGTCAAATGTTTGTTAGTGGGATGAATTGTAAAGGACCTGCCTAGTATGGGCCAACAGGCCTGCTGCAGTGTTCCTCCTTTCTTATGTTTTATGACTGTAAATGGACCAAGTCTATTTACAAAGTCGCGACCGAAACGTCGTTATAAGCCTCTCTTTCCTATGTGTGGGTTATTTGTGTATTGATAAGATTATGTTGGGATTTTTAACTCCAAAGTGTTAGCCACCCAGGAAGAAAGTCAGTGCGTCATCAAGGGACTGTCTTATTTCCATTGTGGTCCTTCAATCTTGTCCCCCCAGGATGCCACCCACACCAGGCCACCAACACCCAGGTACCTATTTACTCGCTAGGTGAACGGGGACAGCAGGTGTAAGGAAACAGGACCAATGTTTCCACCCTTGCCGGGAATCAAACCACGGACACTGTGTGTGAGGCAAGAGCGTTGCGTTGTTGTTATACTTACGTATGTACTTTCTGCCCTCCTGCCTCTGTCACTCTTTCCCAGAGTTTTGATTTGTTCTATATTGCTATTTCTCTCAGGTCTCCTTAGTCCTTGCTTAGCTTCCCTGCAGTCTTGATTGACACATGCTCTCTCTCTCTCTCTTCTTACTGTTTCTTCATCCTTGGTATAAATTTCTTCTTTATCTCTTGAGAGTTGGATTCTTCTGCCTCGCTCCTTTCTTGTGTTGTTTTTTTAACACTCACTTTACCTTCCTATTTGTGTGTGTACTCACCTAATTGTGGTTGCAGGGGTCGAGACTCAGCTCCTGGCCCCGCCTCTTCACTGATCGCTACTAGGTCCTCTCTCTCTCTGCTTCCTGAGCTTTGTCATACCTCGTCTTAAAGCTATGTATGGTTCCTGCCTCCACCATATCACTTGCTAGACTATTCCACTTCCTGACAACTCTATGACTGAAGAAATACTTCCTAACATCCCTGTGACTCGTCTGAGTCTTCAGCCTCCAATTGTGACCCCTTGTTTCTGTGTCCCCTCTCTGGAACATCCTGTCTCTGTCCACCTTGTCTATTCCTCGCAGTATTTTGCATAACGTTATCATGTCTCCCCTGACCCTCCTATCTTCCAGTTTCGTCAGGCCAATTTCCCTCAACCTTCCTTCGTAGGACATTCCCCTTAGCTCCGGAACTAGCCTTTTTGCAAACCTTTGCACTTTCTCTAATTTACTGACGTGCTTGACCAGGTGTGGGTTCCAGACTGGTGTTGCATACTCCAGTATGGGCCTGACGTACACGGTGTACAGTGTCTTGAACGATTTGCCAGGCGCCCGTATGCTGCAGAAGTTATCTGGTTGATGTGTGCTTCCGGAGACATGCTCGGTGTTATGCCCACCCCAAGATCTTTCTCCTTGAGTGAGGCTTGCAGTCTTTGTCCACCTAGCCTATACTCGGTCTGTGGTCTTCTTTGCCCTTCCCCAATCTTCATAACTTTGCATTTGGCAGGGGTTGAATTCGAGAAGCCAATTGCTGGACCAGGTGTTCAGCCTGTCCAGGTCTCTTTGTAGTCCTGCCTGATCCTCATCCGATTTAATTCTCTATTAACTTCACATTATCTGCGAACAGGGACACTTCTGAGTTTATCCCTTCCATCATGTCATTCACATATACCAAAAATAGCACTGGTCCTAGGACTGACCCCTGTGGGACCCCGCTCGTCACAGGCGCCCACTGTGATACCTCATCACGTACCATGACTCGTTGTTGCCTCCCTGTCAGGTATTCTCTGATCCATTGCAGTGCCCTTCCTCTTATACACGCCTGATCCTCCAGCTTCTGCACTAATCTCTTGTGAGGAACTGTGTCAAAGGTCTTCCTGCAGTCCAGGAAAATGCAATCAACCCACCCCTCTCTCTCGTGTCTTACATCTGTTACCTTGTCATAAAACTCCAGAAGGTTTGTGACACAGGATTTGCCTTCTGTGAATCCGTGCTGGTTGGCGTTTATAATCTTGTTCATTCCAGGTGCTCCACCACTCTCCTCCTGATAATCTTCTCCATGACTTTGCATACTATACACTTCAGTGACCCTAGTCTGTAGTTTAGGGCCTCGTTTCTGTCTCCTTTCTTAAAAATGGGGACTACATTTGCCCTCTTCCATACCTCAGGCAGTTGCCCAGTTTCAAGAGATGTGCTGAAGATTGTGGTTAGTGGCACACACAGCATCTCTGCTCCTTCTCTAAGGACCCATGGGGAGATGTCCGGTCCCTTTGAGGTATCAAGGTCACTTAGCAGCTTCTGCACCTCTTCCTCAGTTGTGTGTATGTCATCCAGCACTTGTTTATTTATTTATTTATTTATTTTATGTCTTTGCAAACAGTACATTGAGATTTTGTATTTACAATAGTGGGATGCAATACAAAGAGAGCCTCTATTATGCCTTGGCATTATGGGCCAACTTAACATTATTGGCTTACAGTCTACTTAACACTAAGAAGTATATCATAGTTGTACAGTAGGATAGTAATTATTTCATAGTTGTACAGTAGATTATTAATTATAAATGAATCTAATTTGTATAAGACAAAAGATATATTCATATATTCAAAAATGCTCTTTGTGAAAACAATGATTCAATTATATTCATGTCAGCATTGGATAAAAGGTTCAAGGTAATTGTTGAAATTATGATGTGGGAGTACGTAAGTATGTGTGTACTGAGTATTTAGCATTTAGTCTAGGGTGATTAAGTGGCTTTTGAGAAGAGTCTTAAATTGATTTTCAGGCTGGGTTACTTTAATATCTTCTGGTAATGAATTCCATATTTTGGGGCCCTTTATGTGCATAGAGTTTTTACACAGTGTGATATGGACACGAGATATATCAAAAAGAGATCTGTTTCTTGTGTTGTGGTCATGTGTCCTGTTTAGGTTGGTGAGGAGAAGTTTGAGTGGAGGGTTTATATTTGCGTGTATTATTCTGTGTATGTAGTAGGCACATGAATAAGTATAGATGTTCTTAATGGTAAGCAGATTCAGACTTTTGAAAATTGGTGGAGTATGCTGGCGGGAGTGGGAATTTGTTATCATTCTTACTGCTGCCTTTTGCTGGGTTATTAGGGGTTTTAGGTGATTGGATGTGTTGATCCCCATGCACAAATTCCATATGTAAGATAAGGGTAAATGAGTGAATGGTACAGTGCCAGGAGAGCTGATTGTGGAACGTAGTACCTTATCTTTGAAAGTATGCTTACAGTCTTGGAGATTTTCTTGGTGATTCGTTGTATGTGTGTCTGGAACTTAAGGCTACTGTCAAGGTGGATACCTAGGAATTTTCTCTCTGTGATCCGTTTAGCGTTATGTTAATTGGATCATTTGGAGTTTTGTTTCCAAACTGAATGAAATAGGTTTTATCAGTGTTCAGGGTAAGTTTATTAGTCATCATCCTGGCAGAAATTTTCTTCAATTCGGCATTGACTGTGTTTGCTAGTATGACTGTGTTTGGGTGGGAAAAGACATAAAGTGTCATCTGCAAACAATATGGGTTTGAGTAGCTGTGATGCATTCGGTAGATCATTGATGTAGATGAGAAAGAGGAGTGGTCCAAGGACGTTTGCTTGTGGGACTCCTACTGTGATTGGTTGGGTGGAGGAGTTTGCATCATTTGCATACACATATTGAGTTCTGTTACTAAGGTATGATTTTAGGTAGTTGAGGGAGTGGCCTCTGATACAATAGTGCGTTAGTTTGGAGTACAGCAGTTCATGGTCGACTGTATCGAAAGCTTTACGTAAATCAATGAAAATGCCCAGCGGGACTTCTTTCTTTTCAAGTGCGGTATATATTAGTTCTAGCATGTGTATGATAGCGTCATTTGTGCTTTTATTATTCCTGAATCCAAACTGACAAGGGTTTAATATGTTGTGAGAGACGAGGTAGGAATAGATCCGTCTATGAATGAATTTTTCAAAGATTTTAGAGAGCAGTGGTAAGTTAGATATTGGTCTATAGTTATTCAAGTCAGCTTGGTCACCTCCTTTGTGGATCGGAGTGACCCTCGCTATTTTGAGGATTGTTGGGAAGGTAGATGATTCAATGGATTTGTCAAAGAGCGTTGCAATAATTGGTGACAATACTTGAGAAGCTTTTTTGTACATAAAAGCAGGCAAGTTGTTTATGTCTCCTGCCTTGTTTTTAAGGGTGTTTATGATGAGCGTAACTTCTATGGGGTTGGTTGGAGCTAGGAATAGCGTATCTGGGTAGGTACCTATGAGGTAGTCTGATGGACGGGTGTTTGCGCTTGGTATTTTGTTCGCTAGATTTTTTCCTATGGTAGAGAAGAAAACATTGTTGGTATATTCCCTGTTGGTGTTCCCCCTCTGTGCTGTCTTCCCAGAGCCCCTCCTATCTCTACTGTAAATACTTCCTTGAATCTCGTGTTGAGCTCCTCTTTGACTGCTGGCTTCCTCCTAATGTGGCTATACAGCAGTTTCGGATCAGACTTGACTGGGCCTCCCTCCTAATCTATGCATACTCGTTTCTGGCTCTTCGAACATTCTCCTATTTTCCTGGATTCTTTGCCTTCTGTACTTTTTCCATTCTCTGGTGCACTTAGTTTTTTGTCTCCCTACACCTTCTGGTAAACCAGGGGCTTGTTCTGGTCTTCCCATTATTTCTGTTGCCTTGGGAACAACCCTTTCCTCTGCCTCCTTGCATTTTGTCGTTACGTATTCCATCATTTCGTTTACTGACTTTCCTACCAGTTCTCTGTCCCAGTGAACCTCCTGCAGGAAGTTCCTCATACCTGTGTAGCCCCCCCTTTTATAGTTTGGTTTTTCCCATTCATCTCCTGTTACCTTCTCCACTTGTAGCTCTACTATGTACTCAAAGCACAGAACCACGTGATCACTAGCTCCAAGGGGCC